>NC_089499.1:78579739-78920454 GCF_036850765.1 Saccopteryx bilineata
TTCTCCCTCTTTTCTGACCCCTTTAAACTTCGATACTTCTGATGGTTGTCTCTTTCTAAATAAAGTTCTTATACTGTTATTTCCTGATATATCAATTTTAGCAGTAGCTTTTTCACACTCCTCACTTCTACCACATCTGGTCCTTATAGATTCCTGACATACTCACATAATGATATCACAATTTTTGTTTAAGTTACGTGTAATACTGCTCACAAAAATTAGGGGATCAGGGAACATGCAGATACTCCAGTACTTTCAGCTTTCTCTACAGTGCATTTTCACTAATGAAATAAAGTTGGTTTTGCATCTCATTTGCATAATCAAACTTTTTTTGACTTGTCGTTTGCTTTTCTAATGTTCTTGTTTAATAAAAAACAAAAAATCAGATGTTTCTTTGTTATCGCTTCATGTTCATTTTGAAATATCCCCTGATTTTTGTGAGCAGTATATTCACATTATCATGTTGGCCTGGTTGGCAATATTTTCTTTTACATGTAATCTTTTGTCATCCTTGGAATAAACTAACATGCTCTTAGAAATTCACTTTCCTAAGTATCTGCCTTGTGAGGTAGGTAGTAAGAGCATTCCCATTTTACAGATGTGAAAATGGAGGCATGAGGCTAAGTATTTTGCCCAGAGTCACACAGCTAGTGTTAGAATTGGAATTAGTCAACAGCCAGTCAATCTGCAAAGCCTGAATTCTTAATTATGACATTATTTACAAACACTGTCACTTCAGTTGTCATCCTAATGGCTACATTAAAAAAATAATAAAGCAAAAACCAAAACAAAACAAAACTTGAATTCTATCTTCAGAGATTCAAAATCAGTAGACTTGAGGTGGGGACACAAGAATCTGTAGTTTAAAAAACTCCACAGGTAATTCCATTGATCAGCAAGGTTTGAACACTTCTCTACATCCTGTTCTTACTGTAATTACCGTAATTACCATTATCACCATCACCACCACCTCCATTGGCAGCAACCAATGACAGTCTCACATAATGCTCTCAGTAGCCAGCAGAAACCTTCGTGTCCCTTAGAGTAGCTGCTTTTTGATCTCCTAGGTGAGCAGGAGATCACTTGTGGGTGATTCAGGTAATGATTTATCTGGCCATTTTTAAGTGTGGCAAGTGCTTTGGGAGGAACTGTGCCCCACTGAAGTAGACAAAGTTATTTTTCTCAGCTCAGCTGGTTGTTACTCTATCTGGTAGAAAAGCAATGAGAACATCGTCCCTGCCCTTAACCCTGACCTTAAAGGGATTCATTTTTTCTAAGAGTCCCCTAACATGGCATCTAGAGGGAATACAGCTCAAGTGAAAGAGAAACTTTCATGTCTTTCTCCTATTTGATTTCCCTTCACCCCTACCCCCAGTGATGTGGCTTCCTTGTTTATCAGGCAGGAGAGAAGCAGTACAATTTGGCCTGCAGTTTTCTCATCTCTAGGTGTGAAATTATTTCAGAACTATAATAATAATACTTTGCATTTCTATAGTCCTTTTATTTGAAGATCTAAAAGTGTTCCTTTGGTGTTAATAGAGCTTCCCAGCACCCTCTGAAGTAAGTAAGTATTATTAGAGAGTTCCTCCAAGAACATTTTTACTTCAAATCCCATTTGTGACTTGAAAATGCTTTTGTATTATTTGGGACTCTCAATTTTTTAAAGTGCCATGCATATAGGGCACTTCTTTATATTCAAATTTTATTCCCAGCACATTGAGGAAAATGTCATTTTTTATGAATGGATGTGGCGTTATTTAGAGAGAATTAAAATAAAAGCATTGTTATTGTCTTTTATTTGAGTGTTTTGAAAGTATTCAGTAATGTCCACCAGCTAGGGAACTGTCTGTCTGTCTAATAGTGAACGTTCCTGATTTAGGTAGCAGGACTTGCAGGGATGCATTGAGCAGCTGGTGGGGACTGGCCCTGGTATTGTGGTACCCTTTGGGAGCTCATGTCATGCCAAGGTAATTAAAAATATAACTGATTTTGCATTCAGATTTAAAGGTTTAATTTGAAAAGTTACTGTGAATTTTGCATGCATGAATTTTAACCATGCATTTTAACCATGTATACATGATTAATATATTTTTCTGTAAATGTTGTTCTATTTCAGTTGCATTTGGGTTTATGCTCACTGGTGTCATTGATCAGAAGTGTCATTGATCAGAAGTGCTGAGGGCTGCCTACGCACAGAGGATTTAGGAAAAGGCCCTCTGAGTCTTAGTCCATGACAGGGGTCTCAAACTCGCGGCCCGCGGGCCACATGCAGCCCGCCGAACAATTTTGTGCGGCCCGCAGACTAATCCACGAAGTTCAAAATATTTTGGATAAAATTAAGTAAGCCTAGGGGCCTACTTGTATTTTTCATTTCTCTAGCATCCTAGCTAGATATTAGCTTAGTTAACAGCAGTTGTGATGAGAACTACAGTTTCTGGTTTTGTGACACTGAGTAAACTGCATGTACGATTGTGCTTGTTGTACTGATTTTTTTTTGTTTTCAACTGCAGTGAGAAAAGTGTTGCGTAACAGTTGACTTTTGTAGACCTAGTGCGGCCTGCCAAACGGCTGTGATCTTGCTCTGCGGCCCACATGCTGAGTTGAGTTTGAGACCCCTGGTCCATGCTGATCCCCTAGAGCAGGCGTGGCCAACATACAGCCCACGGACCATATCCGGCTGCATAATGAGTTTATGCGGCCTGCGAATAAATTTTTAATATTCTCTGCACGATGCACTGTGAAAATGAAATAAGTGGTACTTTTAAATTGTTATACAGAAACTACGATTTCTAATCATTGTACAACAATGAAAGTTAAAATCTCAGCTACTCAGAAGCAGAAGTGTCTTTTGATTATTGGAAATTGAGATATTTAAGAAGATAATGATACGCAGAAAAGAATTCCGCATGTGACTAATCTAGGGTTAACTTCCAATAATTGGTTGAATGGATTCGCGGTACTTATTTTTTTTTTAAATTCCACTATAAAGATTTATAACTTTTGTACTCGTCTGTGCAATTTTTATAAGCAATTGAATAATATGAAAATTTAAAAAAACTTGCCAAGGAATATTTAGTAATCTTCAGCTCAACTTATATTTGTGAACAAACTTTCTTTAATGAATCTAAATAAAAGTACAAGATCAAGATTGGATGAGTTACATTTGGAGGCTATGTTAAGAATAGCTACTACAAGTATAGAGCCAGATATTAAAAAAATAATAGGAGATGCAAAGTGCCTTAACATGTCACATTAGTTTTTTTGTTAATTTGTTGTACTAAATTACTTACATTCATTCATAAACAAATTACATAATAAAATTTTGTTTACTTAAATGAATTGTTTTTGTATTTAACATTTTTAAATTTTAATATTTTGTCCAGCCCGTGAAAACAGTTTTCTTTCTAATCTGGCCCAGGGGCAGAAACTGTTGGCACGCCTGCCCTAGACACTCCTTGTCCGTACAGTGTTGGATGGCCCTGCTGTGTCTTTGTGAAGAAAGATGGGATTGTTTTGCTGTGGCTTTCAGGTCCCAATATTCATTTTCTCAGCATTTTCTAACCACCTCCATCAAAAGTCCTGCCACCTTACTAGAGTTCTGCCAGCTTCTCCCCAATATCAGAAAAGCCCAGTTTCACCTAAATGAGATCAAAGGAAACAAAACAGGTTTAAACAAAACAAAACAACCTAAACTTGCTTTTATCCCTGTCCTTTCTGATGGTCTCTAGCACATACCCTTCCGTGAATTTAGGCTTTTAAAAGAAAAATCTTTAGTGTAGGCCAGATTTGGGGGTAGGGGGGCTCAAATTGCTTCCAGCTTCTGGACATGCCTCTGAAACAAAGGGAATGCAAACTCTGTTGAAGTTCTTGAGATAAGAAAGGGGAAAAGTACACAAAAGGGTTAACAAAAATTAAAAATTAATTTAAAATTATGCTGCCTCAAATTTACCACTGAAATAAAATTGTGAGATATTCTTGGGGTGTTTTATGACTCTTATGATTGAGAGCATGTCAGAGGATCACATGCTTAATTCTTTGCCTGGCATCTCAATTATCTAACTTTTGGGGGAAAATTCACTTAAGACCCATCATTTGAAGATTTGGAGGAAAGTGAGCAGAATTATGAATCTCTCTCCAACGTTTTCTCCTGAGTCTTTTGCTTGAAGGAGGTCATATAAATTTGCTGCTAATTACATGAAGATAGATTTATCAGTGAAGATGCTTTTGGCTACAAATAATCAAAAAGTCAATTCAAACCGGCTTAAACATTAAGGGAATTGAAAGAAAGCTTCCCACTCTCTCTGTGTCTACTTGCTGAGCCCCATGGATGTTATGATTCATGGGAAGGCATAGAACCCTGACTCTGAGTGTCTAGAATCCAACCTCAGTCCACTGTTTTTCTGGTGCGAGGCAACTGGGACCTACCAGGGTGCCTTTGATGGTTATCACTGTGCAGCAAGCAGGGAGAAGATTTTGAGCACTAAGCTGTTGACAGATTGCTAAGCATGGTCAATTATACTGTGAATTTCTCTACCACATTTGTGGTAGAATAAGGAAGAATTATCTCAAGAAGCAAGACATCCAGAGGGGACAGCTCCAGGCTTTGTTAATTTAGTGGCTCAGGATGTCATTAAAGTTTCCATTTCTTGCTCCTTTTTCTTTCTGCCATCTTTAGCCTGTTAAGTTGGTCCTCAGACTGCCATCTTTAGCCTGTTAAGTTGGTCCTCAGATGGTTTTAAGATGGCAGCTTCATCTTGGGGATCTACCTGAACATAAGGTAGCATCCATTGGCCTAAGAGGCGGTCTATTCTTGTGTGTCCCTTTATAAGAGCAAGGGACTTTTACATAACCCCTCCGGCAGGCTTGTCTCAAGTCCTATGTGGCTGATTGCAGTCACATATTTCTTCTTATATCAGACAGTGGCACCTGATGGGATTACCTTAATTGGTTTAGTTTGTTCTTGTCATGGTACATAGAGAAAATGATAACATTTGGTCAGCACATTAAGTAAGCAGAAGAGGCTGTCCACAGATGTAGGAGGCTGATATGTATGTTTTGGGGGTGTGGGTGGGGGGCCCTGGCTGCCCTGGCCCTGTTATGGCTGCCCTAGGAGTAAAGTATGTATATCAGAGCAGTCTCTGGTTTAAACTAGTCAGGATTTACCCCTGAACTGCGAGAATCTCTAGGGACATGGCTTTGTGAAGGGAGTTCAGCACAGAAAACTGGCACTGTACCTGGAAGACAGAAGAGGAGGTGGCTGTTGGATAGGCCTTCAGCCATATCTGCTGGGTAGATGTTTCTCGTCTTTACATATATACCTAATGTGCTTTTTTAGTGCAAAGTAATTGTCTATCAAATCAAACCTACTCACATACTTGACTAACTGATGCATTCAACACCATGACCTCCTGTAATATGCCAGGAACATGCTGTATGAGGTGCAAGCAACATGGGCCCTGCTGATGGCTTTATACTTTGGGGAGGGAGGCAGATCAAAACTGTTAAATAAGCGATGCATATATAATTAAAAGTTATGCTAAGTCCCTATTCATCAAACGATGAAAGTCAAAACAGAGCAGACTTTCTCATGTGGGGTGGTCCAAGGGCTTCTTTGAGTTAATGACAGCTGAGATCAGAAGGAAGGACAAAAGGGAGGAATCACTCACGAAGAATGGGGAATTAAGGTTCATAGTTTTGACTCTTGTAACTACTCATTTGTTTTAAGAAACAAACAAACAAACAAACAGCAACAAAAAGAACAAAAGATGGGCAGTTGCTCTGAGGCCGTGGCAGCTTGCAGGCACACCTCTGAGGTACTGCGGGCTTGGGTCCAGGGCGCCGCAAAAGAAAATCGTAAAATGCAGGCTATGATCTTTTCACTGGAGGAAGGCCCTGCCTGCAGGTTATAGAAAAGGCAATATCTGTGAAGTGCAATAAGATTAGCTACGTCTGTACTGATCCAAGGGCAGGTTGGACCCAGAGCCTTCTGAGGCGTTGGACAAGGAAGCAGTTTACCCTCAATAGCTAACATGAGCAGGACAGGTAAGGATAAACACGTCTGCTCCACATGTCTCTCAGTATCTCCATTCTTTTTTTTTTCTTTTCTCTCCTTGCCTGTGCCCCAACCAGAAGCCACCTAGCAACCCTGTCTGAGGTTGGTGCTTATACCAAGTAAGCTATCTTCAGTGCCGAGGGCCGGCACTCCGACCAACGGAACTACTGTCTGAGAGGGATGGGGAGAGAAGCAGATTGTGCCCTGACCAGGAATTGAAACCGGGCCACCAGGCTGATGCTCTATAACTGAGCAAACCGGCCAGGGCCTCAGTGTCTCCATCCTAAACTGCGGTGACTGTCTTGGGAGCTGCATAGCCTTTCACTGTTGCTCCTCCCTGTATTCTGCTCTACTCTGCATAGCCGGGGCCACCGTGACTGCCTCTGCAGCTCTGCCCCCTTCAAGGGGTCAACAGAGATGAACAAGAATTACTACTCAGCCATAAGAAATGATGACATCGGATCATTTACGACAACATGGATGGACCTTGATAACATTATACGGAGTGAAATAAGTAAATCAGGAAAAACTAAGAACTGTATGATTTCATACATAGGTGGGACACAAAATTGAGATTCATGGACATGGACAAGAGTGTGGTGGTTACCAGAGGGAGGGGAGGGGAAGGGGGGGGCTGAGGAGGGGAGGGTCACAAAGAAAACTAGATAGAAGGTGATGAAAGAACATTTGACTTTGGGTGATGGGTATAGAACATAATCAAATGTCAGAATGACCTGGAGATGTTTTCTTTGAATCTATGTACTCTAATTGATCAATGTTACCTCGTTAAAATTCATTGTTTAATTAAAAAAAAAAAAAAGAATTACTGCAGTGCAATTCCCCTTTCCTGAGGGAACGTATCCAAATGGCTTGATGTAGGTCAGCTGCACAACCTTGCTGGATCAGCTGTGGCCTGGGCACAGGGTCCACCTGCCTGGCTGCCTACTTAATTCTACTTAATCCTGCTCAGCAGAATTGGGAGAGAGCCTCTGAGACGGTGAAATATAGGCCAGGTGGAATAACACTGTTGCTAAATGCTTTTCCAGGTTCCCCAACTTAGTAACACTGGTACTGTCCCAATGATGTTAAGTGACGTAGTTACTGTGCTAGTTATTTAGTTGAGTACAGATGCCTACTGCAGGGCCCTGCACACAGCAGTCAGTGATGGTGATAATAACAGAGGTAACTGTGAGGAAAGTGGTGGCTCCTTCTCAATGATGCAGGTCACTTATATTATTTTAATGGAAATGCTTCTTTGTTTTGCAGATGAAGACTCATTTTTGTAAATGCCAGTCTGAATCTTAAATTACTGTATAATTACGTTATTCATATTACAAAAATAATTCATTTGCATTTTGGAATATTAACAAACAAATTAGCAAAAGAGAAGAAAACAGAAGTTGCTCATAATCCTACCACACAGAGATGACTGCCTATGACATTGTGGGGTGTTTTTTTTCTAGTCAGTTCTCTATGTAGGTATGTTTTTTTAAAAAAGGGCATCAGAGGGAAAGGAGTAGGGGAGGTAGTGAAGAGTGAAAGGAGTCAAATACTGTGTATGGTAACGGAAGATTTGATTTTGGTTGGTAAACAGTGCAATATACAGACGATGTATCCTAGAATTGTATACTTGAAACCTATATAATTTTATTAACTAATGTTACCTCAATAAATTTAATTAACAGAAATTGGAACATGGCTTTTCCACTTAACATTATATTGTGAACATTAAGAATTCCTCAGGAAAGGCTGCAGTTCCGTGGTGTGACAGCGCAGAGCAGGGGTGTGTGGAGTGGGAGTCTGGTCCTCAGGCCCCAATGGATTGGAAGGCCAACCCGAGGTTCTGTTGCAGTGTGGATACCGGGTGGTGATTGTTAAAGTTGGTCAGAAAGTACGTTTGCGTGATAATGATCACGCTTGTCCCTTGGGCCACCCCTTTCCGAGGATAATTTGCATGAAGCTCATTTACTATTTTGCAGGGAGGGTGGCTCAGCTTCCCTGTAAGGAAAATAATCAGCGTCCCCTCAGGGTTCCAGGAAGTTCCCTTGCCGCTCAGGTCGGGCAGCCCCTGCAGGCTACACTTGCTTCTCCTGATAAAGCATAGGCAGGCACGCCAAATTGCTTTGCTCCAGCTTAACCCTACTCCAGAATGAATCCACAAACGCTACAAGGGGAGAGCTTGTGAACACAGGCTGCACAGAACTCAGAAAGCGTCCAGCCTACTTAATCCTTTTCCTACTTCATGGGGAAAAAGTCTGTTTATACTTGAACTGCGAATTACGAAATCACAAAAATGAAGATCAGATGCTGTGCTAGAAGTCAGCAGCATGTTTTCTCATTTCTCTTTAGAGCCATGGGTTGATTTTCAGTCAGCTTTCGGCAGGGAAGTACGCACTCTTTCTAGAGCTCTTAGATTCCTCCCAATGATGTGACTGTGTCTTTGTTCCCCTGGTTTAAACACACAGTATTCATTAAAGTGGATTTCGAGGCCTGGGGGCCATCTCTTCAGGTCATTACCTCCCTCTGCCCCCGACTCTCCCCTTAGATGACTGAGCCGGCCAAGGGCACTTCTCCACTCTGTTCTTGGAGAGCTTGACTGAGAGGTGAGTGGGATCACAATTGATGTGCCCTACTGCAGAGTTTGGGAAGCACCCTGGCACTTAGAAAGCACATGGGTCCTCCTGGTTGAAGATGATTCCCCTGCAAAACAGTTCGTCTTTTTCCTTGCTGGCGTGTTTGCTGGCAAACACCCACTGAAGCTGCTCAGGCAAGCCTACTGCCCCAGAAGCACCTCCCAGCTTTGCCCCTGCACTGTTGTGGGCCTCCCCCCTGGAGCGTTGGGGGCCCTTGGCAGGTCTGCTGCAGTCTCTCCATCTCAAGGAAGTGAATGTGATTTTCTTGCCTGTGTCTTGTTTAATATGTGTCTGTATCTTCCGGCCGTCTTGGGCTAGGATCTACAAGGCCATTTGGTTTGACACCAAAGGCACTATCTGTGTAGAGCCAGTCATAATGAATAACTGTAAACATGATTAGATGCCTGCCCAGCGGGGGTGTTAGCCAGAGGCGTGTGAATCTGCTTGGAGGGGCAACAGCTGAAATGTCAGAGTAGTTTACCATCTCCTGGGTGCAGACATTGGGAGACTTTTCTGTCTGAAAAATATTCCAGGCATTAGGACCTTAACTTTCCTTCCTGTGGACACAGGTGCTCATGCTACTAATTTAGAAATGAGGAAAGCTCCATGTATATCACAAGTGTAGGAGATTCAGAGTGAGAAAGGAGTGCAAATGCAGGGGGCTTCAAAAATGGGAATGAATTGTGGTCACCATCAACCCAGGATACATTTGTTAAGAAGCATTTATGAAGAACTGTTTATATATGATGCTGAGTCTGCTTGTTCCACAGGGACCTGCTAACCTGCTCCATTCTTTCCGCAAACATTAAAAACTGACACTAGCAAGTAGGGAAGATATCAGGACAGGGAATGAAAGCATGTGGAGGTTACATTGTAACAATGTGCAACCACTATGCCATTGCTATTATGCTACTGCGAACTGCAGTTACCATCCGGTCCAAAAAGGAACCCAGCATCTTTAGATTGTGATATACTCTAGGCCAGTGGTCCCAAACCCCTGGGCCATGGACAGGTACCGGTCCATGGGCCATTTGGTACCAGTCCGCAGAGAAAGAGTAAATAACTTACATTATTTCCGTTTTATTTATATTTAAGTCTGAACGATGTTTTATTTTTATTTTTTTTTATTTTTTTTCATTTTTCCGAATCTGGAAATGTGGAGGCAGTCAGACAGACTCCTGCATGCACCCAACCGGGATCCACCCAGCATGCCCACAAGGGGGCGATGCTCTGCCCATCTGGGGCATCACTCTGTTGCATCCAGAGCCATTCTAGCGCCTGAGGCAGAGGCCACAGAGCCATCCTCAGCGCCCGGGCCATCTTTGCTCCAATGGAGCCTCGACTGTGGGAAGGGAAGAGAGAGACAGAGAGGAAGGAGAGGGGGAGGGGTGGAGAAGCAGATGGACGCTTCTCCTGTGTGCCCTGGCCGGGAATCGAACCCGGGACTCTTGCAAGCCAGGCTGACACTCTACCGCTGAGCCAACTGGCCAGGGCCTGATGTTTTATTTTTAAAAAATGACTAGATTTCCTTTGTTACATCCGTCTAAGACTCACTCTTGATGCTTGTCTTGGTCACGTGATACATTTATTCGTCCCACCCTAAAGGCCGGTCCGTGAAAATATTTTCTGACATTAAACCGGTCCATGGCCCAAAAAAGGTTGGGGACCACTGCTCTAGGCAACATGGTAGTCATTTTTCAGAATTTTCTCATGCAGTTGTTATCACAGTTTATGGGACTGACATTATTCTTCAGAATTTAACAGGTAAGGGAGAAGTGAAGTAACTTGACCAAGGTCGCACAGTTTGTAAAAAGGTACGACAGAACAGAGAGTGCAGCAGACCTTTGTCCAGCTAGGGCAGGGGGAGGAGAGTTGTCATTTCTCTGGAAAGGCAGAGGATATTGGTGAGATTTGTGCTGCATTTCTTGATATAACTTTGAACGGAGTTGGAATTATTTGGGGGCATGCATGCCTTAGGCCAGCAAGTGCTCCTTTCTGCAAAACTGACGTGTTTTCTTTTATGGTCAATTCATTCAGATTCACTCATCCCCTTTTTCTGTAAGTTGAGCACCTGTTTTGCGGAGAGCTAGGTTTAAGAGCAATGGAAGGATTGGAGAGTTGAGACTGGTTGCTGAGGAGGGTATCCGAGGAGAGTTAGAACATACAGCACTTCCTGGCGAGTACAGCAAGAAGCAGAATTCAGGAGCTCACTGCAAGAGTTATTGGGTGACCTCTTGGTAATGTGTCTCTTCCCATTGGGAACCTCGGTTAGCATTCTCAAGTCAGGGACTGGCATTTGTTCTGTGCTGTCAGCCACATGAAGAGACCCATTAACAACAGGTGATTTCTTTGTGATGGCTAATTTGTGAGCTCAGACATATATATGAAAAAGAGATGGTGTGTAGATGCGGAGGAAGGACCTTCCTATCAAACAGTGGACTTCCTCTGTGACACACATGCAGGGGCAGCCCCAGATATAAATCACTGTGAGGTAGGCAATAGCTGCTTTTTGTACCCTACCTCTCAGAGCTTGTGATATCCACCCCTCCCTGACTCAGGCATGCAGCCTTCATACATGCTCCTGCAGGTTCTCAGTGCCCTGCCTATCTCTTTTTAGTGGTCCCTCCTCCTTTATTTTTTCATTTTATTATTTTTAAAAGATTGTATTTATTGATTTTGGAGAGAGGAGAAAAAGAGAAAGGCAGGAGTAGAGGAGAGGAGTGGGAAGCATCAACTTGTAATTGTTTTCTCATATGTGCCTTGACCTGGTAAGCCTGGGGTTTCGAAATGGCAACCTCAGCATTCCAGGTCAATGCTTTATTCACCGCGCCACCCCAGGCCAGGCCCTCCTCTAATGAAAGGAGAGGATGAGGGTGTGTGTTGAGAGTTCTGGTATCATTCATTTACTCTTTAGTGTAAATTTAAACCTATAATTTATTACAGTATTTCATGTGGTGCATGAGATAATCTTACATAGTATTGTTAGGTCGCCAAAGAGAGACACACAAGGCCTGATGAATTTTCTAAGGAATTTATTGTCTGACCTGTGGTGGGGCAGTGGATAAAAGCATTGACCTGGAACTCTGAGGTCGCTGATTCGAAACCCCAGGCTTGCCTGGTCAAGGCACATAAGGGAGTTGATACTTCTTGCTCTTTTCCCCCATTCTCTCTCTCTCTTTCTCCCTCTCTCTCCTAAAATGCATAGAGTCTTGAAAAAATTTTTTTGAGGAATTTATTTATGTATTTGCAAACAGGTGGGCTGAACCCTAATGGCTTCAGCCATGAGAAGATGAAGAGCCTCATCATATGTAGGACTAAGTTTGGCTATATTTCTTGCCACAGGGTGAAAACTTCTGTTACCTGTGGCAGTTAAACAATGGGAGAGGGAGGGTAGTGCTGACCAACAGGATGTTCAGGTAAAGGATGGCGAGGTGACTAACTGGCAGAATGTCTGAGGGTCCAGAGGAGATATCAATCAGGGCCCTGGCCGGTTGGCTCAGCGGTAGAGCGTCGACCTGACGTGCGGGGGACCCGGGTTCGATTCCCAGCCAGGGCACATAGGAGAAGCACCCATCTGCTTCTCCACCACCCCCCCTCCTTCCTCTCTGTCTCTCTCTTCCCCTCCCGCAGCCAAGGCTGCATTGCAGCAAAGATGGCCCGGGCGCTGGGGATGGCTCCTTGGCCTCTGCCCCAGGCGCTAGAGTGGCTCTGGTTGCAACAGAGCGATGCCCCAGAGGGGCAGAGCATCGCCCCCTGGTGGGCAGAGCGTCGCCCCCTGGTGGGCGTGCCGGGTGGATCCCTGTCGGGCGCATGTGGGAGTCTGTCTGTCTCTCCCAGTTTCCAGCTTCAGAAAAATACAAAAAAACAAAACAAAACAAAAACCCCCCAAAAAGATATCAATCAGGATTGCTCAGGTGGAGAGTCATGGGAACAGCCCTAAAGTTCAACCTGGCTTGTTGAGGCTTTTGTTAAGAGACCCTGCACCTGGACCTAACAAGCATATGGCTAAATAAAATTTTGGTTAATCACATTAATTTTTAAGCTTCCTTTTATTTATAGCAAATGATATTGGCTAAATAAAAGTGATATTGGATACTTACAGTGATAATATACATTTTTCTTTCTAAAGATAATTAAGTCTACAATTAATTTATGTTAGCAAAACTGAGTTGGTTAAAAGAAAATATTGTATTAGTGATAGAACATTTCCTTATAGGTATGTGAATGACTGAAGTTTTAGAACAATTTACCTGGGTATATTTGTATGCTAAGCTTTAACTGGAATACCGAGTTTTGTCTCATTGGAAGAGAATTGAATCACTCAAGGTGGGGAGAGCAGCTCTGAAATCTTACTCAGTAGGTGATCACCTCCTTTACCCTACAGAATTGTGATTCACTTGTGTTACAGGCAATTGCTGTCATACCAGGCTTTTCTCTTTTAGTTAATGGTTCCACTTCAGAGAAAGTGATTCTTCCTTTTTAGTATCATATTTGGTGTAGCTCTGAAGCATGTAGCCACAGGATTCTTCATTAAATGCTCATGAGAGCTGGTTAGAGTAGGTAAAATGAACATGGTATCTAAAGGAGCCAGAATGAATAGTAGCAAACATCTAGCCATGCAATTATAGAATAGAAATGTAATAGAATATTTATTTCATGAACCAAAAATAGCTCTTAAATCTACCCTGGAACCATTGTTTTCCTAAGGGACAGGACAAATTGTCAAAACAGAGAGATTTTTCTCTTAAATAGTAATTAGGCTAGGACAGAGAACAGGTTACTGCAAGTTTTGGTGGCCTGAGGTGGCAGATATCAGAGGCTTGCTAGCTTAGACCACCTGGCAGGGCGTTTTGGTCTTTGAGTGGATCCATGGTCAGGCAGAGCCAATAGAGGGAACTCAGAGGAGTAAGAGCATCCTGTGATGGTGGAATTAAATGAAACTTGCTGCTAACATGCACTTAACAAGCCAGGTGACATCTTGGTCTTCTTGCCACCCTGTGATTCAGATGACTCTCTCCCCAGTTCCACAGTATAGTTGATTGGGTGCTTTCTCAAAGTACCAGAGGAATGCTTGTTCTTAAAGGTCTGTTTTAACATCTTTTCTTAAATGCAGTGGAGAGGTTATTACTATGCAAAGTAATTTTTTTTATCCTTTTTGTAGATACAAACATTGGTATTTCCACAGAATGCTAATTTATTTACTTATTTATTTGCTATAGCTTTCTAATAGTGATGAACAAGAGACAGAAAAAAAAATAATGGCACTGTTATTGCTATAATTTGTCATTACTTGGTTGGGGTTTTGTCTCTTTTGGGGACCAAATTCTTCCTTCTGTTGACAAAGAATAGTTAATTACTTTCAGATAATTTAGGCTGCTGTGTTCCTCCAGGTGCTTTGTAAAGTTTAGAGTATCAGTTTACCTTAATGTTCACTTTTCTTATTTTTGGTATGAGTAAGCGAAAATAGTCTAAACTTTCTGAAAAAAATAGAGATAAACTTATTTGAAATGCATATACCTTGTAAAAATATTACATTGGTAACTTAAAGAAACTCAGGTCTAAAATGGCAATTATTGGCCCTGGCCAGTTGGCTAGTGGGTAGAGCGTCAGCCTGGCATATGGACGTCCTGGGTTCAATTCCCGGTGAGGGCACACATGAGTAGTGACCATCTGCTTCTCTCCCCCTTCTTTCCCTCTTCTCTCCCTCTTTCCCTCCTGCAGCCAATGGCTCAGTTGGTTTGATCATGGCCCCAGGCACTGAGGATGGCTGGGTTGGTCAGAGTGCATTAACTTCA
Source organism: Saccopteryx bilineata (assembly GCF_036850765.1). NCBI lineage: Eukaryota > Metazoa > Chordata > Mammalia > Chiroptera > Emballonuridae > Saccopteryx > Saccopteryx bilineata. Next base: position 78,594,220 of record NC_089499.1, read on the forward strand.
GGTGCTAAAAATAGCATGGCTGATTCAAGCATCATCAAACCCAGCTGGGATTGCCAGGTAGATCTTGGTCAGGGCAAATGTGAGAGTCTGTTTCACTATCTCCCCTCCTCTCACTTAAAAAAAATATGGCAGCTATCATGAACTATCCCCCACTTGGTATCAAGATTGGTGAAGTAAATCATTTAGTAATCAGTTCTGTTGTTCTTTCTGTAACTGCTGAGTGCAGGGTATACAGCAGTTAATATGGTTAATTGCCCCATAGTTCTTATGGTCTAGTTTTAAGCAAAAACAGGGCAATTGAACTAACTGATACATTGCTTGGAAATTTTTGTGACCAAAGCAGCTGTAATTTTTTGAAATAGCATCAGTTTCATATAGACAGCTATACAAACACATCCTTAGTGTTTAATCTTGAAAGACATGCAAAACACAGTTTAAAACTATGCTCCCTAAAACAGTGGAAACTGATTGGGTAAGGGAAATTGAAGTAGGATTCCCACTGTCTTCACATTTCATATTTATAGAAACAGGGAACAAAACTAGATTTAATTTACTATTTAATATAGTGATTGTTGAGAGGGAAAAAGTAAAAAAATCTACCATTATTGTCTGATTCTGGTCAAGTGAAAGGCATGTAATTAGCACTGGTGTTTCTGAAACTGTATCAAGTGTTTACATCTTAAATGCAATTGTTAATGAGTCATTACTGTGAAGTTCACTACATTGTTCTAAATCTCTCACTGAGCTAAATCCCAGCAAACATTTTCTGGAATCTAGGGCACAATTATGATTGACTACAAACCTTCTTGTACTTCCATTACAGGAACTAATATAGTGAATTTCTATATGAACTGTTTGATGCTGTGAGGGAAAGAATTCTGCAAGGTTCTCATAGGACTGTCAGCAGCTCAGTAGTTTGCAAAGTCAAACTTCTAAGTGTTTTGAGGTTGCCTAACTCTTGCCCAGTGTATATTTTCTTCTTGGTCTGGCTGGCAAACTGCTACAGGAAGAGAATGATTGTTTTTTGTCAGACTCGAATGGAAGTAGAACATAGTCACAGGATTTGTACACTTGCCAGTCCAAAGTGTACATGTTGATATATTTTCACAAAGTGATCACAAGCCAAGGGCCTGCATCCAGAATAAAATATAGACCATGACCCTCTCTTGCCATCTTCCAGTCACTGCCCCGGTCCCAGCCCAAGCCACCACTGTCTTGGCTCTAACATCACAAATTGGTTTTGCTGTATTTTTGAATTTCCTATAAAGGGAGTCGTATAGTATGACCTCCTGTGTGTGGCATCTTTTGTTAACATTATATTTGTAAATTTAGAATGATTTTTTTGTGTTATTTAATTTTAAGAAATAATGTAGGCTCAATGGGGATCAAATGAAATCATTAGATGGGAAAATATCTTGAAAACTTCAAAGTGCCTTGCAACTCTAATGGTAAGTTTGTTGACTTGGGTGTTTAAGTAGTCTGGAATATTTTCGTGTAGTTGGGACAAAATAATAGGTGTTATTATTACTGGCTAGTTCAGCTACACAATTTGTATTGGCAAATTTGATAGTGATTTACATGGGATAACTCATTTATACCTTAATAGATAAAATTATAAGATTTTTGGATATTAGGATTCTAAAGGTTTTCTTAGAAATGTCCTCCCTGACATTTATTCTTGTACAGGTAAGTGGAGAACTTCTTATAACTGACTAATTAAATGGAAGTGAAAGTATTTTTAAACCTAAGGCTATATCTTAACATTTCTATCTTTTTGTATTTAATTGCATATGTGTATGAGGAATCTGTAACATTTTCTCTTTCAATGTCACATTATACAATACATATGCTTTGGCTTATAGATATGACTAAACACTGGATTATCTTGTTCTGGGAGGCTGAATATGTTATGATTTTCTTGATAAAAGTATCTTTCACCTCAATACCACCACCACACCCCCATCAAAAACAAATTATACCCTCTTTTTTTTTATTCAGTGAGAGGAGGGGAGACAAAGACAGATTCCTACATGTGCCCCAACCGGGATCCACTTGACAAGCCCACTAGGAGGTGATGCTCTGCCCATCTGGGGTATTGCTCCATTGCTCAGCAACTGAGCTCTTCTTAGCACCTGAGGCAGTGGCCATGGAGCCATACTCAGTGCCTGGGGCCAACTTGCTTTAACTGGGCCATGGCTGCAGGAGGAGAAGAGATAGAGAGAGAAAGAGAGAGAGAGAGAGAAAACGATAGTGGGAGTGGTGGAGAAACAGATGAGCGCTTCTCCTCAGGATTGAGAATCAAACCTGAGGCATCCACAGGCTGGGCCGATACTCTACCACTGAGCCAACTGTCCAAGGCCTAACCCTCTTCTTAGCAACATAATGCAGTGACTAAGAGCATGGGGTTGGTGTCTTTTGGATGTTCAGGGGGGCTCCTTATCCTCTAAAAGCTTTTGTTCCTCTGAAAATGGGGCTAACAGTAATAATAGCACCTCTTATCGTTGGTTGTTGGGAGCAGTCCAATAACACAGAGAACTGGACACAGTGTCTGGCACAGCCTGAATGCCCAATAAATGCCAGTTAGTGTTGTTATAACCATTCCCTTTTATAGTTTTCTTTTTTAATGCATAGAATTTTAATGATTCAAATCAAATAGGTGATCCTTAGAAAAATTCTTTAATAAAAATAAAATCCCCTACTCCATCCCTCAACTGGAACAGACCTGTTTCAACACCATCCAAACCAATAGGATGCATCTCTGATAGATTCTTATTTTTACAAAACAAAAAACCCCAGGAAACAGTGGTATTTTAATGCTGGAATAAATGCTGTATCATTTTTCAATGTCTATCTGATGACAATCTGGTTATTAGGTTGTCAGAGTTTTTTGACAAAATGTAGTGTTGGACTACCTAATTACATTGCTTCAGAGTCCAGTGGGGCTGCTGATCTGTTTCCTAATAATTTTTGACCAGGATTGTTTTCTTAAAGGTAGACCTATCAGTCATGTAAGAAATGTTTGCTTTTTATGTTCCCTAGTCTAAACATAAAAAAACCACTAAGGCTTGACATTGTGGGGAGTAGTAATAATATACAGTCCTTCTTCTCTGAATCCAGATGTCCCATCCATCTGAAAGTTGTAGGTTGTTGGGTAGAAATGTCAAAAAGCCAAAAGTTAAGCAGGGTTTATTTTATTTAAATTTTGGTATTGGAAAGTATCTAATGAAATCAGCAATCTTAATATATACATTTAAAATCACTTTCCCTATTTTCCCACCTTTACTTTGTAGTTTTATTATTTATCTGCCTATTTATTTATTTTTCTTAAGTGGAAAGTAGGGAGGCAGAGAGGCAGACTCCTGCATGCCCTTGGACCAGAATCTACTTCGCAAGCCCGCTACCGGATGATACTCTGCCCATTGGGCACCGTGGCTCCATTGATGGTGCCTGAGGTGAGGCCATGGAGCCATCCTCAGAACCTAGGGCCAACTTGCTCCAGCTGAGCCATGGCTGGGGATGGGAAGAGAGAGACAGAGAGAAAGAGAAGGGAGAGAGGGAGAGGTGGAGCAGATGAGTACTTCTCCTGTGTGCCCTGACTGAGAATCGAACCTGGGATGTCCATACACTGGGCCAATGCTCTACCACTGAGAAAACTGACCAGGGCCTTTATTTCATATTTTTAAAGACCAGGAAGAGTGAATACTTGATTAATGGAGAGTACAAACTAGAGAAATACTTTTATACATCTTTGCGTGTATCAGGGTAGATTCATGTTTTTTTGGAAGCTTATAAAATTTGGGAGGGTGTTTTCTTTAAGAAAAAGAATACAAAATTAGATATAAAGGTATGTATTTATTTTAATGGTTCAATTAAATGTTTTGATTCTATTTCTTTCACGATCTCTTTTCAGGAATGCTTACATAGTATTTTTCTTGGTGTCTTTTCCTACCTAGACCCCTGATATCCATCAACTTTCAGACTCCTGGAGCCATGCAATAGGAAGATGTCTTAACATTAAGCTTATTCAGCATAATGTCAGTCCTTCTATGTGTATTTGAACATGCTGCTGAGTCAGTGAGAATAGAATTGGTTAATGGGCCCTGGCTGGAGAGCTCAGTTGGTTAGAACATCATCCTGATACACCAAGGCTGCAGGTTCGATCCCTAGTCAGGACACATACCAAGACTCAACCAATGAGTGCATAAATAAGTGGAACAGAAAATTAATGTCTTTCTCTCTCTTAATAAATAAAAAATTGAAAAAAACCCAGTTAGAAGATATATAGAAAGTTGAAGAAGACATCTAGTTGGAATAAGCTGTGGAGTCAAGTTTCAAGTCAAGCTTGAGGTAGACAGTACAGATTCTTAAGTGAACTGGAAAGACAAGTTTTTATGAGGCATAAATCTTTTCAAGTGTTCTTGAAAAGTAGGATAATTCCAGGATATGTAGCTTCTAAGAATAAGCCATTGCAGTAAAAGCTCCTTTAGAAAATGTATTAATAAAAAGAGGAGGTGTTAATGTTTTCCAGAAAGCTGTATTTCCGAGGTGTTTATTTCTTTCTATGACTCACATGGCTAGCTCCCTGGCAGCAGAGTGACATCTTGACATCTAGCCTTGACATCCGTGCAAATCATTATGCTGTTTTGGGGTAAGATGATTGCAGTAGTGACTACCACCATTGGGGCACAAGTTGCTGATATTTGATGTGACCAAGCATACTTGTTGTCTTTGTCACCATGGGCCTCAGTGGCTCCAACTCTGGAGATAGCTGTTCAGTCAGGTAGGACTTTCAGTTTTGGGCCATGGGTACCCTGAGACTCCAGGAAATCTAAAACTCAGGTCAGTCTTTCCATTCTGTACATTCCTTACTTAGTTATACATTCACTGCCTGCCAGTCCCTGTTGAACACTCTGAGATACTGGTATTTGTCAATTACACTTGGCTCATATGGAGATGAAAAGAGACGTTGGCTTCTGTTTTATCTACGGTATTTAGTTCCAAGGAATGTCAAAAGTCCACTAGTTTGTGTTACCTATGTTGTGAGTTGAAAGCTGAGTCTCAAGTACCTGTCATGCTCTTGTTATTTAATGGAAGATTTCCTAGAGCTGTTGATGACTTTGATGGAGGGGTCAAACTGCTATCTGGGTGGAGGATGATGAGACTGGCCAAGCTGGACAGACAGAGATTTTAGGAGAGTTTGTGGTGGTTTAGGAATGCATTTTTCCCATCTGACTTTTCTTCAAGAGAGAACATACATTTATATTACTTGAACTACTTTTATTTTTGTTTGCTTTTTTTTTTAAATGTGCTCTTTGTGATAGAATAAAGGTTTTTATATGCGTTGCTGTTTTGCTTTTTTCTTCTTCTGGTTTTCTCCCACAATAACAGTAGGTCACTTTGTCTTTGTCATGCTCTCTTCTTTATTATTTTCTCATTCTTTCTTGTGCATTTCACAGCAACCCTATTAGGATCCAGGTTTTCTTCTTTCCACTTAATAGCTGAAGAAAAGCAAACATGGGAGGATGTGCTTTTGTGGTTTCTGCAAGATCATACAGTGCTCTCCATCAGGACTGGAACCCAGATGCCTGACCGTTACCTTGAATGCTCTAGAAAAATGGCTAAACGGGCCAGTTTGGATAATGGTGTCCTCTCTAGAATCCCACTGCAAGTAGGTAAATAGAATTGCATGGTGACATCTTAACTTCTCATTTAATGTGTATAAATATGCATTTCAGGGTGTTTAAAATATCAGAATACCCTGATAAGTATGCACAAATAATTTGCAATTAATGAGGAGAGTTTTAAAGATATAGTAGTGTCTTAACAACTAAAAACAAAGTTTGGTATGCACATAGCATGTGAAAAATTCCCTATCTGTAGAAAATAACTGCCAGATACAGTGGTTTCATCTGGACAGTAATCAAGACTTGGGCTTCAAAGAGGAATCCTGAGCTTCTCCCTATAGATTACATTCAACAATGTAGATAGAGCACACAGATTTTGAAATCCTTTTCTGATGCTTTATATTTAATGACATGCCTATTTATTTAGAAATTTAAAATGATTATATTTACTCACATAAATTATATGTGTAATTACATGTCTTCTTCCTCAGAATTGCATATGATTTTTTTTTTATCAGGGTGGTTCTTGGTTTTGAAACTGTAAGAAAGAATTGTCAGTTGTATTTACTTTAGAGTTAGACTGTATTAAATATGCTTGTATTTTATATCTTGAGTCTCCTAATCTGTTTTTATGTTACTTAAAAATAGAGTAAAAAACATAAGTAGAAGCAAAAACTGAGTCCCTGTGTCATGGGGGAACCATCCACGTGGGTGCCTTTCCTAACCATTGTATTTTCCTTTGTCTGCTCTCTGGATCTAGCCTTTAGTAGTGGAGCCCCACCCCACCGCCATCAACTCTGAGTGTGTGGGGCCTCCACAGGAAGTTCTCAAGTATTGCAGGTCATGCTGCAGCCAGAGGGCTCTTTCTTCACTGCTGTGTTTAACTGAAACAGTTTCACAGTTAGCGTCCATAGCACTACAGAGGGCATAGGGTGACAACAAGCAGATGAAAGAGCGGACAGGCTGGCTGTGAGGACTCAGTGGGTATTTCAGGTGAGTGGGCTTTAAGTGAGGAGTCGTGAAGACTGGAGATTAGGCTGCTCGTGAGGGGTGTGTGTTAAGCTACTTCTCCTTCACCTGGATAGGTGCCCAAACCTCCTCCTAAAAGAGTCACTTTTAAGTGTTAAATTTATACCTCAATTTCTTTTTTATAGCTTAATACCCCTTTAGGTTCTCACATAGTAGAGTGGTAGGAAATTTGTGAAACTTTTTCCATTGAAAGCTTGTGGAAAAATGAGAACTATGTTTTAGAAATAATCCCCAGCAGTATAATGAGCCATGAACATACATATTCAACTGTGAAATACTCTCCATTGGAAATACTTTGCAATTCCTGCCACCAAAGACAATCTAACATTATTAAATAGTAAAAGTCTTGAAAACAATAGTAACACACCCACACCAAACACACAGACCACACACACAGGCATGTGCACACACATGTACACAAAGTGGTTTTTACTCCTTAGGTAAACAAAATTACTGGCAAAGAACTTACCTACCACCTTCTGGAGTGATAGATGGGTTAATAAATTGTCAAACCAAATCAAAGTATAACTGATTAAATGTTTTCAAAAGATATTTTTTCCAAGCAAATCCAACCTGAATACAACAAAAAGAGAAACTCTCCCAGTATTTGGATGAAAGAATTACAGGACTTACTGTAAACTTGTGACCTGCAGGCCACATCAAGTGCCCCATGTAGTTTGGCCTGTACAATGTTTTGAAAAATGAGTTGCCTGCATTTAAAAAATTGAGATATTTAAAATAAACATCAGTTTCCAACATCCAACCTTTGGCCATCCTTCTCCATGGCAGGATTTCCTTGGAGAAGGATAGTGGCTGCTTCTCAGACTCCTGGACAGGATGCTCACCGCTCCTCGTGGTATCCTTGTCCCCCGGGAGGGAAAGCACTGTCTGTTTTGTCTCAGCTAGGCCTGCTTTACTCATTTATGTTACCTGCCTACCCTGTCCCACTAAGGACAACCGCAGTAGCCTTCTGCATTGCTTTAAAGGCTGGGGGAGGAAGAGGCTTATTCTGTGTTGCAGAGAAAGAACTAAATGTGGGGTAGAGGGGATAAATGTGGAGGTTGGGTGGTGGGGCAGTATGCTAGCAACGAAGACTTGAGCTCAGTGTCAGAATGAATTTTAGATGCTTGACTTCTCAGCCTTGAACAGTCACAGAAAGTATTGGGCACAGTCAGATGACCATTTATCAGGGAAAATGAAGAAGGATTCCTCTGTTACCTCGGGAACTGGGCTGTATCCCTTTAAGCAATTCTTCAATGCTCAGATTAAAAAAAGCTTTAATTAGATAATATAGTCATATATTTCAAAAGGTGTTGGTAGGTGCACAGTGGAAAGTGAGTCTCCCTCCACTTCTGTCTTTGTGCCTCAGCTCCCCTCCAGGAGGCATTGTGCCTTTTTAAAGCATCTTTCCACAGATGTTCTGTACATAAGTGCATTTAGGTATTTTTTCTACATAAACGCTAATTCACTGTTCATACTGTGCTGCCTTTGCATTATTTCCCCTTGAATTTTTAGAGCGGTTTATCCTAGCATATTGCATATCTCAGACCCTTGCATATTCGTCCACGAAGAATGGCCTTGCTCCTTTTCAATGCCTTAATTATGTTCTCTCATAGTTGTGTCGTAACTTAATCTTTACTGTATTGAGTACATACGGTGTATGTATAATTGAGATTGTTTTCTATCCTCCAATGATAAAATTTTGTGGGTCCACAATTTCCTGTTTTTGAACCCTTCACTCTTTCCTCATTCCTTTGATTTTACTCACAAGACTGAATCATCAGCATGAAACTTTTGATCTCCCCCAAGGCTAAAGATTCAGGCTACTAGGTTCACAATAAAATCTTTCTCTCCCACTCCTTCTGCCTCAGAAGAAACTACTATACTTAGTTGTATAAAAAAGGGATAATAGGGGAATTGTGCTAATAACCACAATTCCAGTTATGTTATACCACAATTGTAGTCAGTGTTTCTCAAACTTGAATTTGCATGCTCTTTAGGGATCTTGTTATAATGCAGATGCTGACCCAGGTGAGGCCTGAGACTCTGCATTTCAACAAGCTCCCAGGTGATGCCCAGGCTGTAGATGGGCAGACCACAGTTTTAGAAACAAAACTCAAAGAACTTTGTTGGCATTCTATTTTAATACAGTGAGTAGTGTTGTTTAGATTTCATAGATACACTGTTGCTTACAGTACATTTCACAAATGGCCATGATCACGTTGTTTCATAGGCTGAGGTGAGGAATTTGGTGGCTAGAGGTCTAAGGCGGATTAAGATCGGTTGAGGGCCCAGGCGCAGAAGAAAATATGGGGCCCCTTACATTAGAAAAAAGTGTCAAGTTGGGGTTTTGCGGGGCCCTTCAGAAGTTGGGGCCCAGGGCATGCGCCTGGTGCGCCTGCCATTAAATCCACCTCTGTTAGTGGTGGTATCTTGTACTTTTGAGAATCAAAAGTAGGATGTATTCAGTATCTTCTAGAAAACCCTTGATTTAGGTATATGTTAGTTGGCATACTGTCAAATTATTATTTTAGTCTACTAAGATTATAGCAATTAAAACAACTTCTAACTATTTTTCTTTGAAGAGGTTATTACATATGGATCCTTCTGGGTATAAAATTTAATTGCAAAATAAAACCAAGGCAGTTTGGCCAAGTTGGTTACTTATTTATCTCTTTTACTAGACTGTAAATTTCCTGAGGACAAGAATTGTTTCAGTGTTTGCCCTCTTATAAATTTGCTATTGCTTGTGACAACGACTCTCTCCTTGACCAGGCTTTAGTTAGGCTCTTCTAAGCCACCTTTCCAATTTGGCTCTCATTCTGTCTTTGGCCTGCCTAGACTCCCTTTAGCAAGAATCCTGCTAACTGGTATCTGATCACCCTATCTATCTGAGGATGGTCCTCATCTTCCACCCATAATGTCTAAGTTCTTGGCTTGACTTGAGCATGAATCCTGCATGTTAAGCTAGTTTAGCAACAATATTCCTACTCTTACTGTTTCCTCTGAGTGATATTCCATCCACTGACGTCTCATTCTGTTGTTGACTGTAAATCCCCAGCTGACTTTGCTGTATTTGGAGTCGAGCCTGGTTTCTCTCCCCTTTTGCAATAGTCTTTACAAAGTCTTCTTTCCCATTTGTAACAGGTGTTTCATTTTCGTTAGTACAAGGGGTCCTCAGGTTACAATACTCTTGACATATGATGTTTCAGATTTACTATGCTCACTCTCATAAAAACTTAAAATAATTGAGTCGTGAGTGTTTCGGTTTATGTTTATGCTGTTAGCATCGTGCTTACAGACTACTTCGGCAAACTAGTTTGGTTGCGTGCAGCAGAAGAATATGCTGCTAGGTGGCACATGAGTGAGGGAGTTGGTGTCCCTTAGTACACTAACCTACACCATTTTGGACTGTTAAAAGCACAAGTGTTCCGTCTGTGTTGCTTTGGTGACTTTTTGGCCCTTAATCATGGCTCTTAAACAAAAGTCAGTCTTCAGATGGTAGTGCTTTGAAGAAGAGGAAAGCCATCATGATGGAAGTGAAATCAGACATTGTAACGACATCAGAAAAAGGAGAATCAGCGATGACCATAGGCCACATGCTAGGCCTCAGCCGCTGTACTGTAGCAACAATTATCAGGGATAAAGACTGTATCCCAGAGCATGTAAAGGGATCAGCCCCTATGAAGTCTACTGTGATTACTAAACAGTGAAGTGGCGTAATGATTGAGATGGAAAGGTTGCTGGTTCTGTGGCTGGAAGACCAGCATCAGCAGCATATACCAGTTAGTCCAGTGTTGATTCAGGACAAGGCAATTGTTTGAGGCAATTAACAGTGAAAAGGGGGAAGGGAGTGAAGAGTTTGTGACTAGTAAGGGTTGGGTTATGTGTTTCAAAGCTTGTGCCAACTTGCATGACCTTCAGGGGCAGGGTGAAGCTGCTACTGGGGATGGCAAAGCAGCAAGTGAATTTCCTAATAGGTTGGCTGAATTATTTAATGGGGGGGGATATTGTGCTGAACAAGTGTTTAATGTTGACAAGACAGGCCTTTTTTGTAAGCATATGCCTAACAGGATCTATATCACTAAGGAGGAGAACACAGCACCAGGTCATAAAGCTGGTAAGGAGAGAATGACTTTGCTTCTTGGGGGGAACGCTTCAGGTGACTTCAAACTCAGGCCTCTGTTGACATACCAGACAGAATCCAAGGGCACTACAGGGCATTGGGAAGGGTCAACTGTCTGTCATCTGGAGGTCTAACAAGAAGGCATGGGTGATATTTCAGATTTTTGAGTTGTCCAGCCATTTTGTGCCAGCAGTGAAGGACTACTGTGTTAACAAGGGGCTACCCCAATACATCATAAAGGTACTCATATATATATATTTTTTAATTTTTTGTAACAAAGACAGAGAGAGAGAGAGAGAGAGAGAGAGAGAGAGAGAGAGGGACAGATAGGAACAGACAGGCAGGAAGGGAGAGAGATGAGAAGCATAAGTTCTTCTCTGCGGCTCCTTAGTCTCCTTAGTTGTTCATTGATTGTTTTCTCATATGTGCCTTGACCGGGGGGCTACAGCAGAGCAGGTGACCCCTTGCTCAAGCCAGTGACCTTGGGCTTTAAGTTAGCAACCTTTGGGTTCAAGCCAGTGACCATGAGGTGATGTCTATGATCCCATGCTCAAGCCAGTGACCCCGCACTCAAGCTGGTGAGCCTGCGCTCAAGCCGTGACTTTGGGGTTTCTAACCTGGGTCATCTGCATCCCAGTCCGACACTCTATCTACTGCGCCACCACCTGGTCAGGCTAAAGATCTTCATATTTAAAGTCACATTTCCAAGAGTGTTTTATGATTTCTGTGAATTGTTTTCTCTTCCTCAGGAGTTTGCAAACTTCTTCAGTCAAGGGCCAGATAGTAAATATTTAGGCTCCGGGACCCTATGGATTCTTTCACAACTGCTCAAATCTACCTTGTAGCTTTAAAGCAGCCATAGACAATAGGTGATGTGGTTGTCCCACTGAGATTTTTATTTATGGGCAGTTAAATTTGAATTTTATGTATCACATATCATAATTACTCCTCTTTTGAAATTTTTAACCATTTAAAACTGTAAATATTCTTAGTTCATGGTTGTACAAAGAAGCAGCTGCCCAGAGTTGGCCCTTGAGTCCTAGTTTATCAACCCCTTTGTAGAATAGGTGGGATATAGTTGCTACATATAGATGAGATTTTCATCGTTTATGTTATACTTATTAGGATTTCTGTTCTGTCACCTGTTGAGAGATCTTGGACAAGTAAACCTGGATTGAATCCTTCATGTTAAGTCAGATAATTTACACCTAACGCACCTATTCTTTCCACTTGTGTTACCATGTATTGGATTTTCATGTTAGACTTTCTGTGTCAAGATAAGTGTTAGACTGTGTGTGTGTTTCTGATGAGAGAGGCTTTCCCTGATCACCCTGTCTGGAGCTGCTTCTCACGCGTCCTCAGCCCCTGCATGGATGGAGGCGACCCCTCTTATCACTTCCTTGCTGCTCCTCTGCAGTGACCCTACCCCAGTTTGAGGCTCTTTCCTTTACTTGTTGAGCTCTTGTCTGATTCTCCCACTCTCTAGGGGCAGCGAGCAGCACATCTGTCTTATTCCTCTCATGTGGCTAGGGCCTCCTGTCATAGTGCCAGGCAAGGGGGAATATTTTATGAACTCATGGCCAGAAAGAATGGATAACATTTATGAAAGTGACCATATTTTAGGAGCAGGAAATATGCTCCATAGCTTTCTGTATGACAAATGAATATTTGGAAAATTAGGTTGTTAAAAGCTGGCATCAAACATATTTGAGTTCAACATGAAGTAAATGTCTGTATTAAAAATAAAACAAATATACAACAGAAGGGACTAATTATTGCTACTAAGGAGTTTGAAAATATGGACTGCTCCTTTAAATGTGAGATTTATAAGTAAAGACAATCAGAGGAAGCATATGCCAGGGTCCAAGAAGCTCTAAAGAATGTCAGGCTTATGTTCTTCTACAATGTGTCTGGTGAGTGTCTTTTTCCTTGGGAAAGTGATATAAGCAAAAAAATGGAGTGAAGAGTAGAGAGAAAAAGCACTGAATTGGGAATAAAAATATCTGGGTACAAATTCTGGACCTGCAGATGACTTGGAAGGTCCAGCATTGTGACATTGGGCAAGTCCACTGAGTCATCTGAAATAATAGGCTCAGGGTTTTTGTGATGATTAAATAGCATGCATGCCAAGTGGCTGTGTAACCTCTAAGCTTTGTACCCATCTAAGTTGGTATATTTTATTATAAATCACTGACAAAAAAAAATACTGGTATCAGCCAGTCTTTTCCTGGGTTTTTAGGCCTTAAGTGTCTGGACAAGGTGATGATGGTGATGGTGGTGGTGGTGGTGATGGTGATGAAATGAATGAGGAATACAATAGCCATTATAACTTAACTTATACCTATATTTTGTCAATCTCTTTGCTAGGCAATTTATATGTATTACTTTAAAATTTTCTCATAACAATCCTATGAGATAGTTTTGTTATTATTATCCTGATGCATAAACTCAATTTTACTGAGTTTAAGTAATTTGCCCAGGGTTTGACCACTATAGACAGCAGAGTCTGGGTAACTGAGGCTCATCTTTATTCTGTTTTGGCAGTTGTATAGCTTTGTCAAGTATTAGATTCACCTGTAAGGCTTGTTTATTTTCAGATGGCTGTGTGCTTATCCAGAATTTCTGATTCAGGAGGTCTGAGGTGAGGCCTGAGAATTTCCAAATAATATTATCAGTGTAGGCACCACATTTTGAGAATTATTTCTCTAAACCATGCTGCTCCTGTTCCTCCTGTTTCATAGAGGATTGAACCAGATTTCTTTTCTTTTTCTTTCTTTTTATCTTTTTTCACTTTGCCTTTGTTCTGATTCAGAATTCCCAAGTTCTCTTGGATTTTATAAGTTTGGAGGAGGGGAGAAAAATCTTAGAAAGGTTCTGTTTTGATCCAGGTCTTTTCTGAAGACTGAGAGGGAACCATTGTGTCCTCTAGGAGGCTATCTCTGTGGTCTTCCCTCTAATGGTGCTTCCACCAGAGTCCAGCCTCTCCTTTCTTTCTCCTGGGCTGGCTTTGGTCCAGATCTGTTCTTCTGACTTGTGATAAGTGTCTTCGTAGTCCAGTCTATTCATTGATCCCTGGATCTATTGTTTTATTGATGTATGTAGCAAATTTGCTGCATATATTTGATCCCTCTGTGTTTCAAGCACCTGGGGGTACAATAGTTTGCAAAACCAGATATGGTCTATGCCATCAAGGACCATTGATTCTAGTGGGGAAAACAGACTAGTCAGAAAGTCAGATAGGTGAGTGTCAGTGGAAAGGGCAGCAAAGGAGAGTCACGTGGTGCAACAAGAGCATATGACAGGGAGTCCAAGTCTGTCTGTGTAGAGGAGGGATGGTCAGGGACGCTGTGTTTGTGAAGGTGATGTGTGAGCCAGAATCCAAAGCCTCTGAGGGATTGAGTAGGTACAGAAGCTAGAGTGGGGAAGAGGCTGGGGAACGGCATGTGCAGAGGCTGTGACAGGAAAGAGCATGGCACAGCTATAAAATTTAAGATTAAATAGGATATTTCTCATTTTAAAGGATAATTCTTCAAAAAAGGTGAAGTCATGACTCTCATTCTGATATCAAATGAATATTTATTAAAGATTATATTCAACTCATGATAAGAAAACCAGCCAGATGTTACAAGCAGTCTAAAGAGGATCCAAAGGATACATTTGTAGATCAGGAATACTGAAAAGAATGTTACAAACAAAGGCCAAAATGGTTTCTAGGGATGAGGTGGGTAGTCAGTCAAACCTCCAATTACCAGGACACAATTTGCATATCTACGGACAAAAATTACCTTCTATCACTATTAGTTATCTATAATTTACAGAATTATAAAATAAATTTCAGAGAATCTGATAACCAGGAAGATTTTCTTTTCTATCTTTCTTTTTCTTTCTTTCTTTCTTTTTTTTTTTTTTTACAGGGACAGAGAGAGAGTCAGGGAGAGGAACAGACAGGAACAGAGAGAGACGAGAAGCATCAATCATCAGTTTTCATTGCGAGACCTTATTTGTTCATTGATTGCTTTCTCATATGTGCCTTGACTGCGGACCTTCAGCAGACCGAGTAACCCTTTGCTCAAGCCAGTGACCTTGGGTCCAAGCTGGTGAGCTTTTGCTCAAACCAGATGAGCCCATGCTCAAGCTGGTGACCTTGGGGTCTGGAACCTGGGTACTCTGCATCCCAGTCCGACGCTCTATCCACTGCACCACCATCTGGTCAGGTGAGGAGAAGATTTTCTTAATTCAGACAATGCATAGTTTTCCATTGATACACATTTTGTTTTCCTGCAAGTACTTTGATCATAACTTATTTTTACAGTTTAGGGCTAATTGGATCCAATCTCAAGAGGCCTACGGCTCATAATTTAGACACTTCAAAAAATAGAGTATAGGCCCTGGCTGGTTGGCTCAGTGGTAGAGCATCGGCCTGGCGTGCAGGAGTCCTGGGTTCGATTCCCGGCCAGGGCACACAGGAGAAGCGCCCATCTGCTTCTCCACCCCTCCCCCTCTCTTTTCTCTCTGTCTCTCTCTTTCCCTCCCGCAGCCGAGGCTCCACTGGAGCAAAGATGGCCCGGGCTCTGGGGATGGCTCCTTGGCCTCTGCCCCAGGCACTAGAGTGGCTCTGGTCGCAACAGAGCGACGCCCCAGAGGGGTAGAGCATCACCCCCTGGTGGGCAGAGCGTCGCCCCCTGGTGGGCGTGCCGGGTGGATCCCGGTTGGGCGCATGTGGGAGTCTGTCTGACTGTCTTTCCCCATTTCCAGCTTCAGAAAAATACAAAAAAAAAAAAAAAAATACAGAGTACAACTTAGCAATAGACCATTTATATTCCACCTTGGGTGTGACCCACTATGATGAGTAAAATGTCCAGGTAAAAATGTTTAGCAAACTGGCCATGGATGTCCTATGGCCAGTCTCTTCCTTCTCATGACAGAAAGCAAGAAAAAAAAATCTTTGAGAGAAGGCAATCAGAAAGGGAGAGTAGAACTTGGCCTTCATTCAGGAGCCCCTCTGAGAACAATGGGAGACACCTTACCAATGAACCAGAAAACCAATGTAGTTTTGCCAAATTGAGGTCTGGCACAGCCTCCAGAAGGTTTGCAACAAAGAATGATTTCTCCAAGTGTGTCAGGTTGCCTCTTAACTAGGAGAGGGATAATCATTTGGTCAATTAACAGGATGGCTGGTGCTGGTTGTTTAAATTGATGATTTGCTTTGTTGGATGTTAAACCAGCATTGACAAGTTCTATGACACCTAAATTGGCAAGAGCACTCAGGAGCCGTGTGTTAAAAACTTAATGTTTAAGAGAACTAATCACCCTCCTTTTTCCGTTGTAAACGGGGTGTGTTCAGAGCAGCCTTCCTGTTTTCTGTATCAGTGCCATGTTGTACCAGAGAACAGAATAAGAAAACCTCCTTTTAATTCATTTTATAGCAGGTCAGAGTTCAAAACTGCAATTTCACACACATTTGATAAAAAATGTCACTAGTTTTGATTGAGTTTTGTTAATAATCTCTAGTGTCTTTCTTTCTTTCTCTTTTATTTTTTGAATTAGTGTTACTATGTCTGACTTCTCAGTAATGCATGCTGTCCCTAGTTTTGTTTCTGCCTGAAAACTCCAGCCTGTGGAATAATGCATTCCACTGGTTGCTTCAGCACAAAGACTTTAAATAAAGAAATGGCAAGATAAATAAATTACCTACAAGAGATAGCACTGCTGGTATTTTTTTCCCCTCTCTAAATGTAGTTAAAGATACTAAAACTGTTTCTTAAAAATAGCAATTTTTTCTGTCTGCTCTAATCACAGGTGACAGTGCTACAAAATATATATCATTTTTTTGAACTGTAGGTGATTTAGATTTAAGAAAAAAGTAAAAAGTTCACAACCCAGAAAAAGCAGTCTTACTCTTTGCTGATTCAGACCTCTAATAGTTGTGAATAGTTTCTTAGTTTTGTATGCAGATATTTCTGTTATCCTCTGCAAAGGAGTTAGTCCTGGCTGAACAAAAGAGAGGAGCCTTTTCAGATTGAATAGACTGGACCATTCAGGAGTGAAGTAAACGATTACTCACCTTTCAGGCAAAGCTCTTATATAAGGCAACTTTATAACTTCATCTATTCCAAAGAGAAAAACATTAAAGACCATAGGGAAAATAAAAGGCAAACAGAAATGTAGAAAAGTGTCCCATCTTTTACATCTCTATAGCCACTTGTTCTAGAACTATACACAGAGTTGACTCAATATAAAGCCACAATGTAACTTTTAAAAAGGCATTTCACTGTTCCCCATGGTAGTCACACAAATAATAAGCAAACATGACTACCATTATTTTTCTTTGCTCTACTGTTTTAGAATGTACTCATCTCTTTTGTGTTTTACTGCGTAAGAAAAAGTACTAAGAGTCATCAATAACAATCATCTTAACATGTGCAGGAACTGTCAAGAAAGTGATCAGTGAAAAAATAAAGATCTTTCTAATTTTCTTATGGCTCACAGAGTAACCTAAATCAAGATTTCCCAAATCCTACTTTTTCAGAGACAAATACAGTTGTTTTTTTCCCTTGAGTAGGTAGATCCATGTGCATTGCTTCCTGCCTGGTGGCGGATCACAGCATGTTTCTTAAAGCTTGGTTCTCTGCCCTTGCAAATGAGGCACTTGCAAAAAATGCAGGTTCCTGGGCTCTATCCTGGAGTGACGGAATCTGTGTCTCAGTTCTACAGTGAAGTGGGGGCCAGAAATATGCAGTTTTCTCAAGTTTTCCAGGTGAAATTTTAGCACATTTAAAATCTAAATGTTGTTTTATGGGAATGAAAGCCTAGTGATTGGAATAAGCTGATGAATCTGATTTAGGAAGAAAAAAATGCAGCAGTTGTGGTAGATGTCATGTATTCTTTAACTTCCTTCATTTCCTAATATCAAAAACTCAAGATGCAGCCTTTTTAATCTGGTGTCAAAGTTCTGGGGGACCTCTTCTCATAGAAGCAGATGTGCACACAGACATCTCATCTTCAGGGGATTGATAAATTTTTTGAAATACATTCATGGATATCTAGATATGGCTTCTATCCCAGGAACCCCTCACCTGGCGGGATTATGTTAAGGGGAAAAGGGAAGCAGAAGCATGGTGTGCGTAAGGAAGACACATGGCATAGGTATCCAGACCACCCTTACGACTGAGTATTCTGTGCCCTGAACAAAGATGCCTGTCTGGAGTGTGGACATGGTTGAAATAGCTCTGTGTACTCCTGGCCAAGTCACACACCCTGCAGTGGCACTTTGTCTTTGAAAGGAGGGGAGCCTTTTGTAATTTGCCATGTGTACACAGATCTCATTGAAAACACAAGCCTAACATGTGCCCCCTGTCTTCAGCAATGAGGCAAGCCAACTTCTTCAATGTCCCTCTCAGTGGGTCAAAAACTTCAGGAAAACCAAGTAGAAGATATTAGCCCTATTTATCTCAAATGGCATTACCTCAGATCCTATCACAAAAGACACAATTATTTTTCAAGTACTATTAAAATAAATTACAGCTGTGGGTCTAGACAAAAGCCAGCAAGAAAGTGGATTATTTATTAGAAGAGCCTGTGTTTATTTATTTTTTCTGAAGAGTAGTAGTATTGGGCAATCATACTTGGATCTAAAAAAATTAACAACAATGGATCTGTGTCCAATATCATGAGATTTTTATCAGAATACTTCTTTTGAGCCATCTAGTCATTGCAACTGCTGAGAAGGCACCATCACTGGGTCATCTGCTGACTGCTTGGGTTTAATTATAGGCTGTTCTATGGTGCCTGGCAATGTGATTCCCTTCCCTGACATAGTTTATAGAGCTTTTTAAAAATTATAATTATTTGTGTATTCTCATTTGCTAAAAAGCTTTTATTCCCTTGGTTCTTATAGACCTAGGACCTGGAGTTGCTCTTTTGCACAAATAGCCTCAAAAGCAAATGTCATAGAATAAATAGAAAGACATTTCTAAAGCAGTTAATGATACGGGAAAGGTAAAAGGAGGGAGCTAATGTGTCCTGGCTTTTATGTCAGAGATGAATCTGTGCTTGTAAGTAGAGAAGGTAGCAAGGACGGCCTTCATCAAAGAGCAAGGGGTGAAATGCCCATGTGAGTATAGCACTATACTTTAATTAGACATCTCTGTAATTTACTGTTTCCTGAAAAGACTTGTGTTCTTCTGGCTGCCGATGGTTTTATTTGGTTACCGATAATGGAAACTAGTTGTGTTTCAGGAAGCTCTCAGAAGGATGTGCATAGATGCTAAATCCTGTGCCTTGCTCAGCATATTGATGATTCTGTTGACAAGGCATTGCACAAAGTCAATAGTTAATTCTGCTTTGTGGTGACATTTGCATTTAATAAAAAGTCATGTTTGCTGTATAAACACAACTGACACCTAGTGTGTGGTGGCTAAAAGTACTAACTGTCTGAGAAGGAAGTGTAGATAAGAATGATAATGATGATGATTTTTTAAACAATGTGGACTTCAGGTCACAGAGATAGATTAATTATAATCCTCAGGAGATGGTGACTGGCAGAGGAATGCATGGGAGGACCTGAGAAGCTGACTCACCCAGTGCTGGAGGCGGTCATAGCTGGGGGAGGGGTTGATCCTTTCACATAACACAAGACAAGTGGTTCCAGATCACCCATCTCAAGATATCTCTCCAGCTCCAATCAGTGCAAAAAGACACAGCTGAAAACAAGAAGTGGGGAGGAGGGGCAGTAACTCAGGTCTCCATGAAGATTTGAGATACACCTCCCACTACTGAAGTGGAGAAAGCACCCCGTCCCCAGAGAGAGTAACTGGCAGATCAGGCCTTAAAAGTCTCAGGAATGTGAATCCACCACATTCCTGGATAAGTTTCAAATAAGCCCCCTGCTGAGATCAGTAAACAAGACTACCACGAGATAACTGAGAAGAAAAAAAGACAAATCAAGACTTCAAAGCAGCTCTACTAGAAAAGCCAAACCTGACAATGGATTACAAACAACAGCTGATGCCAACCCAAGAAAACCTAAAAATAACACAACTAAAAATTGGAGGCAGACAACACCAAACCTAGACTCAACCAGCCCTACAAACAACCCACCAAACATACAGACATAATGAGAAGACAGAAAAGTGCAGTCCAAATGAAACCACAAGAGAAATCTCCAGAAAAGGAACTGAGTAATATGGAAATAACCAAAATGCCGGATGCAGAGTTTAGAATAATGATTGTTAAGACGCTTAGGGATCTTAGAAGAACAATGGATGGTCATTACGAACACCTAGATAAAGAGATAGCAAGTATAAAAAAGGACATTGAAATATTAAAGAAGAATCAGTCGGAGGTGACAAATACAATATCAGAAATGAAGACCACAATGGAAGGAGTTAAAAGCAGGATGGATGAAGCTGAGAATCGAATCAGTGAGTTGGAGGACAAGATGAACAAAGGCATGGAAGCAGAGCAGAAAAAAGAAAAGAGACTCAAAAAGTCAGAGAGCTCCGTGACAACATCAAGAGAAACAACATCCACATCATAGGAGTTCCTGAAGAAGAAGAGAAAGAACAAGGGATAGAAACTTTATTCAATCAAATCATAGCTGAAAACTTCCCTCAATTAAGGCTGGAAAACATCTCACAAGTTCAAAAAGCACAGAGAACTCCATTAAAGAGAAACCCAAAGAGACCAAAACCAAGACACATCATAATTAAAATACCAAAGCTAAGTGATAAAGAGAAAATATTAAAAGCTGCTAGAGAAAAAAAAGCTATCACCTACAAAGGAGCCCCCATAAGGATGACATTCGACTTCTCAGCAGAAACACTTGAGGCCAGAGGGAATGGCAAGAAATATTCAAAGTAATGCAGAACAAGAGCCTACAACCAAGACTATTTATCCAGCAAGGCTATCATTTAAAATTGAAGGAGAAATAAAAAGCTTCCCAGACAAAAAACAAAACAAAACAAAACAAAAAACTCAAGGAATTCATTACAACCAAACTAATGCTGCAGGAAATGTTAAGGGGCCTGTTGTAAACAGATCAAAGTGGGAAAAGAATATAGCAAAAGAGGAATACAGCTTTAAAGAATAAAATGGCAATAAACAACTACATATCAATAATAACTTTAAAAGTAAATGAATTAAATGATCTAATCAAAAGACATAGGTTAAGAAAACAGGACATATACATATGCTGTCTACAAGAGACACACCTTAAAACAAAAGATGCACATACACTGAAGGTAAAAAGATGGAAAAAAATATTTCATGCAAATGGAAATGAAGAAAAAGCTGGGGTAGCAATACTTTTATCAGACAAAATGAACTTTAAAACAAAGACTATAGCAAGGATAAAGAACATCAGTACATAATGATAAAGGGAGCAATCCAAAAGGAAGATATAACCATTATAAATGTCTACACACTTAATATAGAAGCACCTAAATATATAAAGCAGACTTTGATGGATTTAAATTACAAGATCAATAGCAATACTATAATAGTAGGGGATTTCAATACCCCACTAACATCACTAGATAGATCCTCAAGAAAGAAAATTAACGAAGAAACAGTGGACTTAAAGAACACACTAGATCAACTTGATTTAATAGATATCTTTAGAACCTTTCACCCCAAGGCAGTAGAATATATATTCTTTTCAAGTGCTCATGGTATATTCTCTAGGATAGACCACATGTTAGGGCACAAAAGCAATCTCAACAAATTTAAGAAGATTGAAATCATATCAAGCATTTTCTCTGATCACAATGGCATGAAACTAGAAATCAACCACAACAGAGAAACTGAAAAATACTCAAACACTTGGAAACTAAAAAGCATGTTATTAAATAATGAAAGAGTTAACAACGAGACCAAAGAAGAAATAAAAAAATTCCTAGAAACAAATGATAATGAGCAAACAACAACTCAAAATTTATGGGATACAGCAAAAGCAGTCCTGAGAGGGAAGTTCAAAGCACTACAAGCATTCCTTAAGGAGCTTGAAAAAGCTCAAATAAACTACCTAACTTTTCATCTAAAAGAACTAGAAAAAGAACAGCAAGTAAGGCCCAGAGGAAGTAGAAGGAAGAAAATAATAAAGATCAGAGTGGAAATAAATGACATAGAAGCTAAAGAAACAATACGGAGGATGAATGAAACCAAGAGCTGGTTCTTTGAAAGGGTAAACAAGATGTACAAACTTTTAACAAGACTCACCAAGAAAAGAAAAGAAAGGACTCAAAATTAGAAATGAGAGTGGAGAAATAACAACTGACACAACAGAAATAGAAAATATTGTAAGAAAATACTATGAAGAACTGTATGCCAAAAAATTAAACAACCTAGGTGAAATGGACAAATTTCTTGAAATATATAATCTTCCAAAAATCAATCTGGAAGAATCAGAAAACCTAAACTTACCAATTACAACAAATGTGATTGAAACTGTTATCAAAAAGCTCCCAAAAAACAAAACCCCTGGACCCGATGGCTTCACTGGTGAATTCTACAAAGTATTCAAAGAAGAACTAACTTCTATCCTTCTCAAGCTATTTCAGAAAATTCAAGAGGAAGGAACACTTCCAAGTTACTTTTATTAGGCGAGCATAATTCTGATTCTAAAACCAGGCAAAGACAACACAAAGAAAGAAAATTATAGGCCAATATCCCTGATGAATTTAGATGCTAAAATCCTCAACAAAATATTAGCAAACCAGATCCAGCAATACATGAATAAAAATCATACATCATGATCAAGTGGGATTTATTCTGGGGAGGCAAGGATGGAACATCATTTGTAAACCAATTAATGTGATTCACCACATAAGCAAATAGAAGGAGAAAAACCACATGATTATTTCAATAGATGCAGAAAAAGCATTTGATAAAATCCAGTACCCATTTATGATCAAAACTCTTAGCAAAGTGGGAATACAGAGAACATACCTCAACATGATAAAGGCCATCTATGACAAACCCACAGCCAATATTATAATTAATGTACAAAAATTAAAAGCAATTCCCCTAAAATTAGGAACAAGGCAGGGGTGCCCCCTTTCACCACTCTTATTCAACATAGTACTGGAAGTCCTAGCTATAGCAATCAGATAAGAAGAAGAAATAAAAGGCGTCCAAATTAGAAAAGAAGAAGTAAAACTATCATTATTTGCAGACGATATAATACTGTATATAGAAAAACCTAAAGTCTCAGTCAAAAAACTAGTGGACTTAATAAATGAATTCAGCAAGGTGGCAGGTTATAAAATTAATACACAGAAATCAGAGACATTTTTATACACAAGCAATGAACTGTCAGAAAGAGAAATTAAGGGAACAATCCCCTTCACTATTGCAACAACAAAATTAAAGTACCTAGGAGTAAATTTAACCAAGGAGGTTGAAGACTTGTACTCAGAAAATTATAAAACATTGATAAAAGAAATCAAGGCAGACACAAACTGTGCTCATGGTTAGGAAGAATAAACATCATTAAAATGTCTATATTACCCAAAGCAATCTATAAATTCCATGCAATACCAATTAAAATACCAGTGACATACTTCGAAGATATAGAACACATATTCCAAAAATTTATATGGAACCAAAAAAGAACACAAATAGCCTCAGCAATCTTTAAAAAAAAGAATAAAGTGGGAGGTATCATACTTCCTGATATCAAGTTATACTACAAGGCCATTGTACTCAAAACATCTTGGTACTGGCATAAGAACAGGCATATAGATCAATGGAACAGAACAGAGAACCCAGAAATAAACCCACATCTTTATGGACAATTGATATTTGACAAAGGAAGTAAGAGTATACAGTGGAGTAAAGACAGTCTCTTTAACAAATGGTGTTGGGAAAATTGGACAGCTACCTGCAAAAAAATGAAACTAGACCACCAACTTACACCATGCGCAAAATTAAACTCAAAGTGGATAAAGGACTTAAATGTAAATCGTGAAACCATAAGCATCCTAGAAGAAAACTTAGGCAGTAAGCTCACCGAAATCTCTTGCAGCAATATATTTGCTGATTTATCTCCACAGGGAAATGAAATAAAAGACAGGATAAACAAATGGGACTATATCAAACTAAAACGCTTTTGCACAGCTAAATACAATATGAACAGAATAAAAAGACAAACCACACAATGGGAGAATATATTTGACAATACATCTGAGTAGGGAGTAATAACCAAAATTTATAAAGAACTTGTAAAACTCAACACCAGGAAGACAAACAATCCAATCAAAAAATGTGCACAAGAAATGAATAGACACTTCTCCAAAGAGGACATACAGATGGGCAATAGACAGATAAAAAAATGTTTAACATCACTAATCATTAGAGAAATGCAAATTAAAACCACAATGAGATACCACCTCACACCTTTCAGAATGGCTCTCATTAACAAACGACACAGGATATGTCCTGGTGAGGATGTGGAGAAAGGGGAACCCTCCTGCACTGCTGGTGGAAATGCAGACTGGTGCAGCCACTGTGGAAAACAGTATGGAGATTTCTCAAAAAATTAGAAATAGAACTGCCCTTTGACCCAGCCATCCCACTTATAGGAATATATCCCAAGAACACCATATCACCGACTAGAAAAAAAATGCACCACCATGTTTATGGCAGCATTGTTCACAATAGCAAAGATCTGGAAACAGCCCATGTGTCCATCAGTGGACCAGTGGATTAAAAAGCCATGGTACATATATACAATGGAATACTATGGGGCTATGAAAAAGAAGAAATTATTACCTTTTGCAACAATATGGAGGGACCTGAAAATTATGTTGAGTGAAATAAGCCAGGCAGAGAAAAAAATAATCATATGACCTCACTCATTTGAGGAATCTAAGGAATAATGAGAACTGAGTAATGGAATTGAGACAGAGGAGGGATCAAAGGGACCAGAGGAAAAGAGGACAGAGGGAAAGGGGATGACAGGATGGGATAAACCTGAAGAGAGGGGGGAGGGCGCTGTAGGGAGGGGGCAAAGGAGATGTTGAGGGGAATAAGTGGGAGGGAGAATGCATTCAGGGTGACCCTAGAATCTATGTAAACACAATTAAATAAAAAAATCCTCAGTCCATGAGTTGACCCCATTCTGACTTATTTATTTAATAACTTCATAATATAACAAATCATCACAAAGCTAATAACAAAATATTACTAATAACTTGTATTCAACATGTGTGCCTTTTGTTTCATCTCTACCTCTTCCTAAGAGGTAACTACTAATCTTAAATCAACATTTCTTGTTCCTCTTTAAAAGTTTTAATTTGTATAGATAATCTCACTAATGGCCAGTTGATTGTTTCATTTCTTTTTCATTTCCTTTCTCTTTTTTTTTTCTAAGAATGATTTTATGACTAAAGTTCTTACACGCATTTCTTGGTAATATGTAAGAAAGTCAAACATCACTGGCAGTTGGAACATAAGCAATGATCAGAATAAAACATAAACAAAGCCATTCTGTAACTCTGTGAATGACTGACTAAAATAACTAAACATCCCTCTCTGCTGACCATCATTGTCTTTCTCTCTGTGATCACTGCTCCCAGGCCATTTCCTGCCAGATTTGCTCCCCCAACCCCAAGATGAAGATACTCCCATGGTTCCACTTGGTATATTTCTCCTTTTCTCTGCAGCAAACACTTCACTTTGACTGCCAGTGTGTTTTTGGTGGCTTTTCACTGGACTTTGAAGCATGTGCCAAAGTTTGTCTTGACTATTAATATATATTTAGGAGTTAATTGTTGGACAGTGGGAGGTATGTGACTACTTAAACTTAAAATTTTTTCAAAATATTGCCAATTTCTATGCAAGTGTTTCCCATCACATTTTCATCCACTGTGGAAAAGCCTACCCGATCCATTTCTGCACACAAATTAAATGTACAAGACTGTGTGTGTATATAGAGATGTTATCTATTCCAGCATATGGAAAACTCACTTCTTTTCTTTAAAGAAATACATATCTCTTCTATTGTTGTCATATGGCATTTCAATAGTGGAATGATCTTAGCATAATTTTGTTTACATTTTAGCTTGTGGTACATTCATCTTTTAAAAAAGTCAGCTGAAAAGTAAAATCTATGTGGTTTTCTCACTAACAATTTTCCTTCTACTTTTGAGAGTGATCCAGAGCAGTGGTTCACAAACTTTATGGGATGTATATGAATCACTCCAGGAGTCTCAATTACAACAAGAAACTCCAGTGGATTGTAATGTGTCATGTCCTACAATGTGTTGCAGATTGATCTATTAGTCACCAGAGTCAAGAGGGGAGCCCCTGGACAAATTTGCTTCTTCTCCTAGAAGATGGAGCATTGGGATGATCTTGCTAATTATAAAATGATAATGAAGTAGATATTAATCTGAATGAGTACATGTAAGATTATACAGTAAGTGTGTGGTATTCAGTGAATGAGTGAAATGCAGGGAAATCACTGACACTTCACCCCTTACGCTGAAGCTTCCCCTTAAACTGTACTTGGAGGGAAGGTATGGTATTCTTTTGGGTCTTTAAACAATTCATACCTTCAGTATACACTGTTAGGGATACATGGCAAACCAAGCAGATTTAGCTCCTATTGTCAGGAAGCTTAGAGACTGCAATGGGGAGACAGACTGTAAATAAGTAATTGTAACATTATCCAGGGGCAGTTTTGATAAATGCTTTAAGAAGAAGTTCAGTGTACTGTGAGAGTGGTCAACAGGGACCTCCCTGAGTTTGGCATCTCTCCAGGTCAGAGGTGTTTCATGAAGAATTGAGGTTTAAATTGAGGCAGTTAAATGGGTGTGGGTCTCAAAACCACACCCAGGTTCAGTGATTGGCTAGGAGCATTCTTGGCTCTGATTTATTATAGCAGAAGGATAAATAGCACAATTGGTAAAGACACACAGCTTTTGGGGTGAAGTCCAGAGCAAACAGGCATAGATTCCGAGAGTTATCTCCCAGTGGAGTCACTCAGGTACTGTGCTAAATGGGACAGCGTGTGTCAAAGGCTAACAGGGCAGCTCATTAGCACTTCCATGCCCAAGGTTTTTACTGGGAGCTGGTCACTTTGGTACCTTCTGCCTAATACATACCCAAACTCCAGGCTCCCAAAAGAAAAGCAGGTTTGGCATCAACCATATTGTTTGTACAAACAGTTCAGGCAAAGGGAGACACTCTTATCCATTCTGGGAGTGGTGGCAACCCTCCTAGAATTCAAGTTCCTAGATGCCAGTCAAGAGTCAATTTTGTGAACAAGCCTCTGACCTGCTGTGTTCTCTTCTTTCTGTACAGCATAATGCCTGAAGAAAGTGGCAATGGAATGGCATGATATCTTGGCCTTGCTTTAAAATACTCAACAAAGAGCCCTGGCCGGATAGCTCGACTGGTTAGAGCATCGTCCCAATATACAAAGGTTGTGGGTCTAATCCCTGGTCAGGGCACATACAGGAACAGATTAATGTTTCTGTCCGCTGCTCTCTCTCCCTACCTCTCTCTCTAAAATCATTAAATAAATTTAAAGAATACTAAACAACAACAAAAAAGGAGGGGATAAATGAAGCAAATATGGGACAATCTTGGCTCTGAGTGATAGGTACTTGGAGGATTGTTTCTCATTTTGTTTGAGAATTTTCATAATAAAAAACAAGAAATCAAAACCCTGAAGCCAGACTGTGGAAATAAAGTGAAGATAGAAAGGTGAGTATTGGCCAGGCATAGGAGGCTAGCTTTTACTTTGGATCAATTTGGTTTAGTTTAATTTTAAAAATTTAATTTACTAACTAATTCATTATAATTCAATCAATTTAAGAAAGCCTTTATTTCAAATCTATTATAGATTTTTTTACTTTTAATTGAATTCGTTGGGATGACACTAGTTAAAAAAATTATACAGAAGGTGGTGCACAATTCTACACTCCACCTTCTTTATACCATACTGTATGTGCTCCCCACCACAGAGCAAGTCTCCTCTCGTCCCCTGTGTCTCCCATACCCTCCTCTACTTCCCCCTTTCCTGCCTCCCCCAGGCAATCACCACATTGTAGTCTGTGTCCATGAGTTGTTTTCTCCCTTTTTTGTTTTTGCTCAATCCCTCCGCTCCGTTCTCCCCAACCCCAACACTGACAGATGTCAGTCTGCTCTCTATGAGTCTGTCTCTATTTTGTTTGTTGGTTCATTTTGTTCATTAGATTCCACATATGAGTGAAATCATGTGGCACTTGTCTTTCAGACTAGCTTCATTCACTTAGTGTAATCTCTCCAGGTCCATTCATACTGTCCCAAATGGTTTCTTTCTCTCTCTCTTTCTCTCTCTTTCTTTCTCCTTCCCTTTCCTCTCCCTCCCCTCCTCTCCTCCCCTCTCCTCTCCCCTCCTCTCCTCCCCTCCCCTCCCCTCCTGTCCCCTCTCCTCCCTTCCCCTCCTCTCCTCTCCCCTCCCCTCCCCTCCTCTCCCCTCCTCTCCCCTCCCTTCCTCTTCTCTCCTTTCCCCTCCCCTCCCCTTCCCTCCTCTCCCCTCCCCTCCCTCCCTCTCTCCTCCCCTCCCTCCCCCTCCACTCCCCTCCCTTCCCCTCCCCTCTTCTCCTCTCCTCTCCCTCTCCCTCTCCCTCTCCCTCTCCCTCTCCCTCTCCCTCTCCCTCTCCCTCTCCCTCTCCCCTCCCCTCCTTTCCTCTCCTCTCCTCTCCTCTCCTCTCCTCTCCTCTCCTCTCCTCTCCTCTCCTCTCCTCTCCTCTCCTCTCCTCTCCTCTCCTCTCCTCTCCTCTCCTCTCCTCTCCTCTCCTCTCCTCTCCTCTCCTCTCCTCTCCTCTCCTCTCCCCTCCCCTCCCCTCCCCTCCCCTCCCCTCCCCTCCCCTCCCCTCCTCTCCTCTCCTCTCCCTTTCCCTCTCCCCTCCCTTCCTTTCCTCTCCTCTCCCCTCCTCTCCCCTCCCCTCCCCTCGTCTCTCCTTCCTTCTTTTCCTCCCTCCCTCCCTTCTTTCTTTTCTTTTTTCTTTCTTTCCTGAGTAGTATTCCACTGTGTAAATATACCACAGGTTTTTTATACACTCATCTACTGATGGGCACTTGGCTGCATCCAAATCTTGGCTATTGTAAATAATGCTGCAATAAACATGCAGTGCAAATATTATTTCAAATTAGTGTTTCAGGTTTTTTTGGATAAATTCCCAAAAGTAGAATTACTGGGTCATAGGGCAGTTCTGTTTTTAATTTTTTGAGATAACTACTATTTTCTACTATGTCTGTACTAATCTGCATTCTCATGGACAGTGCACGAGGTTTCTCTTTTCCCTACATCCTTGCCAACACTTGTTGTTTGTTGATTATTGATGATAGTCTTCTGAGAGGTGTAAGGTGATATCTCATTGTGGTTTTATTTTGTATTTCTTTGATGATTACTGACATTGAACATCTTTTCATATGTCTATTGGTCCTCTTTGAAGAAGTGTCTATTTAGGTCCTTTGTCCATTTCTTAATTGGATTGTTTTTTTTTTGTTTTATTTCTTTATTTAATTTATTGTGTTTTCATAGATTCTAGTGTCACCCCAAATGCATGCCCCCTCCCCCATATTCCCCTCAACATCTCCCTTGCCCCCTCCCTACAGCACCCTCCCCCCTTCCCTTCAGGTTTATCCCATCCTATCATCCCCTTTCCCTCTGTCCTCTTTTCCTCTGGTCCCTTTGATCCCTCCTCTGTCTCAATTTTGTTCCTCAGTTCACATTGTTCATTGGATTCCTCAAATGAGTGAGGTGATATATTTTTTTTTTCCTGCCTGGCTTATTTCACTTAACATAATAGTTTACAGGTCCATCCATGTTGTTGCAAAAAGTAATATTTCCTTCTTTTTCATGGCCCCATAGTATTCCATTGTATATATGTACCAAAGCATTTAATCCACTTGTCCACTGAAGGACACTTGGGCTGTTTCCAAATCTTTACTATTGTGATCAATGCTTCCATAAACATGGGGGTGCACTTCTTTTTTGAATTAGTGATATGGTGTTCTTGGGATACATTCCTAAAAATGATGCTGAACATTTTTTCATCTGTCTATTGGCCTTCTGTATGTCCTCTTTGGAGAAGTGTCTATTCATTTCTTTTGCTCATTTTTGTATTGGATTGTTTATCTTCCTTGTGTTGAGTTTTACTAGTTCTTTATAAATTTTGATTATTAACCCCTTATCAGATGTATTGTCAAATATGTTCTCCCATTGTGTGGTTTGTCTTTTTATTCTGTTCAGATTGTCTTTAGCTGTGCAAAATCTTTTTAGTTTGATATAGTCCCATTTGTTTATCCTGTCTTTTATTTCATTTCCCCGTGGAGATAAATCAGCAAATATATTGCTGCAAGAGATGTCGGTGAGCTTACTGCCTGAGTTTTCTTCTAAGATGCTTATGGTTTCATGACTTACATTTAAGTTTTTTTATTCATTTTTAGTTTATTTTTGTGAATGGTGGTTCAGTTTCATTTTTTTGTAGGTAGCTGTCCAATTTTCCCAACACCATTTGTTAAAGAGACTGTCTTTACTCCATTGTATGCTCTTACCTCCCTTTTCAAATATTAATTGTCCATAAAGGTGTGGGTTTATTTCTGGGTTGTCCTATTCCACTGATCTATATGCCTGTTCTTATGCCAGTACCAGGCTGTTTTGGGTAGTATAACTTGTTATCAGGAAGTGTAATACCTCCCATTTTATTCTTCTTTTCCAAGATTGCTGAGGCTAATTGTGTTCTTTTTTGGTTCCATATAAATTTTTGGAATATGTGTTCTATATCTTCAAAGTATGTCATTAGTATTTTAGTTGGTATTTTATTGAATTTATAAATTGGTTTGGGTAATATAGACATTTTAATGTATATAAGATGTTTATTCTTCCTATCCATGAACATGGTATATGCTTCCACTTGTTTGTATCTTCCTTGATTTCTTTTATCAATATTTTATAATTTTCTGGGTACAAGTCTTTAACCTCCTTAGTTAAATTTACTCCTAGGTACTTTATTATTTTTTTTTGTTGCAATAGTGAAGGGGATTGTTTCCTTAATTTCTCTTTCTGACAGTTCATTGTTGATGTATAAAAATGCCTCTGATTTCTGTGTATTAATTTTATACTCTTCCACCTTGCTGAATTCATTTATGAGGTCAGTAGTTTTTTGACTGAGACTTTAGGGTTTTCTATATATAGTATTATATCATCTGCAAATAATAATAGTTTTAATTCTTTTTTTTTATTTGGATGCCTTTTATTTCTCTTCTTGTCTGATTGCTGTGGCTTGGACTTCTAGTACTATGTTGCATAAGAGTGGTGAAGGAGGCACCCCTGCTTTGTTCCTGATATTACGGGGATTGCTTTTCATTTTTTCAAATGAGTATGATGTTGACTGTGGGTTTGTCATAGATGGCCTTTATCATGTTGAGGTATATTCCCTGTATTCCTACTTTGCTGAGAATTTTTATTGTAAATGGGTGCTGAATTTTATCAAATGCTTTTTCTGCATCTATTGATATAATCATGTGGTTTTTTTCCTTCCTTCTGTTTATGTGATGAATCACATTGATTGATTTACAAATATTGTAACCATCTTTGCCTCCCCAAAATAAACCCTACTTGATTATGATGTATGATTTTTTTCATGTGTTGCTGGATCCAGTTTGCTAGTATTTTGTTGAGGATTTTAGCATCTGAATTCATCAGGGATATTGGCCTATAATTTTCTTTCTTTGTGTTGTCTTGCCTGGTTTTAGAATTAGAATTATGCTTGCCTCATAAAAGGAGCTTGGAAGTCTTCCTTCCTCTTGAATTTTTTGAATTAGCTTAAGAAGAATAGACGTTAGTTCTTTGAATATTTGTTAGAATTCACCTGTGTAGCCATCTGGCGCAGGACTTTTGTTTTTCGGGAGTTTTTTGATATCTGTTTTGATCTCATTTGTTGTATTCTGTCTGTTTAGGTTTTCTGATTCTCCAGATTGGTTTTTGAAAGATTATATGTTTCAAGAAATTTGTCCATTTCACCGAGGTTGTCTAATTTTTTGGCATACAGTTTTTCATAGTATTTTTTTTTACAGCATTTTGTATTTCTGTTGTGTCAGTTAATTCTCCGTTCTCCTTTTTTATTTTACTTATTTGAGTCCTCTCTTTTTTTCTTAATGAGTCTGGTTAAAGGTTCATCAATCTTGTTTACCCTGTGAGAGAATCAGCTTTTGGTTTTATTGATCCTCTGTATTTTTTTTTTTTTTTTAGTCTCTATGTCATGTATTTCTGCTCTGATCTTTATTATTTCCTTCCTTCTACTACCTCTGGGCCTTACTTGCTGTTCTTTTTCTAGTTCTTTTAGATGAAGAGGTAGGTTGTTTATTTGAGCTTTTGCTAGCTTCTTTTTTTCTTTAATTTTTTTTATTGATTTTAATTTATTCTGTTACTAGATTCTAGTATCGCCCCAATGCATCCCCCCTCCCGCATATTCACCTAACATCTTCCTTGTCCATCTCCCCATAGCGCCCTCCCCACTTCCCTTCAGCTTTATTTGAGCTTTTTCTAGCTTCTTAAGGTATGCTTGTAATGCTATGAACTTCCCTCTCAGGACTGCTTTTGCTGTGTCCCATAAATTTTGAGTTGTTGTTTGCTCATTATCATTTGTTTGTAGGAATTTTTTTATTTCTTCTTTGATTTTATTGTTAATCCATTCATTATTTAATAACATGCTTTTTAGTTTCCATGTTTTTTAGTATTTTTCAGTTTTTCTGTTGTAGTTGATTTTTAGTTTCATGCCATTGTGATCAGAGAAAATTCTTGATATGATTTCAATCTTCTTAAATTTGCTGAGACCACTTTTGTGTCCTAACATGTGCTCTATCCTAGAGAATGTACCATGAGCACTTGAAAAGAATGTATATTCTTCTGCTTTAGGGTGAAAGTTTCTGAGATATTTATTAAATGCAGTTTATCTAGTGTGTCCTTTAAGTCTGCTGTTTCTTTGTTAATTTTCTTTCTTGAGGATCTATCTAGTGATGTTAGTGGGATATTGAAATCCCCTACTATTATAGTATTGCTGTTGATATCGCCCTTTATATGTATCAAAGTCTGCTTTATATATTTAGGTGCTCCTATATTAGGTGTGTAGATATTTATAATGGTTTCATCTTTCTGTTGGATTGCTGCCTTCATCATTATGTAGTGGCCTTCTTTATCTTTTACTTTAGCCTTTGTTTTAAAGTCAATTTTGTCTGATATAAGTATTGCTACTCCAGCTTTTATTCAGTTCCATTTGCGTAAAATATTTTTTCCCATTCTTTTACATTCAGTCTATGTGCATCTTTTGTTTTAAGGTGTGGTTCTTGTAGACAGCATATGTACGGGTCCTGTATTCTTATCCATGCAGCTACCCTATGTCTTTTGATTGGGTCATTTAATCCATTTACATTTAAGGTTATTATTGATATGTAGTTGTTCATTACCATTTTATTCTTTAAAGCTATATTCCTTTTTTACTATATTCTTTTTCTTCTTTTTTCTGTTTACAACAGGCCCCTTAATATTTTTTGCAACATTGGTTTGGTTATAATGAATTCCTAGAGTTTTTTTTTTTTTTTTTTGTCTGGGAAGCTTTTTATTTGTCCTTCAATTTTAAATGATAGCCTTGCTGGATAAAGAAGTCTTGGTTGTAGGTTCTTGTTCTGCATTACTTTGAATATTTCTTGCCATTCTATTCTGGCCTCAAGTGTTTCTGTTGAGAAGTTGGATGTCATCATAATGGGGGCTTCTTTGCAGGTGATAGCTTTTTTTTTCTCTAGAAGCTTTTAATATTTTCTTTTTATCTCTTAACGTTGGTATTTTTATTATGATGTGTCTTGGTGTATTTTATTTGGGTATATCCTCCTTGTTTGGGTGTGTTGCTTGTAGAGATGGCTAAGTCTAGCGTTGGTGTTGTCTGCCTCCAATTTTCAGTTGTGTTATTTCTACGTCTTCTTGTATTGGCATCAGCTGTTGTTTGTAATTTGATGTCAGCTACTTATCTGCTATCACTGTTCTCTTTGCTGTTTTTGTCAGAGTTTTTTATGTCTTAGTCGGGTTTGGTGTGAGGAGTTCTTCATTAATTCTTCATGGAATTCTCTGTACTTCTTGAACTTTTGTTTTTTTCCTGCATCAATTTAGGGAAGTTTTTGGTATGATTTCATTGAACAAGGTCTCTATCTTTTGTTCTTTCTCTTCTTCTTCAGGAACCCCTATGATGCGGATGTTGTTTCTGTTTAGGTTGTTACAGAGCTCTTATACATTTTCCTCATATTTTTTCAGCCTTTTTTTTTTCCTGCTCTGCTTCTGTGTTTTTGTTTATTTTATCTTCTAAATCGCTGATTCAATCTTCTGCCTCATTTAGCCTGCTTTTAATTGCTTCTAGTATAGTCTTCATTTCTGAAATTGTGTTTGTCATTTCTGACTGGTTCTTCTTTATTATTTCAATGTCTTTTTTGATGCTTGTTATCTTTTTATTTATGTGCTCATTGTGTCCATTCATTGTTGTTCTAAGATCTTTCAGCATTCCAGTAATCATTATTTTAAACTCTGCATTCTGTAGTTTGCTTATTTCCATCTCATTCAGTTCATTTTCTAGGGGGTTCTCTTGTTGATTCATTTGGATTGCACTTCTCTGTCTTCCTATTTTGTCTGTGTATATCCTCCTTGTTTGGGTGTGTTGCTTGTAGAGATGGCTAAGTCTAGCATTGGTGTTGTCTGCTTCCAATTTTCAGTTGTGTTATTTCTAGGTCTTCTTGTATTGGCATCAGCTGTTGTTTGTAATTTGCTGTCAGCTACTTATCTGCTATCACTGTTCTCTTTGCTGTTTTTGTCAGAGTTTTTTATGTCTTAGTCGGGTTTGGTGTGAGGAGTTCTTCATTAAGCACACACTCTAACAAGGGTTGTTAGGTCCTGAACTGGTGCTTTCTGTATCTGGCCACTGGATGCGCCTGCCCTGGACCTCCCTGGCCGGGGCCTGGAGCAGATCAATGGGGGTCACGACCTATGATTTGTTCTTTTTTTTATTTTTTATTTATTTTATTTTTTTTTCCTGTATTTTTCTGAAGCTAGAAACGGGGAGAGACAGTCAGACAGATTCTCGCATGTGCCCGACCGGGATCCACCCGGCACACCCACCAGGGGCGACGCTCTATCCACCAGGGGGTGATGCTCTGCCCCTCCGGGGTGTCGTTCTGCCGCGACCAGAGCCACTCTAGCACCTGGGGCAGAGGCCAAGGAGCCATCCCCAGCGCCCGGGCCATCTTTGCTCCAATGGAGCCTTGGCTGCGGGAGGGGAAGAGAGAGACAGAGAGGAAGGAGGGGAGGGGGGTGGAGAAGCAAATGGGCGCTTCTCCTATGTGCCCTGGCCGGGAATCGAACCCAGGTCCCCCACACGCCAGGCCGATGCTCTACCGCTGAGCCAACCAGCCAGGGCCCTATGATTTGTTCTTGTCCACCTTTTGGGAGCTACAGGCTATCCAGATCTTGTGGCTGCCTGTGCTGGGTCTAGATGCTGTTGTAAATATTAGCTGCCCTCCTACGCTTGCTTTTATCTACTCTTGGCCTGGGAGAAGTTCCTTTAAAAGTTCAAGTTCCCCTAAAATCTTTCTGTTGCCTCTTATTGCTGGCTACTTGTTGGGCTCAATACTGTAATTCAGTTACTGGGTATGGTATTAGATGTGGCCTACTCCTTAGCCTCAGCTGTCATTCTATTCTTACATTTTATTTACTTATTTTATTTTATTTTATTTAGTTATTTTTCTTCTTTTTCAGCACTCAGTAGGGTGTAGTCACAGAGGTCCAGTGGGTGTAGCCCCTGTGCTCCCATTTTGTGGTCTATCTACTGGGCCATCGCCACTAATGCTGCCTGGGGCATTTGGGTTCAGGTGCTGCTGGTGCCAGCCTGCCTCTGTGGCTGCCACTGCCCTGGTTGGGCTCGGGCGTGCCTGTGCATGCCTATTTGGACTGCTTTCATGGCTGCCCCAGCCTCCGCTGCCTCTGAGGGTCGATCTGTGGCACGGGCACTTTTGCTCACAGGTTTAGGCATCTGCCCTGGCTTTCACCTCCATAAGTGGGGCCGCACATGCCTGCTTGGACCACTTTTGGAGCTGCCTCAGCCTCCGCTGCTGCGGAGGGCTCATCAGTGTCACTGGAGGTCTGCCCGTTGGCTCAGACCTCAGCAGCCAAGGTGGGGGATGCACATGGCCACTTGGACCTCTGCCAAGGTCGCCCTGGCTTCTGCTACCACTGAGGGTGCGCCTGCACCCTGGGTAGGTTTGCACCCCGGCCTGGACCCATGCAATAGCCACTGCAACTTCCGCCCTTGCTGGTGGGCTTATGTACACCCATGCATACACCCTCCACTGATGCTCAGGACTCTGCCCCTGCCAAGAGCAGACCCACTCAGTGAGCAGGACTGTGTGTGAGCCTGGACCTCTGCATGGGCAGTGGCAGTTCCCGGCTCTGTGAGCTGGCTTGGGCATGCTCACTCGAACTTCTGCAGCTTCCCTGCTGCCTCTAGCTTGCCTGCCCTGGGTGAGCACTCAGCAGTGTTGGGGGGTGGTGTAGCTTAGACCTCTGCATTCCCTATTTGTGTCCCTAACATGGTGCCTGGCTCTAAGTGCCTTTGTTCTAGCTAGGGTAGGGGAGCCTCCAGTGGATGGGGCCATTTCTTTTCTTTGCTGGTGATGCTCTTCCCAGGAAAAATGTTCACTTTAGATTTGAGGAGTGACTCAGCCCAGGGTTTAGGGTGTCATTCTCTCAAAGTGTCTCCCCCTGCGCCTCCAAGACCACTGTCTCCCCTGGCAACTGCAGTCCTCCCACACTCTCCACTCCTGGAGCTCTGGGAAAGTGGCTATGAGCGAGGCTCTCCATGCAGTTCCTTTAATACAGAGCCTGGGTCCGAGAGTTCTGCCTCCTTCTCTGAAGCCATGTCTAGGCTTTTTTCTCAGCCAAATATAGTCCGTAAGCCCCTTCCAGGCTCCCCGGCTCTAGCCTGGGATTCCAGTTTTGGGAATAATGACCATTAACTCGCTGGACAGCCCTCCCTGTCGCTAAAGTCCCTCCTGGCCACCGCTTGCTCCCGGGAGCAAGGCAGCCCTTTCCGCGTCTCTGCCCTTCCTACCAATCTCAGTGTGGGTTCTTTGGTGGTCCTTGGTTATAGAATCCTCTTAGTTTAGTCCAAAGTTTGTCTTTCATGATGAGTGTTCTCAGATTTAAGTTGTAATCCACCTTGGTTCTGGGAAGTGGGAATTGGAGCATCTGTCTACTCTGTGGCCATCTTGGACCCCTCTGGAGTTTTTGTTTTTTTAGTGTTAAGTATTTTTTTTTTTTTAGAGAGAGGTTGGTAGATAGAGACAGGAACAATGAGGTGCTCCTCTATGTGCCCTGACTGGGGAATTAAAGTGGCAACTTCTGCACTCTGGGATGATGCTCCAACCAACTGAGCTATCTGGTCAGGGTTTAATTTTTTTTTTATTTATTGATTTTTAGAGAGACAGAGAGAGGAAGGGAGAGAGGGGGGAGGAGGAAGGGAAGAATTTATTTGTTGTTCCATTCAGTCATGCATTCATTGGTTGCTTGTTGTGTGTGCCTAACTAGGGTTTGAACCACAACCTTGTCATTTCAGGATGATGCTCTTAACTGACTGAGCTAACTGGCCAGGTCCTATAAGTTCTTTATACATTTTGGATATTAACCTCTTACCAGATATATCATTGAAAAATATGTTTTCCCATTTAGTGGGTTGCCTTTTTATTTGTTGATAATTTTTTTTGCTGTTTAAAACCTTTTTAGTTTGATCTAGTCCCATTTGTTTATTTTTTCTTTTGTTTTCCTTGCCTGAGTTGATCAGAAAAAAAATATTGCTATGAGAAAAATGTCCTAGATTTTATTGCCTATGTTTTCTTCTAAGATTTTTATGGTTTTGGATCTAACACATAAGCCTGTAATCCATTTTGAGTTCATTCTCAAATATGGTGTAAGAAGATGGTTTAGTTTCTTTCCTTTTTTTTTTGCGCATATCTGTCCCATATTCCCAACACCATTTATTGAATAAACTGTCTTTACCCCATTGCATATTTTACCTCCTTTGTCAAATATTAATTGACCATAAAGACATGGGTTTGTTTCTGGGCTCTCTTTGTGTTCCATTGATCTATATGTCTGTTTTTGGACCAGTACTATGCTATTTTGATCACTATGGCCTTGTAGTATAGTTTAATTTCAGATAATGTGATTTTTCCAACTTTATTTTTATTTCTCAAGATCACTGTTGCTATTTAGGGTCTTTTGTGGTGCCATGTAAATTTTTGGAATATTTTTTCTAGTTCTGTGAAATATACCACCTGTATCTTGGGAGAAATTTCATTGAATCTAGAGATTGCTTTGGGTAGTATGGACATTTTAATGATGTTAATTCTTCCTTTCTGTGAGCATTGTATATGCTTCCACTTATTTGTATCTTCTTCAATTTCTTTCTGCAGTGTCTTATAATTTTCCAGGTATAGGCTTTTACATCTTTGGTTAAATTTATTCTTAGGCATTTTACTCTTTTTTGAAGTAATTGTGAATGGGATTGTTTTCTTAGTTTCCCTTTCTGATAGCTCATTATTGGTATATAAAAATGCACTGATTTCAGGATACTTGTTTTGTTTCCTGCTACTTTACTAAATTTATTTATCAGTTCTAGTAGTTTTTTTGTAGAATCTGTAGGGTTCCTTATATACAGTCCATGTCATCTGAAATAATGACAGCTTTACTTCTTCCTTTCCAATTTGGATACCTCTTATTGTTTCTTCTTGTCTAATTGTTGTGACTAGGACTTCTAGTACTATGCTGAGTAAGAGTGGTAACAGAAGATATCCCTGTCTTGTTCTTGATCTTAAGAAAAACATTTGTAATTTTTGCTCATTGAATATGATGTTGGCTGTGGATTTCAAGCCTATTATTTGCCAGGGCTGTATCCTTCTTTTGAAAGGTATAAAAATCAACAAGACAGCTGATCTTTGTGTCTCTGAGCTCTTCTATGAAATCGGTATGTTCATGAATTCCCTCTCACTTGGATGTTGCAAAGAATGTAATGTGAGAGAAACCAGCTGTTTTAGCAGCCATGAGGTATAATAAATGTCGATTGCTACCATGGGGAGGCACATGATTCTCTCATTGGCTTAGAAGAATATTCAATGAGGCAGAACCTTCCTGAAGGGAGAGGAAATGATGACAGAGATACTGCCTTGGAGAATTGCCTTCGGCACTCTCTTGGCAGGGGAGGAGGGCCTGTCAGGGTCCTCCCTTAGAGGAGATCTGGATGTAGAAGGAGACATGATGGGCACTAGCTTTTATTTAAAAGGGAATAGCTAAGCTATTGAATGGAAGCACATCAGAGGTAGCTTTATTTGAAAATGCTTTTAAAAGCTGTTTTGACAAGACTGGGGAGAAGACAATGGTATAATTAAATAAGCTGGCAACTTTTTAAACCAGCTTTTTGGTTTCCCGCCTCAAGGGAGAGCCAATAAACTTTGATTCCCAGCATTAATGTAATTATTTTTATTTTTCTGGCTCATTCTAGGGAAGGTTGTAGAGCTATAATATTAGATGGCCGAAAGCAATTCAGAAATCTTGTGTCCCCAAGGATACCTGCCGCCGTTCAGAAGTAGCAGGAGAGGGGTGGAATAAATTCTTTCCTCTGATCTTGTTAGTGTTGAGAATATTGTGGGGAAGCAAGTGCATCAAAGCACTAATACCAGAAGGTTCCTGCAGGCAGAGGAAAAACAAAATTTCTCTGCTTTTTTAAAGGTTTACCTTAAGCATTATTTCTTCTTTACATATATTTAAAATTGTTGTGTGAGGGGTTTCCTCTTCCCTTCTGATTCTGAAGATTCTCCCTTCTGTATCTTCATGTTGTCTGTCATCCAGGGACTGTCCCTGCCACTGCCCCTGGCAGCTGTAGTAGACTTCTTAATGTCTATTGTTACTCCAGTCTGTGTTCAGCTCACTTAGTGTGAATGGTCCTACCATTGGGGGAGGTTTCCTTTGACCCAGTGAGAAATGGCTTCCATGAACAGACAGGTCTGTTTGGCTAGACTGACCCACCACATGTGAGCCTCGTGAGCCTCCCCCCCCCCCCCCCCGTGCCACCCCTCACCAAAATGCACTGTATCTAATTTTTTAAATACCAGCTGCTTTGGGGTGTTTGAGATGATGGGCAGTCATGAAAAGAATAGAGTAATTGAAATGTCCTAATGATGAAGAAGAGTTAAAGAATATATTCATCTTGAGAAGTTAAACTTTGATCAGCAGAGATGTGTATAGTTGCAAAACTTGTCCACGAAGCAATAAATTTAAAAAGGTGATATGTATGCATTTACATATATATATATATATATATATATATATATATATATATATATATATTGTATTTTTCTGAAGTGAGAAGTGGGAAGGCAGAGAGACAGACTCCTGCATGCACCTGACCAGGATCCACCAGGCAAACCCACTAGGGGGTGATGCTCTGCCCATCTGGGGCCATTGTTCCATTGTAACCTGAGCCATTTTGGCACCTGAGGTGAGGCCATGGAGCCATTCGCAGAGCCTGGGCCAACTTGCTCCAGTGGAGACTTGGCTTCAGGAGGGGAAGAGAGAGAATCTGAGAGAAGAGGTAGGGGGCGGGGTGGAGAAGCAGATGGGCACTTCTCCTGTGTGCCCTGACCAGGAATCGAACCTGGGATATCCACACACTGGGCTGATGCTCTAGCACTGAGACAACTGGCCAGGGCTAATTTTATTTTTACTTTAACTTTGAAGGTTGCTAATAATAATTTAAGGTTGGGCTCTTCTTCCTGTAAATTATAAACAAACCTGAGGTGCAGGCCATGAACACTGGCTATAAATTATCATCTTCACACTTACAGCAACAAGCAGTCCTTGACTTTCATTGTGCTGTGAACATTGTTTCTTGGAAGCAAACTTCACCTAATAAGTTTCAGGTCTCTCTCTGATATTACAAGGCCAGCAGGCTATCCAACATTCCGGGATCTTCACTTTTAGTTTGTACAGTGACCTTCTCCATTTTATATCTACATCACCAATTAAAGACAACAAAAGCAAGCAAGCAAACAAACAAAAAACAACTGAAGCCAGTTACTAGATGTTTGGAATTTTGAGAACGGGGAACCTGGCCAATTCAACTTTTTCCAAGTGGTTGTCCATTATCATCAATCATTTGATTAATCTCGTACCCTCTTTTCTAGACACTAAACATTGTATTTCCTCCATTTGAAGAAGCATGGATTTTCCATATTTTACTGTTTCTGAAATATGAGATCTCACAATTGATATGCTCATTTAGTGTTGATACAGAACCCAGGTTTGGCTGCCTGCCGCTTCAATGCCAATACTCAAGAGACAAGTGCTGGTGCAAGGAAAGATGGATTATTCAACAGCTGGCTGCTGAGAGATGGGGCTCTTATCACAACGACCATCTTCACATGTCAGTTCAGGCAGGGTTTCCGAGAGCTAGGTAGTGGAGGCAGAACAAAGGAAACTGTAGGAGGTTGTGGGATCTCATTCAGGTTGCTATGTGCTCCTAGAATCCTTTAAGTT
Organism: Saccopteryx bilineata; assembly: GCF_036850765.1. NCBI lineage: Eukaryota > Metazoa > Chordata > Mammalia > Chiroptera > Emballonuridae > Saccopteryx > Saccopteryx bilineata. The sequence goes on from NC_089499.1 coordinate 78,635,618, forward strand.
ATTTGTACTTAGCTACATGTGAATTTATAAGTCATCCTTCACAAACACAATGTTAAAAGAATGGTGTGGTGGGTTACCGTATCATATTATCTGAAAAGCAATCATTAAATCAATGTTCTGCCAATCCATGGCACCTTAGGTTCCAGGATGTAAGTTATCGCTCAAATTCCTCTTCATCTTTGCTGCTGTCACCTGAGTCAGGGCCACCAATGTCTCTTACTTAGAAAGGTAGAACACTTGTCTTACTGGGCTACCCACAGTTGTCTTGCTTATTTCCAATTTGTTCCCCACTTGGATGCTACACTGATCTGATAAAAACACAAATAAGATTTTGTCATTCCTCTGCTTAAAGTCCTTTAGTGGCTTTCTTTGATTTTAAGATGGAGACCTTTTAAGATAGAGGCCATTGCGTTGGACTTCAGGGTTTCGGATGACCAGGCTCTTGTTCCATCACCCATCTCATCTCAAACTCTCTTCCCTCTCTCAGCCTCCATCCTATAGCTCAGAGCATCCTGAAATCCACTCTTTCAGAAGCCAAATATTTACCATATCCTTGTCCTCCCTCTGCTAATGCTTATTAAAAGAAAGCATTTTGCTTACTTTTTCTTAATTTATTTTAAAAGAGAACTTTGTTTTACCATTCTAACTATAAACTACTATTCTTCAAATATATATTTCAAGACACTTGAATCTATTAAAATTGAAAGTTAGCTTTTTATCAATATCAACAGCTCTGTGCCTTGAGCAGTCCACCTACCATGTTTTTGCAACCATTTCTCTAGCTCAGGTTCTCTACTTCTGTCTTGTCAATATTTTTTTTATAAGAGGAGGATCTGACTTAGAGGGTTTGGCCTCCCTTCCTGTCTCTCCTGCTCCCTTCTCCTCGACTTAGCTAACTCTTGCTTATCCTCTTAGCTTCAGCTTAAATAGCCACCACTCCAAATCCGATTAGAGTGAACTATTTAATGCCATCAGATAGACTGCTTTCTTTTTATAGACTATTTCATTATATCTTCTTTACATCATGAAATTAATTTTTTGACAATATTATCTACCTCTCCATGTACTTTAAAAAAGTGTTATAATGGTTTAACTATAATATAAAAATAAAAATAAAAAAGAAGAAGAAAGAAATAAAAGGGAAGCGATTTACAATAAACTAAGTATTTTTACTGTCAATACCCAGGTGCAACTACACTTGAAGACACAGTGAATTAGTTAACTGCTTTTAACTACTTGATCTGAATAAAACTGGATTTAAGAGAAGATCAGAAGCCATTCTGTTGAAGGAGTACGGAAATGAAAGAGGAGAGGCATGTGGGATACTAGAATACAAAGTAGCCTTAGGATAAATAGCTACATATATGATGAGATAAAGAGAAACATAATCTTAGCTGTGGTAGGGCTAACACACTAAGTAAATTACACAGAGCTGAGACAGCAAAGTTAACAAGTGTGCCATTCCTGGGAGCAAGTTAGACTTATTTATAAGAGTAGTTGTGATATAATTCCCTATGTCATGGTCATGGACTGAGTGGTATTAAAAAATCATAAGAATACCTTTAATTTGGAACTACTCAAGCTGAGGCATATATTTGGTCTCTAGTTCTTAAAAAAGCCCTTCCGTAGGCAATAGGGAATAGGGAATAGATTGGGAAAAAACTCAGTAATATAAAAAGTCTAAAGAAGTTGTGTGGAAAACTTCTAGGGACAGTTTCAGTGTAAGATTGATAAACTTAAGAGGTAACTTTAAATAAGTAATTTTAATTAGTAATTTATACAATATAGATTTCTTATCATGCAACAGAATTTTCAGAAGGCATATATTATGGCAATAAAATAAAATATTTTAAGATGCTCTGTGAATGCAATTTGGGAATATTCCTGAATATTATGTATGATGGCCAATTTAATAATATTTGCTGCTATTGCCTGGCCTGTGGTGGCACAGTGGTGAAAGCATTGACCTGGAACACTGAAGTCATTAGTTCAAAGCCCTGAGTTGTTGGCTGTGTGGGCTTGTCAACATGATGTTGCTGGCTTGAGTGGGGAATCGTCCAAATAATCCCAAAAGTTCGCCTGATTGAGCCCAAAGGTCACTGCCATAAAGAGCCCAAAGTCACTGGCCTGAGCAACAGGACACTGACTAGGCCCTAGTCAAGGAAAATATGAGAAGCAATCAATGCACAACTAAAATGAAAGCAACTTCATTTGGTGCTTCTTACCCTCTCTCTCCCTGCCTGTCTCACTCTCAAGAAAAAAAATTTGCTGCTAAGCCTATTTCTCTCTTTACACATTTGCATGTGATAGATACAAATGCAGACTAATATAGTAGTGTTTTTTATTGACAGACTGAGTATCAGATGCCCCATTGCTGTCTGTGGTGTAATTTTCTGAAATAGTGAAAAACCAGTAGAATGTTGAGCAAAACAAAGTACAGTCTTCCTTTGGTTTACATGACAGTGTCATTCCTGAACAATTCAGTGAAATTAAAAATATGCAAAAATACTTTGGGTTGTACAGAGAACAGATAATCGTGAATTGTGTTTCTCCCCCTCCATGTCTCTGTGAATACCTATCTGGTGGGACATTTGAAAGTTATGGGGGGTGCAGGGCAGTTTTTCATCACGTAGGTCTTTCCTGCACATTGCAGAGCATCTAGCATACCTGTAACCCTTTAGAAAATACTAGCTCTTTCCCCTTGAAATTCCAGAAAATCACCTTAGGGGACAATTCAACACTGTTGAGAATTACCATATAGTTCAAAGGGCTCTGCATTCTCCTTCACACTTAACATACTTGTAACTTGTTCCTTGGCCCTCTTTTCTGACAGATAGAAGGTTCTGTGAGTCCAGAGATGACTGGACTCATTTACCATTTTATCCCCCATGCCAGGGGCTATGCCAAACAGAGTGAAGACTTTCAAAAAATATTTACTAAATGAACAAAAGAACAGAGGCAGGACCTTAGGTTCCATTTAATTAGTTACCTTGGTAAGTCCATTGGAAATTTTGGTGGTAACACTTGACTAGTGAACCAGTTTGCTAGCACTGGAGTTCTAGCTTGCTTAGGATATTCCCAGTTTGTATCAGTTTTCTCTGCTTCTTGTCTAGTTTAGCATTATTTCTGGAAGTAGAGCTAGTTATCTAGCTGTGAAAAGGGTTCAGAATATATCACTTCCAAATATATCACTTTAGCCCTGGCGGTGGCACAGTGGATAGAGCATTGTCCTGCAGTGCCGAGACCACCAGTTCCATCCTGGGATCTCCGGCTTGATTCCAAGGGTGCTGGTTCAAGCCCTGATTGGTGTTTGATCTCCAGAGTGCTGACTTGATTATGAGGGTGCTGGGTTGACCGCAATGTCACCGGTTAGAGCTGTCAGAGCATGTATGAGAAGCAATCCGTGGGTGCACAGCTAGTGAAACAAGGAGTTGATGCTTCTCTCTCTCTTTCCCTTCCCACTCTCTCACTCTCAAAAAAAAAAAAAAAAAAAAGATTAAAAACTGTATACCACTTTCTCATATTGACAGTTTTGAAATAAAGGTACGTAAGAAACAGCCAGTGCAAGATGCATGCTCTGATCTTCCTTTCTCCTCCTGAAAACAGGAGCAAAATCTCATGGGTGGAGGGTACCCTGTCTGTACAGGAGGATAGAAGGCATCCTTATCACCAGAGACAGGGAATTTAGACCCAGAAGGCTGTGTAAACACAATTGTTAAACTGCCCCATGCCGTCCTAGTTAACGTCCTCACCATTTACCCACAGCCCAAGCCCTTGCTCTGTCAATCTCACAAACTCATTGTTCTTTGTTTAAAAGGTATAAAAGCTTCTTGCTCAGGTCACTTCTTTGAGTCTTTATTTTCTTGTAAAGACTTCCTATGTACATGTAGAAATTCAGTAACATTTATATATTATTGAAATTTGTATTTTCTCTTGTTAATCTGTCTTGTGTCAGTTTAATTATTAAGCCCAACCAGATACCCAAAGAGGGCAGAGAAGTTTTCCTCACCTATACACACATGCACACAAGTTTTCACTAAAAATAACTATTTTTGGAAGCCATTTTGGAATAGGGCTATTTTTTATGTTTCTTAGTATAATAAAGCCAATTTTTAAGTCAACAAGTGAATATTTTAAAAAATAGTGGTATTAATTTTAGAACCCCCTTTCAGTTTCACAGTGTTTCATTGGATGATAAATTATTTACAGCCACCCTACTCATGATCCTCAGCCACACGTTCACAAAGTTGTACTTGTTATCGTACCCAAGCCCTCTTTTTGTCCCTGGCTTAGGGCAGATGCCATGGAGGAGCCATCTATGACTCTGCCGTCCACTGGTCTCATTTCAACAGTCTCCCACTTCTCTGTATGTCTTCCTTGACTGGTGAGGACTTTTTAGCTCTAAAATATTGCCTTTTAATTATTTGATAGATTTACTTTAACCTTATGAATTATTTTTTTTTGGTCTACTATGCTTTCAGCTAAAGGGAATTTGTAGTTATTCAAACAAAGGGATTGAATAGTTTTTTTTTCTGTTTTTTTTTTACGATCTTATAATGACATCCATTTATTATTGAATACTGTTTCTATGGAGGCCATGAAGATCAGGGAAAAAGAGCAGTAGCAGTTTTCTGGGGTCCCTGTGAGGTTTATAATCCCTTTATCTTGGATCAAACTCTACATCTGGGAACATAAAATTTTACAAATTTGTGCTTTGAATTTTGAGTATCACATTTACCTTTAATTAGGACCATTAAGATCAGATTTTTAAATATTTTCTTTTAGATTAAAATACAATGACCATAAAAACAAATATTAGACCTTGCTTTAAAATTAAAAACTATATGTCATATATTCCCCTTATAAGATTGAATCCAAGGGAAATTAGGCATATACCCACAAAAAAGACTTATCCCCAAATATCCATAGTGGCTTTATTCATAAGAGGCAAAATGTGATAAAAATGCAAACATCCACCAGTGGGTGAATGAGTGAACAAACTGGGGCATAGTGGTGCTATGGGAAACTAGCTCACTAAAAGGAGCAGCTGATATGTACAACAGTATAGATACATCTAAAAGCATTATATTGACAAGAGAAGCCACAGACTACAATACACACTGTATGATTCCTTATATAAAATTTAAGAATCAACGGTATGAATCAATTGTAATAGAAGTCAGAGAAATGGAGGCATGGGGGACACTATTGCCCATAAAGAGTCACAGAGGAATTTTCTGGAAATAAATTTCTATCTTGTTTTGGGTGGAGGATCATTGGGTTTATGAAGATGCTTGTATAGTATTCTGTATATAAATTATCCATCTAAAGCATAGAGGAGAAAAAAGTAAAAAGTTGTTTTTTTTTGTTAAAAAGTTATGTGTGCTTATTTAGACATAAATAAAAATTAAGCCTGACCTGTGGTGGCACAGTGGATAAAGCATCAACCTGGAATGCTGAGGTCGCTGGTTCAAAACCCTGGGCTTGCCTGGTCAAGGCACATATGGGAGTTGATGCTTCCTGCTCCTCCCTTCTTCTCTCACTCTTTCTCTCTCTCTCTCTCTCTCCTCTCTAAAATGAATAAATAAATAAAGTCTTTTAAAAAAAATTAAGACACTAAATCATTCAAAGTCTCATCACACATAAATAATTTGGTTAATTTTCTTCCAGCCTTTTGTCTGAGCATGTGTTATTTGTTTTGTTTTCTCCTGTTTATTTCTATTTACTTCCCTCTTTGTCTATCTTTTTTGACATTTAATTTTTTTTAATTGGGCTTCTAAATCTGGGAATTATTCTTTCTTTTTTTTTATTGGTTAATTTTAGAGAGACAGAGAGAGGAAGAGGAAGGGAGGGAGGTTGTGACGGGGTGAGAATGACAGAGAGAGAAAGGAGCATTCATTTGTTGTTCCACTTAGTTGCTCTTCTTGTATATATGTTCCCCAACCCGGGATGGAACCCACAACCTTGTTTTCTGATAATGCTCTAACAGTTGACTGAGCTAACTGGCCAGGGCCACCTGGGAATTATTCTTTCTGAAGAAAAATGATTTACAGAGGAAATTCTTTTGTTGACTTATGAAGATACCTCCATGACCGATAGCCTTCACATTAAAAAGAAAATCATGAATATAAATGCCAAGTGATAAAGGCAAATATAGCTAGAAAGGAATTGGGATTTGTTTATAGTTTTTTTTCCAAAGAACTGACTTTCCTGTAAATGAATGATAAGTTTCCAAGATTCTCCCTAAAGTTTTCTTTTTTTCTGTCCCCTGCTCTCATATTTTCTTGTAAGCAGGGTTGCAGCTGTAGACGCATTGTTCTAAACCCATGGGCATGAATAGTATTTGGTATGTTTTTATACATTTAAAGGTCTTCTACAAATATTGATCAAATTTTTTTTATCATCAAGGAATAGCCATGAAGGTTTTAGTATTGGGAAACTTTAGGGTATTGAGGAGCCTGACAATTCATTACACACTGTTCTTAAATTTTATGTTGTAGCATATTAAAATTGAATCCCAAGATCTTTTGCAGAATAGCCTTGTCACTCTGTCTTACCTTATATTGAACCAATATGAAAGAAAAGTACATAATTTTTTCCTACTATGAAAGGAAAAAAATGTGAAAATAATGGAAAATATGCATAGTCTAAAAGCAACATAATTTGTAGTGTGAGTTGCTTAATGTATTATGTAGTTATTATATCACTTAAGCTCCCCAGGTAATATAATTGCTAATATTAAAAAATCTGTTTTGTTTTGTCACCTCAACAGAACATTTTGCCTGAGATTTAATTAATGCATTACTCTCTTAAGCATGTGTTTTAGACACAATGGGTGTACCCTTAAATAACCTTCAGGAACACCATACATTTCTGCATTGTTTCACAGAAAACAACAATAAAAGGAACTTGGTACTCTGTCCTCTCTGTAACGAGAAGAGAAGATTTTTGTTGGGATCATCTTTATTAGAGGCAGCTGTCAATATGGGGTTTTCCCTCAGGATGAAAACAGAAGGTGCTCCCAAGGAATGTGCATGAAGATATACCATGAAGATGAGGCACTAGGATAAATAAAAGTAGGTGATATTAATGGTGCTCGTTAGCAGATGTCACTGTTGGGAATGAAGTAAACTCCATGCCAAGGTGTTTCATATATTACACTATTCAAAACTGTCAACTTTTTGACTTTGATGTATATCCACGTGAATAGTTTTAATAAGTTCTACGGTCCTTTCTTTGCATACACCCTCAAAAATCCTGTGCTGTTGCTGGCAGCAATACCACAAAGACTTTTTTGCCTAATGATTGGTGCTTCACTTGGAAATGTGAAGGCTCAGATCATTACATTCCTACTTATTCGTGGTGCAAATATTTGTCTAAGAATTAATTTTAAAATATTGTATGACCAAGCAGATTTTATAGTTTAAAGCAATCTTCCACTGGCTGTTGCCTGTATAACTAATAGAATTATGTATGCATAAATCAGCTTTTACAATAGAAGCCAAAATGCAGAATAATAGCTTGTCAAACTGTCATTTGCAAGTGAGATCATAGATTTTATAGTCCAAATTAGGTTCTGTTCTTTTCCTTTTTGTCAGGTCATATTCTAATAACCATATTGTGCACTAAACCATGTGATTATCCCAGTACTTGACAGATGGTAGGCTGTTAATTTATATGTAAGAGACAGTGATTGCCAGCACCCTAACAGTATTCAACAAAATACAAAATGTCAAAATCCACTTTTGGTTATGTTTTGCTTGACTTCATTTTAGCAAGGTAATTCTAGGCAGAAGAGTTTCAGTAGCTTAGCTTATGTTTATTTTATTAGTCTGAATCATTTTACTAACAAATAGAAATAAAAGGAATTAAGGAAAAAGTATTTTTCTTATTTAAATCATTTTCTTTTCCTTTCTTCTTTCTCTCTCCCGACCTTCCTTCCTTCCTTCCTTTCTGTCTTTTTTATTTCTGGGGAAAAAGTGAGACAGACTCCCACATGCACCCCAACAGAGGTCTACTAGACAACCTTGCCTGAGGCTGGTGCTCAAGTACCGAGCTACTTTTAGCACCTGAGAGGCTGATGCACTCAGACCAACTGAGACATCCTCCGCACCTTGGGCCATGTTTAAACCAATGAAGCCACTGGCTGCAGGTGGGGAAGAGGAAGAGAAGGGGGACAGGGAAGCAGGGAGAAGCAGATGGTCACTTCTGTGTGCTCTGACTGGTAATCAAGCCAGGACATCCATATGCTAGGCCAACACTCTATCCACTGAGCCACTGGCCATGGCCTAACTCATTCTTTCTACTTTCCTATGGACACTGGTCATCAGCCTGAGGGGTTAATTAAAAGGGCTGCATGAGAAGTGGGGACAGATAAAATTTAATTGCTTAAAATTGAGTGTAATTGTTAGGTCATAGTAGCATACACTGATGCTTAGCAGTATGGTGGGGATCAAAATAACAAAAGTTAAAGTTCAAAGTGCATTGGCAGATCCACTAAAAACTATTAGAACGAGTAAACGAGTTCAGCAGAATGGCAAGATACAAAATCAATATACAGTAATCAATTTTATTTCTATACAATAGCAAAGAACAATCTGAAGATAAGATTAAGAAAACAATCCTATTTATAATAGCAGCAAAAATCACATAGGAATAAAGTTAAAAAAGAAGTACAACACCTATACAAGAGGTCTTCAGGTTATAACAGTCTTGATATACAATGTTTCGAGTTTACGATGCTCATTCCCATAAAAACTTAAAAAATTAAGACATGAGTATTTTGGTTTACACTGTTAGCATTGTACGTTTTTATGCACTTATTTTTTTCTGTTACTATAGTCCAGTGTATAGTACAGTATATTTATGTCTTTTTCCTTTTTCTGTGGCTTAGACGTGTTTTTATATTCTAGATTATGATTTTACAACTCTGTTAGGAGATAAATAAGTGACTTAGGCTTGGGTGTCTTTTGTTTTACACCAAAATTCGGGTTATGTCACTGTCATAGAAATGGAACTGTGTCATAACCCCAGGACCCCTAGTACTCTGAACATGATAAAATAGTGTCAAAAGATATTAAAGAATAAGTATGTGAAAAGACATATTTATGGATCAGAAAACTTCACATTATTAAGATTCCAATACTTCTGCAAGTCAATGCAATTCCTTTCAGAATCCCAAGTGGATTTTTTTTGTTTTTGTTTTTTTAGAAACTGACCCATGATCCTAAAATTCACATGAAACTGCCAAACTGTAACAGAATAGCCAAAACTAACAGAAACTGCCATGACCCAGAATAGCCAAAACAATCTTGAAAAAGAAGAACAAAGATGGAGGGCTGACACTTCCTGATTTCAAAATTTATTACAAAGCTACAGTAATCATGAATGTGTACGGCTAACATGACAATAGATCAGTAGACTAGAATTGAGGGTCCAGTAATGAATCCTCATGTTTATAGTCAATTCCTTTTTGACAAGACTGTTAAGACAACTTAGTGGGAAAAACATTAGCCTTGTCAACAAATGTTGTTGGGATAATTGGATTTCCACAGGCCAAAAAATGAGTTTAGATCTCTGCCTCACACCATAACACAACAATTAGCTCAAAATTAATCAGTCATAAATGTAAGACCTCACACTAAAAGATGCCTAGCTTAAAACAGGAATTAATCTTTGTGACATTGGGTTAGGTTACTTAGACACAATACGAAAAGCACAGATGACAAAAGACAAAACAGATAATTTGACTTGATGAAAATGAAAAACTTTTGTGTGTCAAATGACACATTAAAGAATTGAAAAGATGACCCACTGATGAGAGATAATCATATATGTGTGTGTGTGTGTGTGTGTGTGTGTGTGTGTGTGTGTGTATATATGGTAAAGGACTTTGTATGAATATATTAAGAACTCTTACAACTCAACCATAAAAGAACAAATAATCCAACTGAAAACAGGCAAAGGTTCTGACCTGGCATATTTCCAAAGAAGATAAACAAATGGTTAATAAGCATATGAAAAGATCCTCAACACCATTAATCATTAGTAAAGTGAAATCAAACCAATCAAAACCGAAATGAGATACCATTCTATATGCACTAGAATGGCTAAAATAAAGAAGTCAATGACAGTTGTTGATGAGGATATGGAGAAACTGGAATCTTCATATGTTGCTGATGGAATTGTAAAATGATACAGCCACTTTGAAAATCTAGTTGTCAGTTCCCAAAACATTAAATATAGAGTTATTATATGACCTAGTAATTCTCCTAGATTAAACTCAATAGAATTGAATATATATATAGTTTATATATAATATACACACACAAAAAACTTTGTATATATTATTCATGATAGTCAAAAATCAGAAAAAACCCAGATGTCCATGTATAATCAAGAGATAAACAAATGTGATATATTCATATAATGCAATATTATTCAAACTTACAAAGCAATTAAGTACTGATACATGTTATAACATGAATAAACCTTGAAAACGTTATGCTAAATGGAAGAAACCAGTCACAGAAGGCCACATACTGTATAGCTCTATTGATGTGAAATGTTCAAAATAGGCAAATCAATAGAAAATAGTGGAGCAGTTGCTAGGAGCTGGCAGGGTTAAGGGAAATGAGGAGTGACTGCTAATTGGTCCAGGTTTCTTTTTGGAGTGATGAAATATTATAAAATTGACTGTGGTTTTAGGTGCACAACTCTGTAAATATAATAGAAACTAATTAATTGTACAATTTCAATGGATGAATTTTATGGTATGTGAAATATATCTCAAAGCTGTAAGAAGAAAAGCACACTGGTGTAAAAAGAAAAGACTATTTATTATGCCAGCATGATAATAATTTCCTAGGCTAACAATACCACATTACTTGAAGGGAAAAAAAAAAAGTAATTTCCCATTCAAAACACTCCAAAAACTTCTCTGTAGAAAATTCATCTTAGGTAGTGGTGTTCTTGCCACATCTGAATGCTCAGTAATGACAAGCCCGAGACTGACCAAAGATCTCTCTTCTACAGTACCATAGCTGTTTAGAAATGTCAACAACAGTGGTTTTTGAATTGTGAGAGTCTAGGTCTTAGAACCAATCAGCCCTGACCAGATAGCTCAGTTAGGTAGAGCATCGTCCCCAAAACACAGAGATTGCAGGTTGGGGCACACACAGGAGCAACAGATCGGTGTTCCTGTCTCTCTCTCTCTTGACCTTCCTCTCTCACTAAATCAATAAAATAAATATTTAAAAAAATCAAATACATGATAAGCATGCACTGTATATATTATATGCCATGTGTATTATGCACACATACATGCATACATTATGCATAAACATTAGAAACTGGTACCAAATTCAATTCATGACTACTTTCTTCTTTCTAATAATTCTTCCCATGATTTACATAATTATGTCATTTGACGTATTTTTTATCTTACTTTTCCCTGTTAATAGGTTGGATGATTTCTATCTGTATTTTATATAAAATGAATTGTTAAAATTATGTACTATCATTTAAAAATTAGTTGGTCTTTTTCCTCAAACCTGAAACTTCCTGATTGGTTAGGCTATCATTAATTTTATCATTTTACAGGAATTGAAGTGCAACAGTCCTGTGCTATTGAGAAACAAACATGAAATTTACTAAAGTTAAAAAAAATTCCCTGAACCTCCTGGCAGAGGTCAAGGAGACACCTTATTGGTGCTGTGGCTCTTCTCTCAGTCAGGGCCCAGCAAAGGCACCCTCCTCAGTTCTTCCCAGCTTGATGCCTGTGTTGGTGGCCAGTGCTGTTTCATGCCTGGGGTACATCAAACGAAGTAACAAACAAACACAAATTTTAAAAATTAAAAAAATTCCCTGGATTGGGTAAAGAAATAAAAATTCTAAAATACATTATAAAGTATATGTTACTGACCTTCAGTAAAGTAGTTAAGAAAAGCTTAAATCCCCATTTTTTAGGCTTAGGAAGGTATTATTTTGCCTTCTCTTGCTATGCCTCAGAGATCTGTCCCCTCCCTCCATATGGTTCTTAAAGGCTAACAGCCTAATTTTATTATTTAAAAATTTTCATTATTTTTAACAGCCTTATTTATTTATTTATTTATTTATTGATTGATTGATTGATTGAATATATTTGAGAGAGAGAGACACACACACACAGACAGGAAGAGAGAGAGATGAGAAGCATCAACTTATAGTTGTGGCACCTTAGTTCGTTGATTGCTTTCTCCTAAATGCCTTGACCAGGGGGCTTCAGCCAAGTCAGTGACCCCTTTTTCAAGCCAGCAACCTTTGGGCTCAAGCTGGCAACCTCAGGGTTTCGAACCTGGGTCCTCAGTGTCCCAGGCCGACACTCTATCCACTGTGCCACTGCCTGGTCAAGCAATAGCCTAATTTTAAATGTTAATAATTACTCTGATGTGTTTGGATCACCTTTTTGAATATAGCATGTTATAAGAAAGTCCTAATGTAAAAAAGTTAATTTACAGAAAATTTGTGGAATAATTTTTCATTTTAAAGAGATTTAAACGTGAGTGACGTCATGGAAATGGCGCCGTGAGCAGCGCGTCCGACAGATCTCCCCTAAATCACAACAAATTTATCAACTAGAAACAGAAAAATTTATCCTTGGAGCATTCCAGAGTTCCACACAAACTGAAAGCGAAAGGACTGTTATCACTTGAATCTGAGAGACGAGGGTGTGGAGGAAGCTACCTCAGCGACGTTCATTCAAGCCGCGAGGGAGTGCACCTGTGGTGAGTCAGCCCACACTCGGGAGCCGCGAGCAGCCGCGGGCGCGCGCCCGGTATGGTTGCAGAGCGAGCACCGCCCACACTCGGGAGCGCGAGCAGCCACCGGCGTGCCCGGTCCGGTTGCAGGGTTGCAGAGCGAGCACCGCCCACACTCGGGAGCAGCGAGCAGCCACCGGCACGCGCCCAGTCCGGTTGCAGAGCGAGCACCGCTAACGTTCCCAGCGGCTGGCGCACTGCGAGTGAGAGTTGCCAGCTACCGGTGCCCGGAGCACCCCATTTGCGCGCGTGCCCTGGGCATTCCACACGCCCAGAGCGCCTTACTGGCCCGTACACCCAGGGTGCCCCATTATCCTGCGCCTGGTGCGATTCAGCCGCCAGCGGCAGGGTGAGTGGGAGAGGCACCAGGGTGGTCTTCTACTTGGGAGATTCTCTCCGTGGGCGGGCACCCCACCCAGCCATTCAAGTTAACAATCAAGCCTTGGGGGAGGGGCGCGCGCAGGCAGCCTAAAATACCTTCGGGAGCACAGCTGCGACCCAATCACTGAAATTAGCTTAACCCATGAAATCTGCGCACCCTCGGTTCTAATTGATAAGATCTCTCTCAGTTCAGCGACCTAAGACAAGAGGCGTGATATTTTTTAGTGCCTCTCGCTAAAGGGGTGGGAGCAACTTCTGATTGATAGAGCCTCCATATTCAGGGATAAACGCTAACAAGAGGGACTTGGCAGATAATAAGATCTATACTACACTAGTCGCAAGCAGAGACTAGTGCCTCTTCTTCCCAGCCAAAACAGGCTACAAAGTGTGGAAAGCCTGGGTTGAGAGGTCCAACTGAATGATAGGCGCTGAACAGTCACCTTGACAACAATTGACTCCCACCCCCGCCTGATTACACTGGAGGCCCTGACTGTCAGAGCCTTTCCCAAAGCCTTGCACTGAGTGGGGATAGAGTGGGGATTTCCCAGCTCTTTGAGCCTCTTACTCCCCAGGCAGAAGCAGTTGCAGCCTTATAGCTGGATCACCAGGCTGCTAATTCAGGAAGGGGGGACTAGGAGAGAGAATCCAGGAAAGCAAACTCTCTCATCGTTGGACCCTGCAAACACCAACAAGCCTTGACTACCAGCAAGACTAAAGCCAATTATATGACATTGCCATAGAATCCCATCAACTGCAAATCCCTACCTAAGTGTGACACAGGGGCAGAGCCTGGGGTACAGAGTCACCGACCAGGAAGAGGGAGAGAAAAGAAAAAGGAAGAAGTTAACCTCTCAAAATCAAGAAAAATCCACAGACTTTACAACTCGTTCCACTAATTTTTTTTTTGTTGTTGTTTGTTTCTTCTATCTTATTGCCTTTATTTCCTCCACCTCGGTCCTTCTATTCTCTGCCCATCTTATGCTCCCCTTTTCTTGAACTACACTACCCATAACTGTTATATTTTATTTCTCTTCTTCATCCCCACCCTCCTTTAAGGTTATACTCCAAAACACTTAACTCTCACTCTCTCCTCTTTTGTTTTTTTTTTGATTTGCTTTATTTTGTTTTTTTCTCTTCCTTTTTTATTACTTCCTTCATTTTGCTCTTTTTCTTATTTTTTCCTTTCTATTCGTTTTTTCTTTTCTCGTTTTACTTTCCTCCCATTTAATCCTCAATCACGAACAAATTAGTTAATTTGGGACTCAAGGCTATTTTTGGCTTTTTCTTTTTTGCTTTTGTTTTTGTTTTTTTCTTGTTTGTTTATTTTTGTGGCATTTTGGGTCCTCCCAACCCAAGGTCTCCATTGTATTTAGTCTTCGCTCCACTTAATACAACAGATTTTTACTTATTATTTTTATTTTTTTCTTCTTTATTATTCTTCTTTTGGTCCTTTTTTCTGGTTCCCTCTTATCCCTCTCATTATATCTCTTAGTTGACCATCACTTACAAGAAAATCATCTTATGCTTGTCTAAAATTTTCTTCCTTTTTTTTTTTTTTTTTGCATTTAGTAGGTCCCTACTCCCTTTTTTTGCCCCTTGAACTCTTCACCCCAAATCAGGCCCTCCATTATAGGCACGATATTTCCCTGAGGAGGGGAGAGGAGGGAAAGAGAAGAAAGAAAAAAAGGGGGAAATAATAAATTATTACTGTTTTACCTTTTTTTTTTTTTTTTTACTTTTTACTCTTTATTAATTCTAATTAGTGCTATCAACAAGACCACCCTCAGATGCCAATAAGAAAGAGGAAATTGAATATTATGGATACAAAAGAAGGAGAGGTAACACAAATAGATGTGGAAAAATCTATGGAGAAAAGACTTAACATATTGGAAGCCTTGGAGCTAAATGACAGAGAATTTAAAATAGAAACCTTAAAAATACTCAGAGATATACAAGAAAACACAGAAAGGCAATATAGGGAGATCAGAAAACAACTCAATGAACACAAAGAATATATTACCAAGGAAATTGAAACTATTAAAACAAATCAAACAGAAATGAAAAACTCAATTCACGAGCTGAAAAATGAGGTAACAAGCTTAGCTAACAGAACAGCCCAGATTGAGGATAGGATTAGTGAAATAGAAGACAAACAACTTGAGGCACAACAGAGAGAAGAAGAAAGAGACTCAAAAATAATAAAAAACGAGAAAGCCCTACAGGAATTGTCTGACTCCATCAGAAAGAATAACATAAGAATAATAGGTATATCAGAGAGAGAAGAGAAAGAAAATGAAATGGAGAATATACTCAAACAAATAATAGATGAGAACTTTCCAAGCCTGTGGAAAGAACTAAAGCCTCAAATTCAAGAAGCAAACAGAACACCGAGTTTTCTTAACCCCAACAAACCCACTCCAAGGCACATCATAATAAAGATGACACAAACCAATGACAAAGAAAAAATTCTCAAGGCAGCCAGGGAAAAGAAGAGTACAACATATAAAGGAAGGCCTATTAGATTATCATCAGACTTCTCAGCAGAAACTCTACAAGCTAGAAGAGAGTGGACCCCAATATTTAAGGCCCTGAAAGAGAGGAACTTTCAGCCAAGAATACTATACCCATCAAAGCTATCCTTCAAGTATGAAGGAGATATAAAAACATTCACAAATACAGAAAAGATGAGAGAATTTATCAACAGAAAGCACCCACTCCAGGAAATACTAAAGGGGGTTTTCCAACCAGATTCAAAGAACAAAAGAAAACAACACCACAAGTAACAGCTCCACCAAGAACACAATAAAACCAAACTTAAACTGTGACAACAAAGGAAAAAAAGGGGGGAGAGGATGGAGATTAACAGTAGCAAAGGACGATGAAGTGCAGAAATACTTATAAGATAGGGTACTACAATGAATATGGTAGGTACCCTTTTCATTACTTAATGGTAACCACCCTTGAAAAAACCACCACATAAACACTAGACTTAAAAAAGGTAGCAACAGAGGAAAGAAGTATGGAACACAAACAAACAAAAACAAATGATAGAAAAACAAAATAGAAGAATCAAACTAGATACAAAACTAACAGAAAGCAATTTATAAAATGGCAGTAGGGAACCCACAAGTGTCAATAATTACACTAAATGTAAATGGATTAAACTTACCAATAAAAAGACACAGAGTAGCAGAATGGATTAAAAAAGAAAATCCAACTATATGCTGCCTAAAAGAAACACATCTAAGCAACAAGGATAAAAACAAATTCAAAGTGAAAGGCTGGAAAACAATACTCCAAGCAAACAACACCCAAAAAAAAGCAGGCGTAGCAATACTCATATCTAATAATGCTGACTACAAGACAGAAAAAGTACTCAGAGACAAAAATGGTCATTTCATAATGATTAAGGGGAAGTTGAATCAAGAAGACATAACAATCCTTAATATATATGCACCAAACCAAGGAGCACCAAAATATATAAGACAGCTACTTATTGATCTTAAAACAAAAACTGACAAAAATACAATCATACTTGGAGACCTCAATACACCGCTGACGGCTCTAGATCGGTCATCCAAACAGAGAATCAATAAAGATATAGTGGCCTTAAACAAAATACTAGAACACCTGGATATGATAGACATCTCCAGGACACTTCATCCCAAAGCGACAGAGTATACATTTTTCTCTAGTGTACATGGAACATTCTCAAGAATTGACCATATGTTGGGCCACAAAGACAATATCAGCAAATTTAGAAAAATTGAAATTGTACCAAGCATATTTTCTGATCATAAAGCCTTGAAACTAGAATTCAACTGCAAAAAAGAGGGGGAAAAACCCACAAAAATGTGGAAACTAAACAACATACTTCTAAAAAATGAATGGGTCAAAGAAGAAATAAGCGCAGAAATCAAAAGATATATACAGACAAATGAAAATGAAAATACGACATATCAGAATCTCTGGGATGCAGCAAAAGCAGTAATAAGAGGAAAGTTCATATCACTTCAGGCCTATATGAACAAACAAGAAGAGAGCCGAAGTAAACCACTTAACTTCACACCTTAAGGAACTAGAAAAAGAAGAACAAAGACAACCCAAAACCAGCCGAAGAAAGGAGATAATAAAAATCAGAGCAGAAATAAATGAAATAGAGAACAGAAAAACTATAGAAAAAATCAATAAAACAAGGAGCTGGTTCTTTGAAAAGATCAACAAAATTGACAAACCCTTGGCAAGACTCACCAAGGAAAAAAGGCACAGGACTCAAATAAATAAAATCCAAAATGAAAGAGGAGAGATCACCACAGACATCATAGAAATACAAAGAATTATTGTAGAATACTATGAAAAAGTATATGCCACCAAATACAACAATCTAGAAGAAATGGATAAATTCCTAGAACAATACAACCTTCCTAGACTGAGTCATGAAGAAGCAGAAGGCCTAAACAGACCAATCAGCAGGGAGGAAATAGAAAAAACTATTAAAAATCTCCCCCAAAATAAAAGTCCAGGCCCAGACGGTTATACTAGTGAATTCTATCAAACATTCAAAGAAGACTTGGTTCCTATTCTACGCAAAGTCTTCCAAAAAATTGAAGAAGAAGCAATACTTCCAAACACATTTTATGAGGCCAACATAACCCTCATACCAAAACCTGGCAAGGATGGCACAAAGAAAGAAAACTACAGACCAATATCTCTAATGAATACAGATGCTAAAATACTAAACAAAATACTGGCAAACCGAATACAACAACATATTAAAAAAATAATACATCATGATCAAGTGGGATTCATCCCAGAATCTCAAGGATGGTTCAACAAACGCAAAACGGTTAACGTAATACACCATATCAACAAAACAAAGAACAAAAACCACATGATCTTATCAATAGATGCAGAAAAGGCTTTTGATAAAATACAACACAATTTTATGTTTAAGACTCTCAACAAAATGGGTATAGAAGGAAAATATCTCAACATGATAAAGGCCATATATGATAAACCATCAGCCAACATCCTATTAAACGGCATAAAACTGAGGACTTTCTACCTTAAATCAGGAACAAGACAGGGTTGTCCACTCTCTCCACTCTTATTTAATGTGGTGCTAGAAGTTCGGGCCAGAGCAATCAGACAAGACAAAGAAATAAAAGGCATCCATATCGGAAAAGAAGAAGTAAAGGTATCACTTTTTGCTGATGATATGATCCTATACATCGAAAACCCGAAGGACTCCACAAAAAGATTATTAGAAACAATAAACCAATACAGTAAGGTCGCAGGATACAAAATTAATATACAAAAGTCCATAGCCTTTCTATATGCCAACAATGAAATATTAGAAAACGAACTCAAAAAAATAATCCCCTTCACGATTGCAACAAAAAAAATAAAATACCTAGGAATAAACATAACAAAGAATGTAAAGGACCTATATAATGAAAATTACAAAGCATTGTTAAGGGAAATCGAAAAAGATACAATGAGATGGAAAAATATTCCTTGTTCTTGGATAGGAAGAATAAATATAATCAAAATGGCCATATCACCCAAAGCAATATATAAATTTAATGCAATTCCCATCAAAATCCCTATGAGATTTTTTAAAGAAATGGAACAAAAAATCATCAGATTTATATGGAACTATAAAAAACCCTGAATAGCCAAAACAATCCTAAGGAAAAAGAATGAAGCTGGTGGCATTACAATACCTGACTTTAAACTATATTTTAGGGCCACGATAATGAAAACAGCATGGTATTGGCAGAAAAATAGACACTCAGACCAGTGGAACAGAATAGAAAGCCCAGAAATAAAACCACATATATATGGTCAAATAATCTTTGATAAAGGGGCCAACAACATACAATGGAGAAAAGAAAGCCTCTTCAACAAATGGTGTTGGGAAAACTGGAAAGCCACATGCAAAAGAATGAAACTCGACTATAGCCTGTCCCCGTGTACTAAAATTAATTCAAAATGGATCAAAGACCTAAATATAAGACCTGAAACAATAAAGTACATAGAAGAAGACATAGGTACTAAAATCATGGACCTGGGTTTTAAAGAACATTTTATGAACTTGACTCCAATGGCAAGAGAAGTGAAGGCAAAGATAAATGAATGGGACTACATCAGAATAAAAAGTTTTTGCTCAGCAAGAGAAACTGATATAAAAATAAACAGACATCCAACTAAATGGGAAATGATATTTACAAACAACAGCTCAGATAAGGGCCTAATTTCCAAAATTTACAAAGAACTCATAAAACTCAACAACAAACAAACAAACATTCCCATAAAAAAATGGGAAGAGGACATGAACAGACACTTCTCCCAGGAAGAGATACAAATGGCCAACAGATATATGAAAAGATGCTCAGCTTCATTAGTTATTAGAGAAATGCAAATCAAAACTACAATGAGATACCACCTCACCCCTGTTAGATTAGCTATTATCAACAAGATGGGTAATAGCAAATGTTGGAGAGGCTGTGGAGAAAAAGGAACCCTCATTCACTGTTGGTGGGACTGTAAAGTAGTACAACCATTATGGAGGAAAGTATGGTGGTTCCTCAAAAAACTGCAAATAGAACTACCTTATGACCCAGCAATCCCTCTACTGGGTATATACCCCAAAACCTCAGAAACATTGATACGTGAAGACACATGTAGCCCCATGTTCATTGCAGCACTGTTCACAGTGGCCAAGACATGGAAACAATCAAAAAGCCCTTCAATAGAAGACTGGATAAAGAAGATGTGGCACATATACACTATGGAATACTACTCAGCCATAAGAAATGATGACATCAGATCATTTACAGCAAAATGGTGGGATCTTGATAACATTATAAGGAGTGAAATAAGTAAATCAGAAAAAAACAAGAACTACATGATTCCATACATTGGTGGAACATAAAAATGAGACTGAGAGACATGGACAAGAGTGTGGTGGTTACCAGGGGTGGGGGGAGGGAGGACATGTGAGGGAGGGAGGGAGAGAGTTAGGGGGAGGGAGAGGGGCACAGAGAACTAGATAGAGGGTGGCGGAGGACAATCTGACTTTGGGCGAGGGGTACGCAACATAATTTAATGACAAAATAACCTAGACATGTTTTCTTTGAATATATGTACCCTGATTTATTAATGTCATCACATTACCGTTAATAAAAATTTATTAAAAAAAAATAAAATAAATAAAAAAATAAAGAGATTTAAACGTTAAATCATAAATAGTATTTTTCCTTTCAATGTCATTTTTAATGGTTACATGACTTCTCTTATAGTTGCTCCATGATCTGTACCAGAGTTTTAGAGATGATCTGAAGCCCCTCATGGAATCAGGCCACTCATTGAAAAGATGAGAAAAGGTGATCAGAGCCAGTTAGAACTCAGTATCCTTTCCCCACTTTGGTGATGAGGGTCCTGCTCAGACATACCATTGCCTTGGTTTATTTTGCATGCAGTTCTCAGAGCACATCCGTAGCATGAAATGATCGTATTCACATTGTTCTTTGGTATTGGGATGGGGAGATAAAAGGTGGAAGTTTAATACCAAAATTGCTTTTGACTCAGTGGGCTAAACTTTAGTACCAGGAAGAAAAGGATCTCAGAAGAGAGGGCTACCTTGTATTTTCTATACTTAAGATTGAAACCAAAATGGGAAAAAAGATATAATCAGAACCCACTGCTGTTCTAATTTAGCACAGTCTGTAATTCTCAGTTCAAATAAATTTTTTTTTAAGAGAAAGCATTTTAAGGTATCTCCATGAGCATTTCTGTGAAAAGGCAGCAAAGCTTTGATTCCCCCTAAGAAATTGCTTTACAATTGGGAAGTGCTGAGAGCCTGTGTTTGGGGAGGCAGATTGGTCCTTGTGGGTGTATGAATGAGCTGATCTGTATGAATCCTGAATAATAAATGAGGTTGAGCTATTCTAGAGTCATCATGGCGATGCAGATTTGCCATGAAATAAAGCCCTGGGTACTAGCTGTGGCACATGCTTGACTGCTTTTGAGAAGTGATATTGCCATTACACTTTAAAAAAATTTTTTTTTTAAGATTTTTATTTGTTGAGAGCAAGAGAGAGAGAGATAGAGAGACAGAAGGGGGAGGAGCAGGAAGCATCACTCCTTTATGTGCCTTGGTCAGGCAAGCCCTGGGTTCCAGGTGAAAGCTTTATCCACTGCATCACCACAGGTCAGGCCCATTATACTCTTGAGAAAGCTGGAGTCTGCTCTGGGTCAATTGACAGACCTCAAAAATGACCTCCATTTTGGACCAAATCTGAGGACCACAAAGCAGAGAACATTTGTTTATGATTCCTACGCCCCTTCCGTGCCCCCCCCCCCCCCAATACTGTATAAAGGAACTTATACCCACATCCAAGTTATTATGACTTCTGTGTTCTGTTTCTGAGACACAGTGTTGCTGCTTTGGTGGAGTGGCTGTGGGAGGATGCTTGATATTGACATTCAAATGAATGTATCAAATCTCTCTCTGGGCTACAGAATTTCTTTATCTGATATTGCCACAACAAGCAGCTCAGAGGTATTTGTTTGTATCACTCTGGTCCTTTTATATGCTGACTGTTGAATGAAAGGAGCAGACAAGTAAGACTTCTCTTTGAAAAGAAGCCCATTATCAGAGTCTTTGAAGCTTAGAGAGTACTTTCTACTTGGATAAAGCACCACAATAGGTGGAAAGAAGCAAAGACAGCCTTATAAATTTCCCTGTGAGCAAGCAGGACTTTTGTTGTCTTTATTAAAAATATGCCTCCAAGCAGGTGGTCCGGTTTTGAGTGATACCTCAGAGAAAGTCTGCCTCAAAGTAATCACTGGGAACGTCACATGTTCCTAAAACAACTTAGGCTGCTTTGAGAAATCTGAAAGGAGATGAAATTGTGTGCACATAGTGCTTAGTGTGTCAAATAGATTTATTCTCAAAATTTAAAAGTTAAAACTTTGGCAATTAAATTAGTAAAGATGAACGAGCTAGTTGACATCTACACTGCATTCTGTCGTTCTCCGTGTGTCCATGTACCTCCCAGAAGGGACTGTGACCCAGATTCCATACACATCAAGACTTTCGTTATAGAAGAATGACATATACTTGTCATTAGCACACACTAATTAAAGCAGAAAGTGACATTTCAAAGTAATAATGCTCCCTATTGTCTCTGTAAAATACTCCCTAGTCTAGTCTATTTTTAATGACCTGATATGTTATATATGTTTAAAATATTATTTTGTTATGAGCTTGTGTTTTCATTATTGTCAGTGGTGGTGAAGACCAACAAGATAGGACATTCATCTAGATCAGTGATTTTCAACTAGTGTGCCACAAGAATTTTTAAAACATACCTGACTATTTAGTCAGGGGCACTGATCTCTTTTCCCTTTGTCAAATTAAAAAAAAAAAAAAAAGACAACAACTGACACAACAATTACTGTTTAGTGTGAATGAATCAAAATTATACCTATTTGTCAGATCAGCAAAAAATATATTTTTTGGTATGCCACAGAATTTTAGAATCAGTTTATGTGTGCCATGAGGCAGAAAAGGTTGAAAATTACTATTCTAGATGAATAAGTGAAGTTGGAAACACTGGCTTTAACATCCGCGTTTATGCTGCCAAGTAGCCAAATAGGGAGAGACAGGGATTGACTCTTTATGGGTGCTTTATTCAATGGCCAGTGATCTGAGAAGATGAGGTCCTGTACCCAAAGCTATCTTAGCATCCTATTCTGATCCATCTTTTTTATAAGGAAAGGAAGGGTAGATGAGGGGGTTTGGAATTTCGAAGGCAAAGTTAGTTAGATCAGTGGTCCCCAACATCTGGGCTGCGGACCGGTACCGGTCTGTGGGCCATTTGGTACTGGTCCACAGAGAAAGAATAAATAACTTACATTATTTCCGTTTTATTTATATTTAAGTCTGAATGATGTTTTATTTTTTAAAACAGGACCAGATTCCCTCTGTTACATCCATCTAAGACTCACTCTTGATGCTTGTCTTGGTCACGTGATACATTTATCTGTCTCACCCTAAAGGCCGATCCGTGACAATATTTTCTGACATTAAACCGGTCCATGGCCCAAAAAGGTTGGGGACCACTGAATTAGATCCTAGTTAGCTGGCCTTCCTTTTCTGTGAGCACGAAGGTTTTGCTTGCAGTCCCCCAGGGCATAAAGGCTGATTACCTGCAGCTCTCCTTAAATCCTATACCCCAGTTCCTGGAACAAAGCTTTTACTTGCATTAACCATTAAGCCTATTGATTATAAAGCAACTATTACTCAAGCTAATTTTTAAAAATATTTTTATATTTTTTTAAGTGAGAGGAGGGGAGATAGTGAGACAGACTCCCACAAGTACCTTGACAGTATCCACCCAGCAACCCTGTCTGTGGCTGATGCTTCAATCAACTGAGCTATTGTTAGCATCTGAAGCTGACACTCAGACCTCTCCAGCCCCTACTTGCAGGAGGGAAAGAGGGAAAGAAGGGGGAGAGGAAAGGGGGAGAGGAGCAGATGGTCACTTATCATGTGTGCCCTGACTTGAGACTGAACCCAGGACATCTTTACACTGGGCTTGACACTCTTCCCACTAAGCCAACCAGCCAGGGCCTCAAGCTAAAATTTTAACTCTTGAGTTCCCTCTATTATTACGAAGGAGACCAGTGAGACCAAGGGCTTTGGGCTTTGATTGCATTCTGATCCAGGGTGCATTTATGCATTCTCGCATTCATTCAGCACTTTGAATGCTTTCTACTAGCTAACCTAACCTCTTGTTGGCTGCTGTTACCAGGACACAGATAGTTCCTGTCTTCAAGGAGCCCCCTCCTCGATTATGATCAAAGCTGTTCTTTAAAGTTCCTTTTTTGCATGTTTAGTAGCAGCACAGTAGATATGTTCACAGCTGGTTATACATATATACACCTTCACCTGCTTTTGCAAACTTTTATATCTTCTTGGTTGATAAGGATAATGGGAGAAAATTTCTCCTTACTGATTCTATAGTTTTTCTCACATTTGTCTTGTTTGTCAGCTTAATTTGGATTATAAATTCAGTGACCTAGAACTATGTCTAATGATCATTTTTCTGCCTGGTGTACTGTTGATGCTTTGAAAATGCTCATTCCCTTAACTCCATCTCCCCTATGTCCCCCTATGTAATAATAGCACAGAACTAGGTTGTTCCAGTGTTTTCACTGTGAATCAGCCATACTCTAAAACAGGGGTCTCAAACTCAACTCAGCATGTGGGCCGCAGAGCAAGATCACAGCCGGCGGGCTGCACTAGGTCTACAAAAGGCAAATGTTATGCAACACTTTTCTCACTGCAGTTGAAAACAAAAAAAAATTAGTACAACAAGCACAATCCGGGCCGTGAGTTTGAGACCCCTGCTCTAAAATGTCAGTGGGCCTTGTATTTTGGGCCCTATTGTGAAAATATGTTAACTAAGCCAGCTATCATTGGCTACAATAACTTATAGAAAGTAGAGTCTCCTTACAGTAAGACTTCATTTCTCATTGCTTTTAGCCCTAGAGGAAGCCAAGAAGTAGTCAATCCCTCAGCCCTCACCCAGCTGGGAAGAGAAGAAGCATGCCTTTTCTCTGTTAATGGAAGCTGTGTAGGGGTTATCAAGAGGAGATCAGGGTTGAATATAGACGAACAGTGCAGTTTCCAAACAAAAGCCAGAAAGAGAAACAGGATACTATGCATGCTTCTAGTAGTTAAATCGCACAGGTATCAGTTTTTGTTGGTGTCTTCATCTTCATCATTGTCATTATCATCACAGCTGCTGTTTGTTAAGTATAGAAATCCCATTAAATAGATACTTCTATTATTCAAATTTTATGGACAACCAAATCCGATAGAGTTTTTAGAAAACTTGCCCCAAACCATAGAGCTGGTAAATGATATAGGACTCCCATCCAGGGCTGGCTGTCCCCAGAGTGCTCTTGACAGCTATACTCTGCCATCTCTCATTGTCTTTTATTCTTTTCTATACTCTTTCCTGTATAAACAGTTGTTAAAGGTTTTTAACCTCCTAGATGGCGATGAGTTAAATATTCAGGTTGTCTTTGATCTATGAGTAAACATCACTATTTTCTTTCTTTAAAAAAAAATGAATTTACTGGGGTGACATTGGTTAATAAAATAGTATAGGTTTCAAGTGTATGATTCTATAACATTCTATTTTCTGAAGTCTCTTTCAGATGAATTTTCTAAAAGTGAATTCCAGGCCTTCCAATGACTGTGCTCAGTGATGGTGACTGATTTGATGCCATTCTTGTTATTCAAATCCGGTTAAAGTACCAACACTTCTGGAATGAGTTTACCATTAAACCCCACTTGGGTGATTATAATTCCACATACATGTGAGCCAGGATTCACCATTTGAAAATGAGATTGCTCTTCATGCTACAGCAAAATTTACTTAAGTGTTTATTGTATGTGTACCTGTTATTCAAATTCTTAAAAGAAATCCTCGCTATATATTTATTTTCCTCCCTGCTTCTAGAAAAGATCTGAGGTAGTTACTAGTATGTTTTACTTATCACTGAGAGCTAAAAATTCAAAGGCAAAATAGTCTTATGAAGAGAGCAGTGATGAGATCTTGACACTGGTCCTGGAATTGATTTTTCTAAGCACCAGTAATGGTGATTTAGAGCCTGGAATTAGACCATTCTTGCTATGTGACCTTGGGCAAGGCTAATGCATATGAACCTCAATTTCCTGATTTGTAAGAAAAGGGGGTTGGTAATAAAGGTACCTCATCACTGTGAGGGTCACCTGAGATAATTCTTGGTAAGTACTTTTCACAGTGTCTGATGCCCAGGAGTTACACATATTAAGTAAGTGTGATCATGAGGGAGTAGTGGTGGTGAAAGTAGTCAGATAACCCACGGCTTCATTTATGTGAAGGAAATTTCTCATGGACACTAAATATATGATTTTGATTTAGTGACTTGGTTGGTTGGGTACAGAGCCTGCCACAAAATACAGGTGCTCAAATATGTCCCAACAGGTAGTGGTAGTTCAGAGATAATGGTTATTGATTTTAAATTAGGGAAAGCAAGTGACAGCAGGCAGTGGTAGGGTAGAGAAAGCACCATAGGCCAGGCACCTGCTGATTTGGGTTTAATTAGAGCTCTGCTGCTTTCAGCTCCCATTCTCTTAGGCAACTCTCTTAACCTTCCCCAGCCTCAGTTTCTTCTGTGGAAAGATGATAGCAATACCCCCCTGCCCAGGGCTGTTTAATACATGAGATAATGTATTGTGTGTGAATAGATTTCACACATGTTGCTTGTTGTTGAGGAGATCACAGGGTAAAAACAAGTTTGATATAGAGCTACAAATGAAACTTTATTTATGGGCCACGTTAGAGCCCAAGGTTGTGGTAGCTTGCTTTATTTTAAAGATGCAACTCCCCTAGCTGATCTCCTTTAATTGGAAATCATGTGACAGCAACATAACACTTTGAAGTCCAATGGTTAATTTCTTTCGAGGCTCTTCTTGCTTCAGTTATCAGATGCTGTGCCTGTGTTCTTTATGCCCTAGCAGAGTAGAGGGCATCCTTGTGTGATAGTGGGTTGGTAGGGTGTAAATTTACCCAAATGACAGCAGGGTGGAGCTGATGAGGGGCACCCCGGAGCCTGGCCACGCTGGCCGAGTTAGAAGGCTGTACTGACTTCAACTTCAAGCCACGGAACCTAGCAGCAAACTGCAGGGAAGCAGTAGCAGCCTGTGGTGTGGCCTATTGTGCTACCGTCATTCTTGTCAGTGTCACCACCATCACCATTAGGCCTTTCTTAAGTGCCAGTGTGTGGTGCTCCCCTAGGTGCCACTGCAGGCAGATAGGCATTTTAAATCAGAGCCTTCTGCGGGGGCTGGGAGGTGAAGGGGCCCTGCTGTGGTCTAAAGAAGGCCCACAGCGTGGCTGCACAGGTGGTGGGAGGAGTAAATTTTGTCTGCAGTGTCAGCTTAACTCATGGCCCAATTTACAATTTTAATGAAAAAATATGAAATAACACCTGAGAAAAAACAATGAAACTGTTATTTAAGATAGTTCCATATTGCTTCTTGATTGACGTCCTCACTTGCAATATTTTTCACCTATGGACAGAATGAACATGACTACGGGCATTTAGAATATGCTATGGTGCTGATGAACATTAAAAAAAAGGAAGGAATGTAAATTTGTGATTGCCACATTGGGCGGCTGTCCAGGCGCCCACCTTAGAGAGAGCTCTGTTTGCAAGTTCCATTTTAACAACCAGTTCACCGAACTCAACAAGAAAGGTATTGGTTCTGCTGAACTGGTACGAACTGGCTGAATCCCACCACTGGGAGAAGTATCAACTCATAATTGCTTTACTTTAGTTATTGATTGTGTGTCATATCTGCCTTGACCAAGCAAGCCCAGGGTTTTGAACTGATGAACTCAGTATTCCAGGTCAATGCTTCTTTTATTGCACCACCACTGGCTAGACAGATACCCCTTTTTGTGCACAGAATAGTTTCAATGAATGTCTATTACTTGTATCTAAAAGAGTGTTGAAGAAGTCAACACTGTCACAATTTGCTTAAAAAAACTGAGTCAGCATCCATTGGTCTTTGTGGCCCAGGCATCTCCACATTATCTGTATTAGCATCTAGGCTGGTGGAAGCCCAAGGCAAGTAAACCAGGGAGTACAGCATAGTGTGACAAGCTCCCTGACAGGTAAGCATAAGTTGCTATAGAAACATAGAGGTATGGCCAAAAAATGAGAGTGATGGGTGTATGGCCAGTGGTCACGGCCTTTGTGGCCATGCAGGTTCAGGTTCCCATTGGATTCAGACAGATGGTAAAGAAACAGTGGAGCCAAAAAATGGTGAGCCATTCCTTTATTAAAGTCTCCCACTGGCTGACAAGCAAACACACAGGGCTCCCAAAACCCTGACACATTTTCCAGTTCCACAACCAGGAGAATCTTCTCTGGTTTCTCCTAGAATCAAAGGCCTCACCAGTCTCAGTGGAACTCACAAAGCCCCTCAGCTCTGGTTCCCCATCTGTACACCTTCTCCTCTCTGCACAAACTGGCTTCTTCCTCAGCACTCTGCATTCTTTCTGCTCCTTCTGTTCCTCTCTGCAAACATGGCTTCTTTTTTTTTCCACTGCCAACATGGCTTCTTTTTGCCTCTTCTCCTTCTTCTCTCTCTTTTCAAAACTTTCTGGCATGAAAACCTCTCCTCCAGCAAACATTAGCAAAACAATGGCCTTTCCCAAGCAGGAAGGTAATTTGCAATTTCACAGACCACATATACCTGGCGCTGCCGAGTCCCCAGTGCAAACTATAAGTGAGCAATCATAAAAATTATATTTTACAAACTTATTTGACCAACATTCCACCCCTTTTTCTTGCTTTACAATCTACACCACAGGCATCCCTGTGCAAGGAATGAGGTACACTATACAAACAAATTACAGTAACAGTACAAGTCATTCAATTTCAACAATTACAAAGGTGCCCGTCATAATGTCTCCCTGAGCACTTTGCCCAAAGTGCAAAATGTCCTTGGAGCTTCTCTCCAACTGGATGAAAAGCTTCCCAGTGCAGGAGGGCCTCCACCAGAGCCCCCCCCCCATTAGGGTCTCTTATTCTACTCAAAAGCCACATGTCCATCCAACAAGAGAGCTGGTGCCCCCTCCTGTCGCAGTCCAAGAGTCAGGCCACACACATGAGGCCTCAGGTCTCACCCATCATCCCTGCCATCTTGGCAGCTCTGAAGACGCTGCACCAAGGAGGAGCACGTGGCAATGGTGGCCAATATTTCCACCTCTGCTCTAGAGAGCATGATGCCATCCACCCCTATGTCCCATAGTCGCAAACCTACCAGGGGCTTAGTAGGTACTTTTTGATGCTGGGTTTTTACATTCTGGAGTGTGCGGACAGCAACTTCAGAAATACTTGCCAGCGCCGACTCAGAGCCACTCCACCGGCAGGACTTGATCTTAGTCTCCTGCGGGTGTCAGACCAAGAACACTTGGTCTGAACCCACAGTGTTCCTTCAACAACTGCTTCTGCCAACCCTTCAACTTCCAAGGCAAACTGAAATTCATGAACTTGTACAGCCTTCTTCTCCAGCACTTGTTTCAGTTCAAGGCACCATATCTGCAACTTGTGAACCTGGTTGGCCTCCTTTTCTAGCATTCTGTTTGCAGCTCTTTCTTTCAGCTCCTTCTGTTTCTGCTGCTGCTCGGTTTGCAGGCCTCAGGCAGCCTCTTGCATGGAGCTTTGGTTTCCTCTTTCAGGGCTGTAAAAGTCAGCCAGCCCACAATCCCAAAAAGGACAACCATGGGGAACCATAACAACCAGTCTTCTACCCCACCCCTTAAAGGTGGTGGCGGCTCTATACTGATCTAGTCTGAATCCTGCCAACTACGCCAGTTGTAGGTCCAGCAGTTGCAGCTGTTGAGGCCATTCACATGCAGGTTATCTTTGGTTTTGGGAAGATGGTAAAGAAAGAGTAGAACCAAAAAATGGTGGGCCATTCCTTTATTAAAGTCTTGTACCAGCCCTGGCCGGTTGGCTCAGTGGTAGAGCAGCGGCCTGGTGTGCAGGAGTCCTGGGTTCGATTCCTGGCCGGGGCACACAGGGGAAGCGCCCATCTGCTTCTCTACCCCTCCCCCTCTGCTTCCTTTCTGTCTCTCTCTTCCCCTCCCACAGCCAAGGCTCCATTGGAGCAAAGTTTGCCCGGGCACTGAGGATGGCTCTGTGGCCTCTGCCTCAGGCACTAGAATGGCTTGGATTGCAACAGAGCAATGCCCCAAGATGGGCAGAACATCGCCCCCTGGTGGGCATGCCAGGTGGATCCCGGTCGGGTGCATGCGGGAGTCTGTCTGGCTGCCTCCCCGTTTCCAACTTTGGAAAAATAGAAATTAAAAAAAAAAAAAATTCTTACACCGGCTGACGAGCAAACACACAGGGCTCCCAAAGCCACTAATGCATTCTCACAGTCAAGAGAATCTTCTCTGGTTCCTCCTAGAATCAGAAGCCCCACCAGTCTCAGTGGAGCTCACAAAGCCCCTTAGCTCTGGTTCCCCATCTGCACACCTTCTCCTCTCTGTACAAACTGGCTTCTCCATCTGCACACCTTCTCCTCTCTGCACAAACTGGCTTCTTCCTTAGCACTGTACATTTTTTGTGCTCCTTCTGCTCCTCTCTGCAAACATGGCTTGTTTTTTTCTCCTGCCAACATGGCTTCTTTCTGCCTTTTCTCCTTCTTCTCTCTCATTTCAAAACTTTCTGGTATAAAAACCTCTCCTCCAGCAAACATTAGCAAAACAATGGCCTTTCCCAAGCAGGAAGGTAATTTGCAATTTCACAGAACACATATACCTGGCGCTGCTCAGCCCCCAATGTAAACTATAAGTGAGCAATCATAAAAATTATATTTTACAAACTTATTTGACCAGTAATGGGGAATCAGGGATGATGGCTTCTTAGAGAGGGGATATTGAGCGAGTTTGAAAAATGAGTAGGACTTAGCTATATGAAGAGCAGATGGGAGGAAGAGTGTCCCAAAAAGTGAGAATAGTGTGTTAAAAAAAAAAGTAAAGAAAGAAACCTATGATCCATTCTGGAAAGGGCAAGCAATTAAGTATGATGGAGAAGAGGAAGGAGGAGCGTAGATTGTGTAACTGGAGTTCTTGGGTAGACCAGACCATGCTAGTCTCCAGCGCTAAGCTCTGGAGTCTGAACCTTACTCTATGAACTACTACTGGGCTCCTTCTTTTGCTCAACATGAAAACATCTGTAGATTTTGAAATGGAAGAGATGATGTTCTGACAATATTAAAGACAGTTTTAGGGAAAAAAACAAAAAACTATAAGCAGAATCCCAACACCCAGCACTACTGTTTTCTTTTTATAAATTGAAATTAAAAAAAATTTATTGTGTTGACTTGGTTTCAAGGGTCCTTTACACACTGCATTGTGCCCCCCCCCCCCCATGCCCCATCTAACACTACTGTTTTCATTTTTGTAAATTATCTTATAGTTGTTCTCAAACATCCCTATTTTTATTCATGGTAGCAATCCATCTACAAATCATTTTTACTTCCCAGCAGATCAAAATGGTTTTCTGATTGTATCGGCTCAGGAATAGTAGAGACTGTTCGCTGAGCCATCCTCCCGAACCCATCTGTCATCCACAGCTGAGCCAGGGAAGTCATACGTATGTGAATTTGGCTTCAAACAAGGCATTTCACCAAAAAGAAAATCATCACTTGGGTACCAACTTTCACCTCCCAGAACCAAAGTGGATTACTAACTAATTTTAAGAACCATCATCTGGAAAAACCAACTTTGGACTAAACTAAGAGGACTCTTCAACCAAGGAACACCAAAGAAGCCACACTGAGACTGGTAGGAAGAACAGAAACGTGGAGAGGGCTGCCCAGCTCCTGGAGTGAACGATAGCCGGGAGAGACTTGTGTGGCAGGAAGTGAGTTTAGCAGAGAGGGGAGGGTCCTGAGTCCCAGGAACAAAGCCCCAGCCTGCAGCTCTAGAGCCTAGAAGAGGTGTATGGACAGTGTTTAGCTGGAAACAAGACAGGATACTGTTTGTGAGAAAGAGACTGATTTCTCAGACCCAGGATTCTTCTTAAAAGGACCACGCAGAAAACCTCTCTCACAACCACTCACCCAGGGCTCTGGGTGACCGGGAGAGAGGAAAGTACCAGAGTAGCAGGAAGAGAGTGTAATCTAAGAGGCACAGGGAGAAACATTCTGAGAGAAAGCCACCCTAACCTCTGGGATGAGTCCCTCCCCAAATCTGAAGTGAGTATTTCCCCTGGAAACAGCAATACCAGCAAAGGGAACCGGGACACCAGCCAAACAAGCTCTCCCGTGGCACTCAGAGCAGAGTCACTTAGAAGGAGGGAGCTTTCAGGACTACAGTAGGGAGTCTTAGGGTCTGAGCAGCAGCTCCTGCACCCACATCACTGAGGGCTTGCCCTAGGGTGGGCGACGGTGGGACACAGAAGCGCAGTTCTGTCAGCAAGGGCGGAAGCTGGCTGGCCACCACTGAGGCCCAGGTGTGAGCTCAGTCTTGTCCAGCTGGGGAGGAGGGGACGTGCAAAAGTGGTCAAGCCCAGCTGTGGGCCACCTGCAATCCAGCCTGCAGGAGAAGGGCAGGAGCCCTGGAAGGGGTGGAGACCCACCCTTGAGCAAGGGTGCAGGAGCACAGACTCTCCCCACACGTGGAACTGAGGCTTGTGGCCTTACTTGGGAGCCAGTTCCTCCTGTGGGGGTGGAGCCAAAAGCCAAGAAAAGGAGGAGTCCCTCTACTGAGCATGGGCATGCAGTCCCACCCCGCCTGTGGAGCCAAAGCTCGCAACCATCCCACTAGCGGGTTTCTCCTGCAAGGGTGGGGCGAAAGCCTGGAATCAGGCAGAGACCCGCAGCTGAGAAAAGGTGCTCACCCCTGCCCTCAGGGCCAAGCATAACGCCACCCATGGGGGCGGGACGAAGGCCAAGGCCACCAAGTCTTGTACACCCGAGCACGTGATCACAGCCACTCCTATACAGGAGAGGCAGAAACCACAGCAACAGCCCCAGTGGGCAGGCAACAGCAACATCCATACCCAAACACCTGAGGCAACAACAGCAGAGGGGGAGGTGAGCCTGCAGACAGACCAAACCTAGGGAACACAGAGGACACACCCAGTGGACTCCAGTGGCCAAAACCTTCTTTTTCACAGACAAAATGAGAAGGCAGAGAAATGCAACACAAATGAATCAAAAGAAATCCCCAGATTAGGACCTTAATGAGTCAGATATAACCAAATTACCAGATGCAGAGTTTAAAATAATGATTGTTAGGATGCTCAAAAGTATTAGAACAACAATAGATGGTCATTCAAACACCTAAATAAAGAGATAGCAAATATAAAAAAGAACATTGAAATAATAAAAAAAATCAGTCAGAAGTGACAAATACAATATCAGAAATCAAGAACACAATGGAAGGAATTAAAAGCAGTATGGATGAAGCTGAGAATAGAATTAGTGAGTTAGAGGACAAGATAAGTGAAGGCACAGAAGCGGAGCAGAAAAGAGACTCAAAAAGTCTGAGGAAACTCTAAGACAGCTCTATGACAACATGAAGAGAAATAACATCTGCATCATAGGGGTTCCTGAAGAAGAAGAGAAAGAACAAGGGATAGAGACTTTGTTCAATCATATCATAACTGAAAACTTCCCTAAATTAAGACAGGAATACATCTCCCAAGTTCAAGAAGCACAGAGAACTTCATTAAAGTGAAACGCAAAGAAATCTACACCAAGACACATCATAATTAAAATACCAAAGCTTAGTGATAAAGAGAAAATATTTAAAGCTGCTAGAGAAAAAAAGACTATCACCTTCAAAGGAGCCCCCATAAAAATGACTTCTGACTTCTCAACAGAAACACTTGAGGCCAGAAGGGAATGGCAAGAAATATTCAAAGTAATGCAGAACAAGAGCCTACAACCAAGACTACTTTATCCAGCAAGGCTATCATTTAAAATTGAAGAAGAAATAAAAAGCTTCCCAGACAAAAAACAACAACAAGGAATTCACTACAACCAAACCAAGGCTGCAAGAAATGCTAAGGGGCCTGTTGTAAACAGATCAGAGGAGAAAAAGAATATAGCAAAAGAGGAATACAGTTTTAAAGAATAAAATGGCAATAAACAATTATATATCAATAATAACCTTAAATGTAAATGGATTAAATGATCCAATCAAAAGACATAGGGTAGCTGTCTGGGTAAGAAACTGGACCCATACATACGCTGCCTACAGGAGACACACCTTTTGTTTAAAAGATGCACATAGACTGAATATATAAGGATGAGAAAAAATATTTCATGCAAATGGACATAAAAAAAAGCTGGGGTAGCAATACTTATATCATACAAAATAGACTTTAAAACAAAGACTATAGTAAGAGATAAAGAAGGTCACTACATAATGATAAAGGGAGCAATCCAACAGGAAGATATAACTGTTCTAAATATCTACGCAATAATATAGGAGCACATAAATATATAAAGCAGACTTTGATGGATTTAAAGGGCAAGATCAACAGCAATACTATAATAGTAGGGGATTTCAATACCCCATTAACATCATAAGATAGATCCTCAAGAAAGAAAATTAACAAAGAAACAGCAGACTTTAAGGACATATTAGATCAACTCGATTTAATAGATATCTTCAGAACCTTTCACCCTAAAACAACAGAATATACATTCTTTTCAAGCTCTCATGGTACATTCTCTAGAATAGACCACATGTTAGGGCACAAAAGCAGTCTCAACAAATTTAAGAAGATTCAAATCATATCGAGCACTTTCTCTGACCACAATGGCATGAAACTAGAAATCAACCACAACAGAAAAATTGAAAAATACTCAAACACTTGAAAAATAAATAGCATGTTATTAAATAATGAATGGGTAAACAATGAAATCAAAGAAGAAATTTAAAAATTCCTAGAAACAAACAATAATGAGCATACATCAACTCAAAATTTATGAGACACAGCAAAAGCAGTCCTGAGAGGGAAGTTCATAGCATTACAGGCATACCTCAAGAAGCTAGAAAAAGCTCAAAGAAAGAACTTGACCCTACATCTAAAAGAAATAGAAAAAGAACAGCAAGTAAAGCCTAGAGGTAGTAGAAGGAAGGAAATAATAAAGATCAGAGCAGAAATAAATGACATAGAGGCTAAAGAAACAATACAGAGGATCAATGAAACCAGAAGCTGGTTTTTCGAAAAGGTTAACAAGATCAATGAACCTTTATCCAGACTCACCAAGAAAAAAAGAGGACTCAAATAAATAAAATTAGAAACGAGAGTGGAGAAATAACAACTGACACAACAGAAATACAAAATATTGTAAGAAAATACTATGAATAAGTTTACGCCAAAAAACTATACAACTGGCCCTGGCTGATTGGCTCAGTGGTAGAGCGTCGGCCTGGTGTGCAGAAGTCCCGGGTTCGATTCCTGGCCAGGGCACACAGGAGAAGCACCCATCTGCTTCTCCACCCCTCCCCCTCTCCTTCCACTCTATCTCTCTTTTCCCCTCCCGCAGCGAGCCTCCATTTGAGCAAAGATGGCCTGGGCGCTGGGGATGGCTTCTTGGCCTCTGCCCCAGGCACTAGAGTGGCTCTGGTCGCAACAAAGCGACCCCCCAGAGGGGCAGAGCATCGCCCCCTGGTGGGCAGAGTGTCGCCCCCTGGTGGGCGTGCCGGGTGGATCCTGGTCAGGCGCATGCGGGAGTCTGTCTGACTGTCTCTCCCCATTTCCAGCTTCAGAAAAATACAAAAAAAAAAAAAAAACACCAAAAAAACCCCACAAAAAAACTATACAACCTAGATGAAATGGACAAATTCCTTGAAACATATAATCTTCCAAAAATTAATCTGGAAGAATCAGAAAAACTAAACAGACCAATTACAAAAAATGAGATTGAAACACTTATGAAAAAACTCCCAAGAAAAAAAAGTCCTAGGCCTGATGGCTTCACAAGTGAATTCTACCAAATATTCAAAGAACTAACTCCTATTCTTCTCAAGTTATTTTAAAAAATTCAAGAGGAAGGAAGACTTCCAAGCTTCTTTAATAAGGCGAGCATAATTCTGATTCCAAAACGAGGCAAAGAGAACACAAAGAAAGAAAATGATAAGCCAATACTTCTGATGAATTTAGATGCAGAAATTCTCAACAAAATATTAGCAAACCGGATCTATCAATGTATGAAAAAAATCATACACCATGACCAAGTGGGTTATTCTGGGGAGGCAGGACTGGTACAATATTCGCAAATCAATCAATGTGATTCGTCACATAAACAAAAGTAAGGAGAAAAACCACATGATAATTTTAATAGATGCAGAAAAAGCATTTGATAAAATCCAGCACCCATTCATGCGCAAAATTCTCAACAAAGTGGTAATACAGGGAACATACCTCAACATGATAAAGGCCATTTATGACAAACCCACAGCCAACATCATACTCAATGGGCAAAAATTAAAAGCAATCCCCTTAATATCAGGAACAAGGCAGAGGTGCCCCCTTTCACCACTCTTATTCAACATAGTTCTGGAAGTCCTAGCCACAGCAATCAGACAAGAAAAAGAAATAAAAGGCATCCAAATTGGAAAAGAAGAAGTAAAACTATCATTATTTGCAGATGATATGATATTGTATATAGAAAACCCTGAAGTCGCAGTCAAAAAACTACTAGACCTGATAAATGAATTCAGCAAGGTGGCAGGATATAAAATCAATACTCAGAAATTAGAGGCATTTTTATACACTAACAATGAACTGTCAGAAACAGAAATTAAGGAAGCAATCCCTTTTACAATTACGACCAAAAAAATAAAGTACCTAGGAATAAATTTAACCAGGGAGATTAAAGACTTGTTCTCGGAAAATTATAAAACATTGATAAAAGAAATCAGGGAAGATACAAACAAGTGGAAGCATATACCATGTTCATGATTAGGAAGAATAAGCATCATTAAAATGTCTATATTACCCAAAGCAATTTATAAATTCAATGCAATACCGATTAAAATACCAATGACTTACTTCAAAGATATAGAACACATATTCCAAAAATTTATATGAAACCAAAACATAACACGAATAGCCTCAGCAATCTTGAAAAAGAAGAATAAAGTGGGAGGTATCGCACTTCCGGATATCAAGTTTACTACAAGGCCATTGTACTCAAAACAGCCTGGTACTGGCACAAGAACAGGCATATAGATCAATGGAACAGAACTGAGAACCCAGAAATAAACCCACACTTTTATGGATACCCACAACCGATATTTGACAAAGGAGGTAAGAGCATACATTGGAGTCAAGACAGCCTCTTCAACAAATGATGTTGGGAAAATTGGACAGCTACCTTCAAAAGAATGAAACTAGACCACCAACTTACACCATTCACAAAAATAAACTCAATATTGATAAAGACTTAAATGTAAGCTGTAAAACCATAAGCATCTTAGAAGAAAATATAGGCAGTAAGCTCTCTGACATCTCTCGCAGCGATATATTTGCTGATTTGTCTCCACAGGCAAGTGAAATAAAAGACAGGATAAACAAATGGGACTTTATCAAACTAAAAAGCTTCTGCACAGCTAAAGACAATAAGAACAGAATAAAAAGACAAACTACACAATTGGAGAATATATTTTACAATGCGTCTGATAAGAGGTTAATAAACAAAGTTTATAAAGAACTTGTAAAACACCAGGAAGACAAACAATCCAATCCAAAAATGGACAAAAAAATGAATAGATACTTCTCCAAAGAGGACATACAGATGACCAATAGGCATATGAGAAAATGCTCAACATTACTAATTATTAGAGAAATGCAAATTAAAACCACAATGAGATATCACCTCACACCAGTCAGAATGGCGCTCATCAACAAAACAACACAGAATAAGTGCTGGCAAGGATGTGAAGAAAAGAGAATCCTCTTGCACTGCTGGTGGAAATGCAGACTAGTGCAGCCACTGTGCAAAACAGTATGGAGAATCCTCAAGAAATTAAAAATGAAACTGCCTTTTGACCCAGCTATACCACTGTTAGGAATATACACCAAGGACACCATAGCACTGTTTGAAAAGAAGAAATGCACCCCCTTGTTTATGGCAGTGTTGTTCACAATAGCAAAGATCTGGAAACAGCCCAAGTGTCCGTCAGAGGACGAGTGGATTAAAAAGCTTTGATACATATATACTATGGAATACTACTCTGGCATAAGAAATGATGACATCGGATCTTTTACAACAACATGTATGCACCTTGATAACATTATACTGAGGGAAATAAGTAGATCCGAAAAAAGTAAGAACTATATGATTCTATACATTGGTGGGACATAAAAATGAGACTCAGAGACATGGACAAGAGTGTGGTGGTTACGAGGTGGGGGGAGAAGAGGAAGGGGGTTGGAGGAGGGAAGGTGCACAAAGAAAACCAGCTAGAAGGTGAGGGAAGACAATTGGACTTTGGTTGATGGGAATGCAGCATAATCAAATGTCAAAATATCCTAGAGATGTTTTCTCTGAATGTATGTACCCTGATTTATCAATGTCACCCATTAAAATTAATTAAAATAAAAAGGAAAAAATGGTTTTCTATGTTTTTGTGTTGTCCTCTCCTAATTATTATACAGCACAGTTGAGACACAGGCTTTTCTGAGGAGCCATACTGCTCCAGGAAATGCAGTAAATTCTGGTGAAGGAAAGATACATAATCTGAAAATTCCTGCTTTTGAGCAACTCTGGATCTGGTATCATACTTCTAATGAAAGATTTAACCATTCACAGTTTAAAGCATGTAGGTTTGCTATTATTATTTTATGAAAAAATATATTCAGTTCTTTGAAGACTGATTGAGGGATTTTTCATCCCTTTCTCCCGGCCCCTCCTGCATCATGCATGTTCCATGGCTAAGAAATGGCCACATCTTCATGTGCTTTTTGCATGTTCATGTACTACTTACCTAGTGTCTCTTTCATAGCATTCACTCCTAGTACCCTGAAAGCCATCTGATGGTTAAACATAAGCATATTCCGAATCAAACTCTTGAGCCGAGTTAATTTGATTATGAAACATTATATTGATTGTGGCAAGTGTCCAGTTTTCATCATTTTAATGACACAGGCCTCTGCAGCCTAAACTAATTAAAAACCAGCTCCATTCTAGGGAGGGTTTCATTGCCTAACCAGTCTCCTCAAGGCACCCCTGAGTGTGCTGGTGATGTGATCACATCTGCTTTTCCTTCCTCTGGCCTTCTGTGGATATTGTCAATGTCATTCTCTCCCTCCCTGCTCTCATGTAAAGAAAATAGGGTTGATTGGCCAAAATTGTTTCTTAAATTAAATTTTGCCTCCTACCTCCAGCATGAACATGAGCCTTCAAATTAAAGATGCAGATTATTTTGCAATCAGATTTATATTTTGGTCTGTAATGAGTTTAAACTCTTATCATGTTTTAGTTTCCCCATTTATGAGGCTTTGTTGACTTAATTTCACTCTGTGGTTTGGGTGGTATTTTGTTGTTGGTTTTTGTTTCCGTCTTCATACACAAAAGTCCTTATTTGTTTTCATTCCCAGTCCTGTATATAAAAAGACATTGAGCAACTGATATAAATAAAAGAACTTAAAGAAGTATGTTCATTAAAGAGTTTAGAAGTGCACCATTATCCATATTATGAAGAAATGGAAGAGCTAAATCTTTGGTAAATCTTCATATCCGATTTAACTGTGTGTGTGTTTAGACACAACTATGGAAGCATAGGTTATTGATACAAACTCAAAGATAGGTAGGTTGTTACCCCATAGTGATGCAGGCATTCTGGGGGTCTGGGGACCCAAAGTTCTGAGATCTGCTGTGAGTTTTTGGCTTTCTGTAGCATAAAATTCAAATATAAGACAACACAGACGCTAAAGTGAAAGTGAGTTTATTTATGAAGCAATGAGACAGAGTATGGGCTACTCCACAGATAGTGCAGCCTCTTTTTAGTGGAATTTTCTTCCTTTATTGAAGTTCATTTAAGGGGAGGTAAATATTCAGTGAGGGGGAAGATATTCAAGATCTCATCTTCTGAGGAAAGAGGTAGAGATTTCTCCGAGGAGCTCCTTTGGCCCTTTTATGTCCTTATCTGGGCTTTCTGTTTCTGATCATGGCGGAGTGGATGTGTTATTTAGGATGCTGATGTGTTTCAATGAGTTTAAAGAGGCTAGGGGTTACTGTTGGGTGAAACTTGTTGCTATGTTGGATTGAGCTGGTCTCTGCTGGTTTTAAGCCGTAAATACGTTGTGGGTTGATCTTGGTGTCTCCCTGACAGCTCCTGTAGCTTTTAAGATTGTAGCTGCTCTGCCACATACCCTGTCCCAGTGGTCTTTAAACACTTTAAAAACTCCCCGAGCCTCAGTTTCATCCCTTTAAAATGGGATAGTAATAGTTTTTACTATATACAGTTATAAGGATAATTCATTTGATACTGCTGCAAAGAGCTTGGCACATAATAAATAGTCAATAAATGCCAACAGTTAATATCCTGGCCTTTGTCCTGCAGAAGAGCAAAGGTTTCATTATGGTCTTCATGGTGAACTACTAAGTCACTGAGCTCATCTCTTTATAAAAACGCCAAAAGCCCTGTGAGAAAGCTAAAATCTTAGAAAAAATATTTCAAGCCATTTTTCTCCTAGCCTTCCTTCCCTAGGCTGAATGCTTAGTCATTTCCACCTAGTTCTCACCAATTTCATCTCTGTGGCAGATTAACCTGGTGGCCATTGTCACAGTCCCTTTCTCTGATTTCAACTGCAAATGTGGATAGAAGCTTTGTCAGTTCCTACCTCTAGCACCTACTGTGCTCCTTTCCTGCATTCTTCTCCAAGCTCTTCTCTCAGGCTGGGAGTCTGATTGGCCTGGGCCATGCAGAAGCCTGGAAGTGTGCTGCATTACCTCAGGGGCTGCATTACCCACTGGGCATTTGGACATGTGAGTAAATGCTCCAGCCTTCCATTCTTCAGGTTCACAATTAGCCTTCCATCCTTTAGATGCGTAATTCTGGATACATTCTGTACACTTCTTGGGAAGTCCTTACTATTGAGGCAAACTTGATAATGTACTCTTCTATTGGGTTTTACTCCTTTTCTGTCTACTTTGTAGTCCTTCATTCCATGTTCCTGGAACAGCTCCCAGATAAATTCATGCACCTAAGCCCTTGTCTCAGGTTCTGCCTTCAAGGAAACCCAACCCATGACATCCCTGAAATCTCTTGTCTCCTGGTATTTCTAGGCCCTGCCCATGTAATCGTTAGCCCTAGATTATTTCTTCTTCCTTTCTAGCTCAGAGGGAAGTGCAATCTCATGGATTTTACATGGCCACACTCTTCTTTGCTCTTGAGCATATCTCCTCTTAGATCTTCTGTGCCCATAGACTATCTTAATTTATTTACTTCTGCACTTCCAACATAGAGTGCTTGGCTCATACTAGTAGCTCAAGAATTACTCATTGAATAAGTGAAAAGTTGAATTATTCCCTTTATACTGCATGTCTTTTAGTCTTCTCTCCACATGTGCTGTTCTCATCATTAGTTGTTCTTTCAGACTTTCTTTCTGGAAGTCCAGTGATCTTTTGCTTAAAAGTAAACATCATGGCCTGAATCACAGAGCCCACCTCCTTATGAGGCCTACTAGCCAACTCCCATCCCTTGACAATACTGGCCCTTGCTGAACACTTCCTCTTTTTTGAACTCTGCCTCTCTTGGTCTATTGAAGTCCAGTTTTCCTGGTTCTTCCTGAGGCTCTCAGACTTTTTTATCCTAGTCTTTTTGCTGGATTGTTAGCTGATGCAATATTTCTCTTCTCCAGGATGCCTTCTTTAATTCTCTTCTTTTTTGGAGTTGTACATTCAACCTGAATAAAGCAGTGACTCTCCTTTCTTCAGCTATGCAAATAATTCTTAAATCTGTGATCT
Organism: Saccopteryx bilineata; assembly: GCF_036850765.1. Taxonomy (NCBI): domain Eukaryota; kingdom Metazoa; phylum Chordata; class Mammalia; order Chiroptera; family Emballonuridae; genus Saccopteryx; species Saccopteryx bilineata. The sequence continues at coordinate 78,677,378 of NC_089499.1, forward strand.
ACAGATTGACTCTCCTGAGTTCAGAGCTTTTAAAGGTCTCCATCTGGAATCCTTGCAGATAAACAAACTGGAATACATTTTCTTCTCCTTTTTTTCACCTCCTCCTCTTGTTCCATGCCCTTATTTAGTTAATGGGCTCACCATCTACCTGGTACAATAGTTTAGAAACCTTTGTTTGATCCTTAACTGCCTTTGATTTAAAGAAATAACTTTTGAGTTTCTACTGTGAGCCAGACACTGTGCAGGGTGAAGGATCCATGAACATCCAAACAGACCTTCAAGACACTCATAGTCTGGCCACAGACAAATGTATTAATGTGATCGATCTCACAAATACAGTCTTACAAATTGTGGTAAGTGCTATGGAAGGAAAGGTCAGTGTTCTTTGAGAGCATGTCACAAAAGGGCCTAATTTATCCCCGGGGTTTGCACAGCTTCCTTTGGAAGAGTAGCATTTGATCTGAGATTTAAAGGATGAGTTGGAATTAATTAAGCGAGAGGAGTTCTTTCCTCCTCATCACTAGGCTCTATAGCCACCAAATCCTTTGCTTGTGCCTGTAAAATGCCTCAGATGTTCTATTTTCTGTTCTTATCCTAGACCATTCCCACCTCCACACCCTCCTCACATGTTAAAGTTCACATGTAAAGCTGTGCCAGAGTGCTTTTCCCAAACGCACAGTAAATATCTGTACTTTAAGTGTCAGATGTCACCACACATTTTCTTCTACTTCCAGCTAAAACCAGTGGTGGCCTTTTAGTGCTTCCAGGAAAAAACTCAACCATTTGGCACTTTCCAAATTTTGGCTCTCACCTTTGTCGTATCTCCTGTCATTCCATAGCACATGGCCACTACAGACTCTGCAATTTCCTGAGGATACCATGTCCTTGCAGGCTTTCGTGTCTTAGTTCATTGCCAGCTTTGAGTTCCTCTATCCTTTTGTTCCTGGTCAGCTCCTACTGATACTATTATGCCCTAGGTATGTGTCACATCCTGCATGAGACTTTTCTTGGCCCTTTGTCTGCAGTGCCATGTTCATGTTTGTATGTTTCTCTCATGGAGCCCTCATCTGTTTGCCTGGTATTAACCATGTGCTCCTCTGGGATCACAGTTGTGCTGTGCTCTTCTCTCCCTTCCCAGCTGTTAAGTAAATATTTGTGTTGTAAGTGTCCATGCGTGACTATGGTAAGGGAGGTAAAGACATTGGGGGATGGGAGGGAGCTGAGAGAAAAAGCCAGATCTTTTCTAATAATAGGAATTGGTGATCCCAAGCTGGGCTGGACTGAGACACACATGTAGGTGGTACAGGCAGAGTCATCATTAGCTGCTTCTTCAGCAAACCAAGGAAATGTCAGGTTCAGCAGTGCTGCCTGTGCAGAGGGACCTCAGCGTCCAGGCCTCTGCACCAGCTCAGGAAAGTGGGAGCCTTTCAGTTGTTGGCACACCACACGCCACCCGTACAACCACCTCAGTTGTCTCAGCTAAGTAATTCTTACAGTGAAGCACAATTACCTTCTTTTAGAAAGTTCTGATAAATGCTGTGCACTTCACTCTGTCACTCTTCTGGGATATTTAGTGCCTCTGGATGGGTACCCTGGGCAGCTCTGGCCAGTCCTGCCGGTCCTGCTCTGACACCAGGAAGGGACGCTGGGCTGTGCAAAGCTCCTTCACCACATTACACCAAAAACCTATAAAGAATTCCTTGCTTAGGCCTGGCTTATGTCCATCTGACAAATATTTTTTTCTTTTTTAATTTTAAAATTGTCAGGATGTTGCTGTGAAATGTATGGCAGAGTGGGGAGTGTTTTGTTCTGTGTTCTCATAATTAATAGGCAGATGGCAGTGGCCTAGGACCAAGAGTGGACTGCTACTCTGCCAGCTTGCCAAGAAAGACTGTTGGTGCCCAGGCCTCCTTGCAGGCCCATGCCCACCCACATGCCCCCTCCGGAGCCAGGCTAGAAAGGGGGGTAGTGATGTCAGTGTTGGGTGGCTTTTAGGGCAGACAGGCTACTTATGGTCTTCACTTGACTGTGTCCAGGAAGTAAAGTGTGTAAATGATAACCAAAATAGATGCTACGGGAATATCTTTCTACCCATTTGACTTTGTCCCCACAATGGTAACTTACTGATGTCCACTAAAAATGCAGCAGACTATAGTTGTGCCTTAGTTGCTAAGGGATGGGGATGTAAAGCATGAGAAAGGTCAAGTCCGCCTTCGGAGTGCTGAGCGCCTGCTCCGAGCCGGGGCCCCGAGTGCTGAGCGCCCGCTTCGAGCCGGGCCCTGTGGAGCTGTTCAGGGACAAAGGCGAGTATGACATGCTCCTCATCCTTGAGGAGGTATTATTTTTACATATTGAGTTATTTAAGTCCTTCCCACTTCCAGGTGTCAGTGGAAATGGCAGTTTTGGACTGCTCATTTGGAAAATTCACATTTATACTCTAAATCTACAGATTTTTCATTGAAACTTAGGTGAAGTACCTTAACTATGTGTGTTTTATAAAATGCTTTCAAGATGTTTTCTAATTTGAGCCTCACAGAGGACTAGTATCATGATGTTTATTTTAATGGTAAGCATTGTGACACCCAGAGGGCTGCATGTCTGTCATTCTAGATCTCCCAGCTGATCAGAAACAGAGCTCTCTGTGACCCTTGGTCTGCTGAGTCTCTTCTTCTTTACTCCGTCATCTTCCTGCCTACCTGATATAAGTTTGGATTTTCCCGTAGCCACAGCTTTTATGTTTTTAAACTCATTTTTAGCCTCCACACCTTCCCGTCCTGGCTCTCATGCGTGAGGAGTGAGATGTGTGTGGCCTGCTTCCATGTTGGGGTGACTTGCATCTGTCTTCCTAATGCTGCCCTTCTTCATTCTGCCCCATTTGTTTTGAAAGGGGTAGGGGCAATTTAACGTTTGTCCCTTCCTAGTCTTAATGTTTTTGTTTGTTTGTTTTGTTTTGTTTTTAATATCATCCTTGATTCCTGTGAACAATGATAATGGGAAGTGACTAATGATCAAGTAATTTCTTTCATGTTTGCCTTGTTCGGAGGTGAGCTGTAGTTTCAGAACAGCTGACTGGGGAAATGGTGAGAAAGCCATGCTGAGAATTTTACATGAAAGCTCTCAGATCCTCGTAGAGGAAGTCTAGCACAGAGCAGTGGGACTCATGAGGGACATGGCACGTGGAATTATAGGAAGTGGCAGAAGCAGAGGTTCGTTTTTGCAGAGGAAGAAGCTTTTCTTGGACATACTTTGCTAGAAATAATATCTTCCTTCTCTAACTTCCTATAGCACTTTTTTATGTCTTATCACTTGCATTGCTTCTTATACTATGTTGTAGTTATTTTAATAGCTATCATCTTCTAATTAGGCTGTATTTTTTGGGGAGAGGAGTATTGTCTGATGTGCTTTGATAACTCTGTGGCACCTTACATAGAGCCTAATGCAGTAATGAACAAATATTCAGGTTTGTGTGGTTTCCAGATATTCTTTCCTTTATGCAGTACTATTTCATTGCAATATTTTACAGTAAGCATGATTTAGCATGCAGTCAGGGAAAAAAGTGTAAAGATATAAAATTTTTCTGAATGATTAAATGGATAAGTGAATGATTAAGAATTCAAGGCTGCTAAGGAAATTCTGAAGCAAGATATCCTTTACTGAATAGCTAAAGCACTGGTTTTCCAAGAAGTATAACATTTTTCATACTTTTTATCTTAATTACTTTTGCAGCATTTTGATGAAATGGAGAGACATGAGTGGACAGTAGCTGAGATACCCAGCATTCAAGCCCCACCTCGATTCTATGCAGGCCCTCTAAGCTTCAGAGTTCTTGCTTTGGGTTTGTTTTTGTCCAGGTGTTCTGAAACAGTTTTAAGGCAGCAGAGAGATTATAAACCAAATTTATTCCTGTGGTGTGAAAAAGTGACTTCATCATTTCTGTTGGGCTCCAAAGTGGAGCCGGTTCACTGAGGGAGTCTGGATCATTCTTTCCCGAGCTCAGCCATGCTGAGGTCTCATCCACTGGAGGCCCTTCACCTCATGCAGTCCATCCCGGGGAGTCACATGTCTTATTCTATCTGGGTGCCCAGAGCCAGAACAAAACCAGGCTGGGAGAGAACATGCCTGTGTTTAGATGCCGCATATTACCTTTTAATTTTTTTTGGTTGTCCACAACTAGAATGATTTCAGTATTTTATTGCCATGTTATTGATACACACACAGAACATTCTAGAAAATACTAAGAAGGCAGATACTTTCTAAGACCAATACCTTGATTTAGGATGTCATTGTCTTGTTGAATTTAGGGATGTTGATAATTACAGTCACTGAGGGCTGTGAGGCTTTGGGAGACTGTAGGTCAGCTCCTGTGCTGCCCTTGACACCCCTGCATTCACTCCTTTGCATTTCCATAGACCATGGGTGCTAGCGCTCAGCATTTTTCCCAAGCAAGAACACATTTCAGGTGGGAGGCATGTAGAGAGCCTGCACTTCTGTATGCAGTAAATCTTTTGAATGACTTTACAGTTGAGCATTGGAGGAGAAAAAGAGGAAGTAGATGACCTTGAATCTCCCACAATAAACATTGGCAATTAAAAAAATAATAATGACTGTTTTTTTCATAAGGCAAATGTTTCCCTTTTGGGAGCCTACAGACTTTATTATTCTTTTCAATCTTAAAATATCATTTAAAATCCCAGTAGTGCAGGGTTTGACATCAACAAACTAAAGAGGTCTCAAATGATGGCCGCTGCTGTTTTGAGATAATTAATTTTTTTGGCACACAGAGAATACCCAACCAGGATGGGCCCACATAAGACCCATGCTGATGGGACAATCTCGTGAAGCCCATGTAACTGATGGAATAATTGGAAATACTTTTCAGCTCTGGAGAAACTATTTCCTATAAATAATTTCAGATTGGATTAAGAAAAAATTAGGGAAGAATGATAACCTTTATTTAATCTCTACTATCTGTCTTGAATTGTGCTAAATTATGGAATTTAACCCTTCTGACAAATTTAAGAAGTGTATGTATACTTTTATCTTTCATTATAACTGAGGAAATAGAGAATTGGGGGTGTTAAGTAATGTGCCGAAGTCATGTAGCAAGTAATTGGTAGAACCAGGGTTAAAACTGTGACTTTTTCACTTCAAAATTGTGCTTCCCTTTTATTCCTTGGCCTTACGCTGTCCTCTGTGACTGACAATGAACAAATAGGTCCTGTAAAGGCTTTCCTTTTCAGCTGCAAGTTATTCCTTTTCCTTTTCTAATTATTGTCTATTATGTCTTTGCATTAAATAATTTTGTTTACTGATTTTTCTCTTAAAAAATTAAAATTTGAAGTTAATTATATGAACCTTTGTGAATCTCCAATTTCTGCTCTAGCACTGTGTCCAGTGCTCAGTCAATACTTGTATAAGTGAATTTAAAATACTGTATATAGTCAAACAGCCTTTAATTTTCAGTTTTAACCTAAATTTTACATTTCTTGTTACCAAAATCTCTTTTAAATCAATCAAGCATAGCATTTAGAAGACCTTCTATGTGTAGAGCAAATTAGGAAATATAAAGAGATTTTTTTTTGTATTTTTCTGAAGCTGGAAACAGGGAGAGACAGTCAGACAGACTCCCGCATGCGCCCGACTGGGATCCACCTGGCACGCCCACCAGGGGTGATGCTCTGCCCACCAGGGGGCAATGCTCTGCCCCTCCGGGGCATCGCTCTGCCGGACCAGAGCCACTCTAGTGCCTGGGGCAGAGGCCAAGGAGCCATCCCCAGCGCCCGGGCCATCTTTGCTCCAATGGAGCCTTGGCTGCGGGAGGGGAAGAGAGAGACAGAGAGGAAGGAGGGGGGGAGGGTGGAGAAGCAAATGGGCACTTCTTCTATGTGCCCTGGCTGGAAATTGAACCTGGGTCCCCCACACGCCAGGCCGACGCTCTACCACTGAGCCAACCTGCCAGGGCCTAAAGAGGTATTTTTAAGAAAGCTTACTATTTCATTGTGATAGAGCTGGCTGGGCTCCACTTTCTACTCATTTTTATGTAACTAATCCTTTGTCTTTTGTGGTTATTGCAAGTATATCTTCCTGGTATTGCATTTCCCCAACTGAAATATATATTTTGCTATTTAAGAGTTTGAGTTGCTTACCTCACCTATAGAGGTCTTTTATATAAAATATTCCTTCTGGGAGTTTGTGTCATGCCAAACAGTTAAGCAGTAGAACAAAGTGTGCATGGCACGCAGCGTCTAATCTTCTGCCCAGATCCAGTGGCTCCTTACCCTTCCACCGCCGCTGGTTGGCAGCAGCCACCAGCACCTGTCACCTCGACTGTTGCAGTAGCTCCTGACTGGTCTGTCTGCTTCTTTCTCGTCTCTTTCAGTTGAGTCTCAACACAGAAGCCAGGTGGTTTGGGTAGGGTCACTTCTTTGATCACACCTTCTCAATTTCATCTGAGAAGAGACCACAGACATCACATGGCCTACAAGGTCCTATGTCATTTGTCCCTACCCTGATGGTTCTCTGACCTCATCTCCTACTTTCTTTTTTGTCACTCCCTTCCAGACTCTCTGCTGTATTGTCAGCCTTTCAGGGGAACTTTGCCCTTGTGTTCTTCCTTCATCCCAACATGGTGTATTCCCTGGTACTTGTAGAGTAGGGCTTGCTCCTTCACCTTGTTGGGATCTTTAATTGAAGGTTCCTCCAAGGACTACCCTGACCACCCCTTTCAAGTTGCAGCCCCCCTCACTGTCCACCTGGATTCCCCACACCCCTTCTCCACTCTGTTTTCTTCTATAGCACTTACCACCACCTAACATGCTATATATTTTACTATTTATTTTTTTTATTGTTTATCTTCCCCATCTAGAAATGAGACCCAGAAGGCATGGAGGTAAATTCTTTGTTTTGGTTTTTATTTTCTGTCTTGTTTATTGCTGGGTCCTAGTGCCTAGAATGGAGTCTGACTGAAGCAGCTTATACATATTTTACTGACAAGTTAGTGAGATGTAGCTGTGAGACTCATATATGCCATAGATGCCCCATCAACTCTTCAAGTGCTATGAACTTCAGTGATGTACTCACTCATTAGATACTTATTGAGTGCTTGCTATGTGCCAACCCACAGGTTATCCCCTGAAGAGACAGTGGAGCTTACTGTTCCTTGGGGAGACTGGCATTCATCCTAAGTGTCTAATTCTGCAGTACTACAGTGGTGGCACAGGAGCTCTGGCAACAGGGCTGCCTGACTCAGCTGCGGAGTGGGGTCTGGGAGGCTTCCCTGAGGAACACTGTTCAGCCCGCTCTGTGAGCTGAGCTGTGAGCAGGGAGAAAGGGAGCCACACACCAAAGGAAACTTCTTCACAGACTTCATAAGCCACTGTGATTTTCAAACTTGAGTGGCATCAGAATCACCTGGCAGGCTTGTTAAAACAGACTTCAGGGTCTTGTCCCAGAATTTCTGATTGATTCAGTAAGTCTGGGAAGGGCCCAAGACTTTGCATTTTTAAACAAATTCTCTGCTGCTGCTGTTCTGGGGGCCACACTGTGAGAACTGGATTACAGGAGGGGTCTGACATGTCTCACCCCCAAATAGGGAGGCTTATGCTCAGATGAGAGCCAGGAAGACTTCTGAGTTTGGAGAAAGGGCCATCTGCAAGGAGTCTTGCAAAGAGTTGTGTTTACCCAAAACCGAAGGGTAGGTAAGCATAGAAGGAGCTGAAAATAACTTTTTTTTTTTTTAATACATTCACAGATTTTAAAGCTTGATATAATCACTACTGTTTCCTTGTGATAGGCAAAATATATTTGTCCTGGAATGTTAAAATTTTTGCTTGTCTGGAGTCAGACAAAATTGGGTTTGACTTTTAGCTCGTCACTTACTCATTGTGGAACTGTGGCAGGTGAATAGCTGGGCGAACTGGAGTGGGGGCGGAGGCTCGGCCTTTGTCCTGTGGAAGTAGCATCTTTTAACAATCTTTAATGGTAGTAAAGTGGTCATTGCTAAGACTGGTTGGAAATTAGAAGCTGAAGCATGAAAACAAGTGACCAGTGCTTTTAGACACACCATCCCCACCCCTGGCTCTATCTACTGGAGGTCAGACTGGGCTCAGTGCTGGATCTTGGTCATTTATTTAATAAATCAGAGTGGTAACTGTCCATCCAGTTACTTAATCTGTAAAATGCAATTAGTAATATCTACTTTCCAGTGTTGTGTGATGATCATGGAATGTTGAGGGCCTACATATTGTTTATATTCTATAAATATTAAGTATTGCTATTATTGTTTTTAAAATGTCCTTCAAACATTATCACTCTTTCCATCCATGTCCTCCTTTCTCCATCCCCCCAAAATTCTGATTGCTCTGTCATCCTCCCTCTTCACATACAACTCTGGTCTAAAACAGAGAATATTGGGCTACATAGTTTTAAACAGTTTTAGCCTGATAGTTTTATTGTTCACATCTTGAAGAAAAAATAATTATTTGGCAGAATGACTTTTATAAAATTTTGAAAACCTGTAACCCATTTTAAGCTCCTACTACAATTGTGTGGTTTCATTTTCAGTGTTTTAGGGGATTTACTTTTGGGTTTCTCTTACCTACTTAGAAATTTGCAGATCATCATTGGATCATTCCTGAGTTTTTTATGGAGAATGATTATGTATTTATCAGAAAAATAGAATTAAAGTGTTCAAGAACCTTTTATTCTTAATCCTTTCTTTTACTTTAGTTTTGACAAATAATTTTGGAGGTCTATTTTATTCTAAGTTTTCAAGCATTCATATGCCTAACACAAGGTAGTTTCAGCTTCCTTTTCTTACAGTAAAAATGTTTTGATTGAATAGGTTAAAATCTCAAGTTGTTCATGCATTCAAATGTATTAATTTTTTGCTTCTTATTCAGTAAAAAAGTGCCAGTTGAAATAGTTGTCTTAAATGCAAGTGATTTTTTACCCCTGTGTATAAACTAGTCTTTCATGAATCAGAGGTGTTTTTTTTGTTGTTATTTGTTTCTTTGACAGTTCTAAGGGAAAAACCTTTTTTTTGTACTACATGAACCTCATACTGTATTTATACTAAACAATATTCTTTGGAGAAAAAAGGTTTAGTATACTTAGTGAATTATGTACCTTCCCAGAGGCATTGCAGAATGTTAATGCTCAGTAGGACCCAGCAGTTGTAACTGATGACACATCAGCATGTAGGCTATAAAATAAAAAAGAAGTAACTGGGGACATGTTGGGAGTTGGCAAATGGAAAACACTAGCAGATGCAGAACTGAAAAGAGAAAAGAAAGTTTAAAAAATCACATTTACTAGAAGAGGAACTGCACAGATGGATGATAGAAGTTAACACTTCATTCAGATAGAAAGTGGATTAGAAATTATAGTTCCATTTCTAGTACTTAAAGGGAAACTTGAACTCTCACAAATAGCCCTATAAAAATTGCTTTTATATCAACCATGTATACATGAGATGTATGTTTGTCAGTATGATTTTCATCCCCTTAAAATATAGTTTAGACATTGCTGGAGTAAACTTGGACCTGTTTGTAAGAGGTGATAATATGCATCTTTTCACTACTTCCTTTTCAGGGATAATAGGTTTGAAACTTGAAACCAGCCATAATGACAGTATTTACACCAGGGGTCTCAAACTCGCGGCCAGCGGGCCGCATGCAGCCCGCCGAACAATTTTGTGCGGCCCGCAGACTAATCCACGAAGTTCAAAATATTTTGGATAAAATTAAGTAAGCCTAGGGGCCTACTTGTATTTTTCATTTCTCTAGCATCCTAGCTAGATATTAACTTAGTTAACAGCAGTTGTGATGCAAACTACAGTTTCTGGTCGTTTTGTGACACCGAGTAAACTGCATGTACGATTGTGCTTGTTGTACTAATTTTTTTTTGTTTTCAACTGCAGTGAGAAAAGTGTTGTGTAACAGTTGCCTTTTGTAGACCTAGTGTGGCCCGCCAAACGGCTGTGATCTTGCTCTGCGGCCCACATGCTGAGTTGAGTTTGAGACCCCTGATTTACACCATGGGAATTGGCAAACACTACAATAAGTGTATCTTCCTAAATCCTAGCCAATTGTTAAATCTTTACCATTATACTATCATATACGGGGTAGAAGAGCTGGGCTTGAGGAGAGATGGAATGTTCAAAGAAAGACTCTCTGCCCGGTTAGTTTGATGGGAAGTCCTAGCCCACAGGCCTCTTCTTTTTTTTTTTTTTTTTTTTTTGTATTTTTCTGAAGCTGGAAACGGGGAGAGACAGTCAGACAGACTCCCGCATGCGCCCGACCGGGATCCACCCGGCACGCCCACCAGGGGCGACACTCTGCCCACCAGGGGGCGATGCTGTGCCCCTCCTGGGCATCGCTCTGCCTCAACCAGAGCCTGGGGCAGAGGCCAAGGAGCCATCCCCAGCGCCCGTACCATCTTTGCTCCAATGGAGCCTTGGCTGCGGGAGGGGAAGAGAGAGACAGAGAGGAAGGAGGGGGGGTGGTGAAGAAGCAAATGGGCACTTCTCCTATGTGCCCTGGCCGGGAATCGAACCCGGGTCCCCCGCACGCCAGGCCGGCGCTCTACCGCTGAGCCAACCGGCCAGGGCCACAGGCCTCTTCTTAATGCTGAACTCCTTCTGATACATAGACTAGTGTTATGCCAGTGACTTTTTAAGTATAAAATTCTGATCCTAAAACACATTTTAATTCAGTAGTCATACCCAACCCAGACTTGATATGCCTGTGCCTTATGTTGCCTGTTGTGTAGGACAAAGTACAACTATCTTTCTTTCATAGTGTGATCCTGCATTTTACCTTCTTCCTTCCTAACTTTGCTTTTCTGTTCATATAACTCTGTATGCTCTGAATTGTGAACCTGCAAGAACAGACTGGTAGATTAGAAAGAAACTAGATCTTATTGATACTACATTATACACACATTTTTTTTTTCCTGAGCTCAGGAGTATCCATGCTCTACCATTAAGAGGGTAAGCATAATGTGGGTGATGGGCAGAAAGAAGTAAGTTAGAGAGACCCTATTTCATGGTTACCTTCTGTTTTTGCTTCTTCTAATGTATTTGATCATCCTCTTACCAAGTTTCATGTTGACATCTTACTATTTTAAAAATTGTTGAAAAACTGCTGTTTTTGACTAATAAAACCTGAGGACCTACTCATGGTTTGTGATTTCTAGAAACATCTCTGTAAATGAGAAAAGTCTCTCTACATTTTAAGCAGAGTTGCTTGCTGAGAAGCTAAGGGAGATTTTACCCACCAACCTGTGATTTCTGACTTCTTGTTGAGTAAACATTTCTCTGTAACCTTCTGAGGTCAAGACTTTTGAGTTAATATATGATAATGTTTGCTCTATGGAAGGACTTGCTGTATAAATTGCCTTTCTGTAGTGACCATCTAATATAAACAGATTTCTGGAATTCACATACTCAACACACATCTAAATAGAATGTTTATTGAATGACTCCTATATGTGATACCATACTAAAGGTTTTACAGAATAACCCACAAAGATTTTATTTGATCCTTATAACATCCCTTTGAGCTTAATATTATTATCTACTCTCTTTCTAGATGGTTAACTGAGGCTTAGAGTATTAAGTGACATGCCCTGGATAACGGAACCACCTCTTCTCTGGTGACAAAGTCAAGAATTGAACTCAGGTCACTTGAGTTTAGAGCTTTTGCTCTTAAATACTACCTTTTGTAGCTCTGCCACCATATAAGAAATTGGCCTTACTTTGTTTTTCCTCACTGGGAAGTTTTTGTTTAATTTTTGCAGGAATCTGTGTTTATGGCAGAACTCAGAGAGCTGCTTGTGTATGCTCTTAGCCCAGGGCAGTGTGAAGCAGGGGAAGGAAGTGTAGAAGTCTGAAAAGGGAAAAAGAGGAGGGAGGCTGGGGCAAATTTAATAGCTGAAAGATTTTGCAAAACAAATAGAAACACTTGTTTTCTACTCTAAGTAGATTGTTTCCACTGATTTTCATTTGTCTAACACACAAAGCCTACAAGCTGCTTTTTTTCAGCCTCACACACATGTAGAATAACCAGTGAAAAATGAGGCTGAATGGAAATTCAAGTCCAGGTATTTCCAAATCCAAGGTCTATATTTGTAACCATTGTGCTTCAAGTAAATGACAAATAAAACACCAAACCTAATGAGAAAATCTGTGGAGGTGTATGCAGGATACAGGAGGTATGTTGGGAAAGGAATACTCTTCTTGGCAAGAACCACAGTACTAATGGCCAATACTTACTGTGAGCTCACTCTGTATCTAGTCATTGCTCTTCCCAAATTCTGTTGGACAGAGGATGGTTTCTGTTAGAAGCTCAGTTCTCCTGAATGACCTGACCGGTCATTCATGAACAATGCTGACATGAGGAGAGCCCACAGGGAGAGAAGGCTGCCAGTAGACTCACTGCCATGGAGACAGGCGAATTGCAGCCAATTAAATACAAAAACAGGTATAGATTTGGGACTGGTGGCTTCAGTGACCTCTAAGGGGCTATACAATATTTCCCTGCTAAATTGATACAAGTATGCACAATAAAGGGGCTTCCTTGGTTAGTATTCATCCTCTATTGGTCTATTATAAAAAAATGAAAATTTACTGCCTCTGGTACCATTGATGAAGCCATTGGGACTAGGATCAAATTTATCATACATAACAGGGATAGGTTCTTATAATTGTGATATCAGAGATGATGATAATGATGATAATTAATTAATAACATCAAACATTTAACATGTGCAAAATATGGTTCCATGTACTTTGCATTTAATTCTCATGATGATATTGCAGTAGGCACAAAAAGCCCTATATTACAAATGAGGAAACTGAAACACAGAGACTCTTAAGTTACTTGCTCAGACTCACAAACTGTAAGCAATGGAGTTGAGGTTTGAGTCCAGCTAACCTGGAGTGGGGACAGACTACAGGTGATGTAAAAAGTGACATATGTAATACATAGCAGCCAATTTGTACACCAGAAACTTGTCTCACTTGGCCATGGTTTTGAAAAGTGAGTGACTTGTAGATGATCTAAGTTTAAATCTAGGCCCAAGAGTCAGAATGGTCTTTCTGTGGTTACAGCTAAGAGGTCCTACAGTAAACGTAGGCCTTTCCTGCTGTGCTCACGTCAGACTGTGGGTAGTGTCCACTGAGGCCAACTTCCCTGGGAATCTTTAGGAAATAGAAATAACCAGGGGAAAATGAACAGTAATTACCTGGCATTAAGTTGAGACCTTTTGTGTGAAAGGTATGTGAAGATAGGCCTTTCAGTGACTTAATGAGCCTTATCACGGGCCTTCAGCTCTTCTGAATAAATTTGGAGGTAATAAAATGTTGGACTTCACTTTTGAATGAAATTATACTACAATATCATTTTAAAAGACCTTTGGAACAAGTGACTGAAAGCTTTTTCCCTCCTCCTCTCCAAAGATAGAATTAGTTTCTTTTTATTAACGAGAAACCAGAGTAATTTCAGAAGATGTCCATTAAACTTGAGTATTTAGTAAAACTTTTTAAAAATGGACTCAAAGGATCACTGCATCTTGGGTGTTGTTCATAGCTTTGTTTACTCACCAATTCTATTTCAGAGTCTCCTGACCGAGGCCAGGCACTGACGAGGTACACTGCTGATACTGTGAAGAATGTGACAGTCACAGGGGTCATAGACAGTTAGCAAGTGGAAAAACAAGGAGGAAATAATCAGAGCTTTTGAAAAGTGCTAGGAAGGAAATAACAGGGAGCTGAACTGGGGGAGTAGGGACCTACCCTAGCTAGGTCAAAGACACAGCTTAGGGGAGAGGAGATTTCAGTGAGGCCATCTCGGAATCACTCATCAGGTAGAATTAATTACCAGCCAGTGTGTAAGTTTGTGGAAGAATGTGTCTCTTTTAGTGATGATGCCTTCAGTCTTTTTGTATAGTTCTGTCCCTGTTTGCGTCTTATGCCCTCTTGCATATTTGTGGTATCTAGGGCCATCTAGGGACTTTTCATACAAAATATACAGATACTTTTTCAGACAATGTACTCTTCCAAATCAATTTCTTGCATTATATCTCATGGCCTCATGGTTCATTTGCTGCAAAAGGACGGTGATTTTAGTTAACATAGGAAGGATTTCAGGACAGAAATATGCCCCATTTTCCATTCTCTGGTACATTTGATTGAGTAAACTGAATTTAAATAGAAAGCACCTGCCTCTCAAGCAAGGTGACCCCTCCTGGTTGAATTTAATCATGTCTCCCGTTGCTTAAAAGATGTTGCTGCTCTATTGAGAGGGACAGAGCATCATGGAGTTCATTCACTCTGCTCTTTCATTGTACTCATTTTTTAAAATAAAACAAGAGAATTCATTATGGGCTTTAAGAATGAAATGATTGGAAGCTTTCTTTAAAGTTTGCTCATTATGTTTTTTGTACTGTAAACTATCTGGTAAATTTAATTTATATGCAATTTTGTTTAATGACTACTGTTGATATTATGATTTATCACTCATTTACTTAATTAGTAACACTTAACTTTATGTACCATTAATGTCCAATGTGCACACTGATATTTTTTCAGTTAAATAAAATTATGTTTTGAGAAGTTAAAGCTCTTTTCCCTTTTTGATTTAAAGCATTCCTTTTAGTTTTTGTTCTTGACAACCACCAAATATAAACCAGATGAGAGTAGCAAGATGAGTATATGCTAATACCCATCTTGGCAGAGAATGGCCATGGTAGTTTGCCTGAGACTAACACTGTGTACATTCAAATTATGGTGCCAGCAATATTTGTAAAGGTACTTCACTTCTTTGTGTTTATTCTTTCACCTTTGAAATATCTCACAGGTACCACGACATTCCATATATAGTAACTAACTTTTATGTGAGAGAATGAATTTAAAGACCACTTAGAGTGATTTTAACATTAAGATTGTTAAGATATAGGATTTGAAGAGTGACTTCCAGAGGCATGACTTTATTCCCTGCTCCAAGGAAAAACCTCCCTAGTCCATCTCAGATTAATTTCATGGTTCTCAACTTAGATAATGGGTTCTACCCTGCATACAAAGCTATGGACAAGGGCATCCCCAAAGTCATAGACTAATTGAGGCACATTCATAACATCATATTTCGTTCAATATCTAGGGGAATTAAGAGTGTGTGTGTTTGTATTTTATTAAAATCTGCCTAATTGTATTACACAGTAACATGAAAACTTGCATGAATTTTTAAAGTCCTAGACTAAGCTTCAAAAATTGTTTTCATTTGCAGACTAAGCCTAAGGTTGCACCCCACCATGATCCTAGGATTATATTCTCTTCTGCTATTCTGGGTACTTCACTGGAAATGTTTTAGAAAGACAAGAAAACTTGATTGGCCATTTACCCATTGTAAATGTTTCTGCAAGGAAATTCCAGGATTTTCCTAAATTTTTTATCTTTGTTAGCATTTTTAGGTGGGTGGGAGAGAGTTAATGATATTACCCAACTGATTTTGTGCTGCTGATAACATTTTGAAGTGACTGTACGTTGATTTGATGTCTAGGGTCCTTTGACTGTTTAGAAGGTGGTCTTGGTCCTGGAGAAAAACGCCTGTGGAATTCTGCTACTGTTTTATTAATGCAGGTCTCATATTAACAGCACAGTGCCTGGGCTTTATTCAGTTTTCTTCCCAGGCTCTGTTCTTTCCTACAGGCCAGACTTTTCCTCTGAGCTTCATGCACTTGTATATATTTGGTTCCCTATCATCTCCTCTCAGCTGTCTCAAGGCATTTTGAAGAATGGATTCCCAGATTAGTGAATGGCACCTCCATCCATCTATTTGCTCATGTCACAAACCTAGGAACCACTCTAGATACTGACTTAGCCTCACCGTGCCCTCACTGCTCAGTCCATTCCATCACTGGGCTGCTTCTCTTTCATTTTCTGTATATCTGTGGGCTCAGTTATTTCCCTTCCTGTCTACTGTCACCCCCCCTTGTCTAGCTGCCATCCTCTTCCTCTTCTTCCTTTCACCAAATCGCTTTTCTCTGTTTCTTGAGCCTTGCTGGTGCTGCTCTCCCTGACTCTCTGCACCCTGCCTCCTCGCCTGGGTTTTCTAGACACAGTGCCTCCCCTTTACTTGGTAAGCTCCTAGTCCTCTATGAGACTTCAGCTTTTCTTTTTTTTAAGTGAGCAAGAGAGAGAGAGAGAGACAGACAGACAAATAGGGACAGACAGGAAGGGAGAGAGATAAGCATCAACTCATAGTTGCAGCACTTTAGTTGTTCATTGATTGCTTTCTCATGTGTGCCTTGACCAGGGACCTACAGTAGAGCGAGCGACCCCTTGTTCAAGCCAGCAACCTTGGCTTTGAGCCAGAAACTTTTAGCTCAAACTAGCAACCATGAGGTCATGTCTATGATCGCATACTCAAATCAGTGACTCATGCTCAAGCTGGATGAGCCCACTCTCAAACCGGCCTTTTGAACCTGGGTCCTCTGCATCCCAGATTGACCCTCTATCCACTGCACCACCACCTTGTCAGACACCTTCAGCTTTCTGTCTCCCAGTCTGAGGATGGTTACCTACTTTTCTACCTATTTTCATTGTGATATACTTATTATACACAAGACTGCTGTTTAATTATTGACTCTGGGTTATGTGAAGTCAATTATTCTTTTTAATGGTTGTATTCCCAACATCCCAACACCTTGAATAAACTCTCAATAGTTATTTTTCAGTGATTGAGTGGATAATTTGTCACAGTTTAGCCAAGACGGGTTTACATGTGGATGGGAAAGAAGAGGGTACATTGGCATATCCGCTATGATTCTACTAGATTAAATTGTTGTTCTCAAGGGGGGGGGGAGCATCTTTTAATTCTGGTGTCAAGTTCACAGTTGTTTGGACCAAATGATGTTGAGCCTTGAATGACAGGCTAAGGAGTTTAAACTATGCATTAGATGCATTGGGGAGTTACTGTAGGTAAGGAGTCCCTGGCCTGCTGATCTTGAACCTGGATATCCCTGGTAAGGCAGAGGTGAACATGTGTTCCATGTTTTGCCAGACCAGGACCACTGGGTCTTTGAGAGAGGGATAGGACTACTGCAGATGGAGAAACACCTGAAATAAAACCTACTCCCTATATCTATCTTTGCGCTAACAAGACAAGCATCAGAGGTCAGATTTCCAGGTTCCAAGGCAAGATTCTTGTCACTCTCAGCTGACTATATAATGATAAGTAATATGATATAGCACCATTGATAGATTTTTTTCTTCCTGTGCCAGGTTCTGTGGCAAGCATTCATGTGAAGTAGGTAGCAGTATTATCCATATTTTATGGGTGAGGAAATGGGGAAGTGACAATGCCTCACAGAAACAGTAGTGGTCGAGCTAGAATTAGAATCCAGTTCTGACCGACTCCAGGGCTCAGGCTCCTGGCTGCCAATAACCACAGTCAAATACCAACAAGAGCAAATGTTCTTAACAACAATGGCGTCCAACTCAAGGACACACATTTATTTTCTCCTTTTACCCTGATAAGCTGGGTGAGAAAACACTAGTTGCTACCTGCCTTGGAGGACTGAGAATTCAGTGTTTCATGAGCCAGCTCCCTTAGGTCCTAACTATTCAGTTATAATAATAATAATACACTTGAAACAATATACATAGAAAATGGGGAGAGACGCTGAGGAAAGACTGGGCATGATTTCATTGTACTCTTAAAACTTCTCTAATTTACTTTTGTGTGCATTAGTGTTTATTTTTTAATGAGTCTTTAATATACCTCAATAGCCATAGAGAAACCCTCTTTTGCTGTCGAATGTCTGTAAAAGACTGTGATGATAATAGCAGTTGCTCTTATTTGTTGCTTGTTTAATATGTTTTGATGCAAAGCACTGTCATGCTCAGAGAGGGACCATGTGCTGAAGGTTAGGAGCCAAGGCTCTGTATTCTGAGTTCAAATCCCCACTTTGCTACTTATTGGTTAGATTAACCTGGGGTCTGTCTTGACCTCTACACACTACCTTCACTGATTTGTCAATTGTTCATCAAACATTGACCATCTCTTAGGTACTGTGTTAGAAGCAGGGGTTACAATGGGGATAAAAAATGGACCTAACCCTGGCTCTCATGTTGCTTATAGTTCAGTTCAAGAAATGTCAGATAATCACAGAAATGAGTTTGTGATGAGCTCAATGACAGAGAACTACCTGGTGCTGTGAGAACACAGAGCAGTGACATGAGCAGGCACAGAGGCTGCCTCATGCTGTGTGACTCTGTCAGTCCATGCACACAGAGCTCTCAGCAAGGGGCCTTGTACATAGTAAGTGCTCAGTAAATGGTAGCTGTTGTTAATTTATGGTTAGTTTCCCAGGAAAAGAACCACAGAAACAAATACATTAGGGAAAACAATTAATATGGTTGACTTTTGCCAGTATCTGAATTTAATAAATAATCCTTTGTACCTGTTTTTTAATTTTTCCTAGGCAGAAATGAGGTTGGGCTGGCTACTTGGAAGAATTGTTCAAGGATAGGCCACTAATGAAGACATCCTAACAGAGTCATCTTGTTCCGTTGCTACTTCTGCGATAAACTCAAACAAGAATAACTAGGAGCCAAGGCATTCGGGGACATTGCTTGTTTGGTAGATTTTTATTCATGGTCTCATTAATGCCTCATCAGCCTCTTGACCATTAGTCTGGGCAAGTAGCTCTGTGCGGAAACCTTTCTTCTCTGGCTGCTAAGACCTGGTTGTCCTAATGATGATTGGTTTTAGTGTCTCGTAGCCACTGGCCTCTGAATGTGAAGCACTGTGCATATCTAAACAGATTCTCAGTGCTTCCAGCCTGTGTGCAATTTAGTAGCAAGAGATTGCATCTCTCACAGCTTTCAATAGTCCTACTTAATTAGGAGCTGCTTGTGAATCTGGCCAGCTAATGGCCATAACTGAAGTGGACATGTTTGCCCTGAAAAGGCAGAGAAATGAAAGGAAACTTCAGTAGTCTTTGGTTAACTGAGAGAGTGATCAGAGAGTGGTCAGGTGCATGTGTTCTCGTTGGCCTTCTGGATCATGGAGCTACTTTCTAGGTTAAGACAGCATAGTCGGGATACCACAGGAAGTGCTGGCTAGGGAATATGACCTTTAAACTGCACCTGCCTACCTTTGCTGGGAGTGCCCTCTAGTTTCATTGCTGTTAGTCTTCCTCCTTACTCCCAGGCATTTATTCACTTTAGGGGAAAAGTAAGGCAGTGCTGATAGAATACTGAAGCAGCTCTTCCTGGAACAGGAAGAAAAGCACCGCATCACTCAGCACATGGTCAGTGACACACTGACATGAATGTAGTGCTTAGTGTATACTGGTGGAAAGCATGGGCTCAGAGTCAGAGAGTTGGCTCTTCACTCTGCCACCTGTTAACTGTGGGCTTAGAGCAAGTTACTTCTAAGTCTCTGTTGCTCATCTGTAAAATGGGGAATATAGCTGTAGTACTGAACAGAACCTATGTTAATAAATTAAATGGGCTTATGTCTTAAAACACATGCATAGAGGCTGGCAAGTACTTCATGCTAAATGATTGTTGGCTGATTTGTGAGTTCAGATTTGACAGTTTCTGACATTTGCTGGCTAGAAGTCATGACTAAATTGTGACAACAGGGTGGGTTCAAAAGTTAGAAGACTCAAATTATATACATATATACACAGACACATATATTCATCACTAGGACATGGTAAGGCTTCAATAAATATTAGTTTCTTCCCTGTTATAGTAATGTTGACATTAAATTAATAAAACAACCACAGCTGAATATGGCAAATGCGAAGACAATCTATGATGGTAACTGTTAACATTTGTATTGCTTTTGAATTTTTTTGTTTGTTTTTGTCTTAAAAGTTAATTTTAAAGATTTTAACAATTAAAATCTTGACTGGTCTAAAAGTCCATCTTGGTTCCATGTATAATATTATGTAATATACTATCACAAGTGCTGGTTATCGTGGGAAGGCTGTCCAGTCATAATATAATTCTTTAAGTTTGTATTACTTTAGAATTTAAAAAGCTCTTTCAACATACATTGCTTTAGTAAGTCCTTGCAACATACATTATTGTATTTAATCCGTACAGTAGTCCTGGCCATCAGGGGACAGGGAAGTAGTTTTTATTGTATGATATCTTTCATATAGTCTCTTCTTGGTTCAACTATTAGTACAAACGTGTGCCTATGATTTGTCAGGCACCCTGCTCATCCTGGTGAGCCGTGTAGGTGGGATCCTTCCCCCATGGTCCTCAGTGTCTTGGCTGGCACTCCAAATGTACATCTTAAATACTAAGAGTTGATTTCCAGTGATTAATGCTTTATAGATGAAAAAATCTGAGATTCAGTCAGGCTGAGAAGTGACAGAGCCAGATCTCAGACTCGCAATTCCAAGTCTTCTCATTGGATCTTCCAGCCTGCCTCACAGAATATATAATTTGTAGCCAATGCTAGAGATAGCCCGGTGTAACCATTCATTTTACAGATTAAAGGCACTGAGGCTTAAAATGGTAAATGATATGCTCAAGACCATTCCTGCTTTAGTAGTAGCTATCAGTTCCAATGAGGAAACCCGACAGCATGCTAAATCTTTCCATGTACACAGCCTCTTCTGCAGTAACATAATAGCTACATTTTAATAAATGTCGTGTTATCAAAACTTGAGTTAAAAATGTTTGTTTCAAGAGACACAGTTAAGAGGCACTAGAGAGTTTCAGACTGGCAAATCAAAGCTGTTTTGTTTTTTTTCCTAGAAAGTACTTATGAAATAAGAATTTTACTTTATACTCATAGAACCTAAATGTCACCGAGAAAATCCTGCATTTGTGAACATCCAGCTTTCCTTCAAGAGTAAAGAACTTTCACTTCCTGTCACCCCAGCACCATCATTAAGTGTTTAGACCTGATCACACACTGCTCTGGGAGATCAAGTTTCTTTCACTCAAGCAAAGCAGTTGTGTTTTGTAGATGCAGTGGTTTCTTCCTCCTGCAGAGTGGTGCCCGCTCTCTGTGGGACTGAGTTTCAGTCAACACTGTTGGAGAGTCTGCTCCAGGCCAGACCATATTCTAGGCACAGAAATGAACAGAACAGATCATGCTCTAACTCTGATGAAACTTATATTCTATTGGGAGAGAGATATGATTATAGGAGGGAAGGGAAGGAGGTAGATGAGATTATGCCTGGCACTGACAGATGCCAGGAGGAATTATCAGGCAGGGTAAGGTGAACCAGAGTGAAGAGTGGGTGTGGGGCTGTTTAAATAAGGTGATCTAGGAGGGACTCTCAGGGCCATGTCGATGATGTAATTGTAGTAAGGAGCAGCCACATGGCTCCCTAGAGGATATGCGTCCTGAGTAGAGGGAGCAGCACATGCAAAGTTCTTAAAGTAGAAACATTCCAGGCCAGCTGGAGGCAAGCCAAAGTCCAGTAGGGCTGGAAGGAGAAGTGTAAGAAGACCCAGAGAAAGATAAAGATGAGGCCCAGCCGAGTTGGGGACAAGGTGGGAAGCACCAGAGGGATTTTACTCTGGGTGAGAAGAAAAGGTACAGGTGTTAGGAGGCTCCAGAGGAGGCGAGGCAGTATAGAAACACAGGCTGAAGCTGAGATCATTGGGAATTACTATAGCCACCCAGTCAAGATGTTGTGGTGGCTATTTGTGGGAGGTGGTGGTGGAGGTGTGAGACATGGTTGGAGACTGTTCACGTTTGGGAGGCCCGGCTGAGAGGATGTGTGGGTGGGCTTCCATCTGTTTGGCCTGTGCAACTGGGAGACCAGAGCTGCCATTGGGAGCACTGCACTTTGCGGGCTTGGCTATGTGTCTGTGTGACTGACATAAGGTGCACTGACAGAGCTGGTTCCTTCAAAGCAGAGGGTGTGGACATGCCTTAGGCTTATGGCGTGTTTTCCGACATGAGCGTGGGTGCGATTGTAGACTATGTCCTCTCCTCTGTGAGCACCCCCATCCCCATACACTTATGGCATTTCTTCTTAGCTATTTACCACCCCTGATAAAATGTAGTCTTGGGAAGGGATCAGTCATTTTGTATTTAGTGTGATTTTAAGTCAGTATGATACCTTTCCTGGAGGTATTTACATTTAAACCTCACTCCGAACTCTGATGACATATAGAATCCATTTCTTGCGCTAACTTCTGACAGTGGTTGCTTAGAGCACTGTGCTGAGAATGTGTGAAGCTGGTTCCAGGCACAGCAGGGAAGAGGAAACTTGATAATACCTGCCAATACAGGGACGAGGAGTAGCACATCCTACGTGCCTTGTATTTGATAGTCTTGTGCTGGCTGCCACAAAAAAATACCTTTTTGTCTTATCTCTGTCCTTGTGGAGGGATTTTAGACATCAGTAAGTAGGCGGAGGAAAAATTTTTCCTTCTACTTTTTGAGGCCCACTTGCCTCTGAAATCACACCATGGAGATTAGTGGCCCAAAGATCAAGTTGGAACATTTGAAGGTCTTGATGAGTTAGTTGCACATAAAACCCAAGTGCTTTGGAAGAGATGGGGCCTTTACCCTAACAGGCAAGGCCTTCCCGGTCAAAAGACATTTCTGCTGTGGCACTCATTACTGCCAAATATACTGTAATAAACGTTCATTTATTATATGTATGTCTCTCCTTCACCAGAGTGGGAGCCACAGGACAAGGACTGGCTCAGTCGTAGTTCAGCACCATGTCCAGGACAGCAGCTCTAGAAGTATGTGTTGAATAAGTGGTGAATGAAAAGATGCTCGAAGAAGCCTCAAGTTGTAGCCCAGAATTAAGATAAGTGATTACTAAGGCAGCAGCACTTTTTTGAAAGTGGAAAGCTTCTGTTAGAATAATAATCTCTATAGCTATATGGCTTAATGAGCATTATTAATAATTATGATAATAATAATAATAATAATAATGGCTCATTCTTAGCACTTCTATGCCTGACACTAGGCTAAGTGCCCGCTGCTCATTATCTTTCTTGGGAAGTAGGTTCTCTTTTGTTAGGTGAAGAAGTTTAGGCTCTAGGTGAGTTGCCTAAGGATACAATGCTAATAAACAGGGGGTTCTGGAGATGAAAAGAAAATAGACTTCTCCGTGTAGGAAATCTTGCCTTCCATCTGATAGAGTGGAACATGCTCTCATAGAGCTATTCAAGACTAGTGCAAAGGGCTGAAGGAATAAACTTTTGGGTAAGTGCTCCCACTGGGCTCCCTTTAGCCATTGTGAAAAACCAAAGGCTGTGGGAGTCTGGAAGAGCCTTTGGATTGGTTCATTGTTTCTGTTTGTTGCTCTGCTAATCTCCAGTAGAGGAGAACCTGACATTCTCAGCATGGATAACCTTTTCCCAAGTATGTTGGCAAACTGGCTGTGAAGGTCCCATACCTCAGTGTGTGCTTTTGAGGAGAGGAAGGTGGTGGTAGGGTGGGAGGAGCTAGGGAGACGGAACATGGATTAGAACAAGTCTGCAGACTGCTTTCATTGTTGTTATTTTAATACCTTTATTTTAGTTGACTCACTTCTTTTTACGTAAATTTATTTACTTAAAACAGAATTTGTGAACTCCCTTCATGAATGGAAAACCAGTCTTGCTTGCCATAAATAAAGTAATAATATACAGATATAGGTAGATGGTAATAAGATATATAAAATAGAACACAATATATAGTGAAAATAAGGCAATGCTATTTCATGTTTAAAAATTAAAGAATAGAAATAATAAGTATAAGTCTAATGTACATATTAGAAGATAGGTTTCCCAGAGAACAGGGTGAAACTGTTTATAATCAGTTACCAATATGGGCACATTTAGCTCCTTGTCACTTAGATTAAAAAAAAACATAAAAAGATGATTTTTCTCTCACATTTAATATTAATCAGTACCAAAAATCCTAACATATGTGCATATATATGTAGAATGTATATGTAGGATATAAATTATTATATATCTAGAAATATATTGTGTATATATAGAGAAATATATAGTAATTAAAAAACAGGTTCTAATTTAACTTTTTAATAGTGACCCATGGTCCTTTGATTATGGGGACCTGGGTAATAAGCTAAGTCACAAATTTCCACTGAGGTCAGACCAGGAGTACTTGCCTGGGTCCTTCCTAGGAGAGAGGTAGTTTAGGAGACCTGTGGAATCAAAGCTGCTTTTTCCACGTTGCTGTTCCCAAGCCCTTCAATTCAGGTCTAAGCTCTGCCACTGCAGGAAAACATGGTGACCAGTGAGATTCAAGTCCTGCTAGTGCAGGCATAGACTGTGTCAGACACTGGCACCTCACTGTGCAGGACATGACTTCTCTGAATTAAAGCCTCCTGGCTTGATACTGTCTTCCCTCCATAGGAAACCCAAACACTTGTTCATCCATGCTGCCTCAAGGTGTTTTCTGTTCCACCAGTGAGAAACACTGTCCTCTGCACATTCCCTACCACTCTGTTCTCTATGTGGCCCCAGCTTGACATTGCTCTGAGCAACTGTAGTAAAGTCAATTGGTTCGATTTTGCCCAACTGTGTTCCAGGGCTCCTATCATTCTGCCACCAGAAAATTCATATGCTCAAAATTGACTTTAGTGCTCGGAGCACTGACTTTAGTGCTCTTCCTCTGCAAAGGTATAATTTAGGAATAATCCTTGTTAGATTATGGCAGGATCTTTGTGCTTCTGTTGCACAATCGATTAGACATTTTGCAAGGCGGAGGCATTATTATTATCACAGGCAGATGGTGAAATGTTATTCCATCCATCTGTGACTGCTTTAACTTCCTGTACAACATCGTTTAAGGGGTTTCTTTACAAATTGAAGTTTACTTGGAAAAGACTTAAAGCCCTGAGGGTTTGGCAAGAAGCTCTTGGTTATGAACGTATCTACTTTGTCATTAGCAAAAAGGGCACCTTTGATTCACAGTGATTTTGCCATGCAAGTCAGGTAAAGAGCAGCTGGGGCCCTGTTTCTTCAGTGCTGTTCTGGGGTGAGAGGATTTGGAGGGTCATCTACCTGTAGTCCCTGGACAGAGGTTAAATGAGCATCAAGCCAAGGACAGAGGAATTTTTTGAGGAGGGCTTCCCTCTTGAATGAGATAGAGAATTTATAAACCAGAATTCTAGGCGGCTGCTTCAAAGAACAGAGAAAGGCATTCAGGCCAGACTCTGCTTTGCAGGAGTTATACCCTGAAGAGAGGGGACAGGTGTCATAAAGTGGCAGGGAGGAAGTAGACGACACTGAAGGGATATGGGATGGGGTGGGATAGAATGAGAAGCAGAGAGAGATGTGTTTTAATTTTTTTTAAGCAGCTGCTTGAAGGTTGGGGGTATGGGTGGATGAGGCAACTTTTGGGCTGTTTGACTGTATAATGCCCTGACAAGTCCTACAGCAACTGTTTGTGGATCTGCTGCCAGGCAGAGGCCTGCCTCAGGCTGGTCGCTTTCTGCAGGTTTCCTGTGCATAAAGTCTCGTTTGCATAGTCACCAGGAGGGACAAAAGACAGAAAAAAGGAGTGTGTATCTTATATGCATGTGAAATGAGCTTAGAATTGTCCCACAGCAGTGAAAAATCAAGCACATCTGCATGTTTTGAGAGCTCCCTGAGGAGTCCCTGGCCACTTATCGGAGGAGGGAAGTTTATGTAAGACTTTGTAAAAGGAGGTTTTGTGATCACACATATCTGTTTCTCCTGTCCACTTTTTGATGTAGTATAGATAATATAATAGAGAGGCACCATCTGAACATACAACAATCTATGCAAAAAACATCCTCATGAAAGCTAATTCTTAGTGAGCATGTACTATATATGGGTGAGGCACTGTGCTAAATACCTTACTAGAGATGTCTCAATTTATTCCTCACAAGATTCCTTTTAGGTGCTGTAGGGCCAGGGGCGACCGCTGCCGTTGTTGCCAGGCATATGCAGCTTCTCATTGGATTCGGGCAAAGAATAAAGAAATGGTGCAGCCAAAAAATGGTGGCCATTCCTTTATTAAAGTCTTGCACTAACCTACGAGCAAACACACAGGGAAAACACTTCCGTTTGCACTCAGAGCTCACAAAGCCCTGACACATTCTCCAGTTCCACAACCTGGAGAAACTTCTCTGGTTCCTCCTAGAATCAAAGGCCCCACCAGCCTCAGCAGGCTCCCAAAGCCCCTCAGCTTCAGTTCCCCATCTGCACTCCTTCTCTCTCCCTGCCAACATGGCTTCTTTCTCCAGCACTCAGCATTCTCTCTGCTCTCACTCTGCCAACATGGCTTCTTTCTCCAGCACTCGGCATTCTCTCTTCTCTCACTCTGCCAACATGGCTTCTTTCTCCAGCACTCGGCATTCTCTCTTCTGTCTCCCTGCCAACATGGCTTCTTTCTCCAGCACTCGGCATTCTCTCTTCTCTCACTCTGCAAACAAGGCTTCTTTCTGCTTCTTCTCCTTCTGCTCTTTCTTTTCAAAAACTTTCTGGGGTGAGAACCTCTCTTTCAGCAAACATTAGCAAAACAATGGCCCTTCACAAGCAGGAAGGTAATTTGCAATTTGCAAACAATGCTGTGCTCTGAGGGCAAGTACACACGTGGCTGCCCAGCACCATTTTGTAACAATAAAAGTGAGCAAACTCAAAAAATACAAATTTTACACTCATTTGCCCAATAGGTAAATACTCTTGAGCATTTCAACTTTACAGGTGAGACTTAAAGAGGTTTTAGTTCAGTCAGTCTCTGAGACTGCACAGCCAGTGAGTGGTGAGGCAGAAATCAAACTCCCACATCTGAGTTCTTAAGCACTAGGTAAGGTCTCTTTCACATTATAATGATCTCTTCAGATATTCTACTGCACCTTCATTATTACTTTCTGTGGAAAACCCTGTAACCCAGTGGTTTTTAAAACCATTTTTGGATTCTCTTTAAAGAAAACAAAGTCTTCAAAAAAAATTTCAGAGGTTCTGAGGATTGCAGTCAAGCATACCTGCCCCGGAGGAAAGACTCGTTGGGGATCTGAGTCTGGCTGTTGAAGACTTCTTTTTTTTTTTTTTTTTAATTTATTTATTAAATTTAATGCAGTGATATTGATAAATCAGGGTACATATGTTGAGAGAAAACATCTCTAGATTATTTTGACATTTGATTGTGCTGTGTACCCCTCCCCCAAAGTTAAATTGTCTTCTGTCACCTTCTATCTGGTTTTCTTTGTGCCCCTCCCCTCCCCCAACCCCTCTCTCCTTCTTCACCCCATCCCCCCTCCCCCACCCCTGTTGCCATCACATTCTTGTTCATGTCTCTGAGTCTCATTTTTATGTCCCTTCTATGTATGGATTCATATAGTTCTTAGTTTTTTTTTCTGATTTACTTATTTCACTCCATATAATGTTATCAAGGTCCATCCATGTTATTGTAAATGATCCAATGTCATCATTTCTTATGGCTGAGTAGTATTCCACAGTATATATGTAACAAAGCTTTTTAATCCACTCGTCCTCTGACGGACACTTGGGCTGTTTCCAGATCTTCGCTATTGTAAACAATGCTGGCACAAACATGGGGGTGCATTTCTCCTTTTCGAGCCATTCTATGGTGTCCTTGGGGTATATTCCTAAAAGTGGGTTAGCTGGGTCAAAGGGCAGTTCGATTTTCAGTTTTTTGAGGAATCTCCATACTGTTTTCCACAGTGGCTGCACCAGTCTGCATTCCCACCAGCAGTGTAGGAGGGTTCCCTTTTCTCCACATCCTCGCCAGCACTTATTCTGTGTTGTTTTGTTGAAGAGCGCCATTCTGACTAGTGTGAGGTGATATCTCATTGTGGGTTGTTTTTTTTTAATAAATAAATAAATTTTTATTTAAATGAGGTGACATCAATAAATCAGGGTACATATATTCAAAGAAAACATTTCCAGGTTATTTTGTCATTTAGTTCTGTTGCATACCCATCACCCAAAGAGAGATCGTCCTCCATCACCCTCTATCCAGTTTTCTTTGTACCCCTCCCCCACTCCCTTCATTCCTCCTCCCACCCCCCATAACCACCACACTCCTGTCCATGTCTCTTAGTCTCACTTTTATGTCCCACCAATGTATGGAATCCTGCAGTTCTTGTTTTTTTCTGATTCGCTTATTTCACTCTGCATAATGTTATCAGGATTCCACCAATCTGCTGTAAGTGATCCGATGTCATCATTTCTTCTAGCTGACTAGTATACCATGGTGTATATGTGCCCCATCTTCTTTATCCAGCCTTCTATTTTTTTTACAGTGATTAAAAGTCTTTAAGCAAACTCTTGGCCCATACAGCAAGAATCCATAAAAGAGTAGTGTCCTTAACATGTTAACCAAGTCCAAGTTGGCCCCATCACCATGTCAAATCCCTGAAAAATGCAACCCAACCACAGTTCAGTCTGTTAGGATCTGTCACAGGGAGAAGGAGTCCAGGAAAAGTCCGCATGTCACTGGAATTGTTGTCACCATTCTATACTTTGCAGTTCATGTCCAAGTCCCAGGACTGCTGCTTCTAGCCGGTAATGATTCAGGTAGACTGGAGAAGCCATTTGCAGCATGCGTGGATATGGAACTTCTCTTCTCCTCTGCCTGGAGAGATGAAACCAGGTAGCTTTTCCCTGGAGCTCTGCGACTGTGGCATGGTAAAGAGAACCTTGGGATACACTAAGCAGTCTCGGTGTGGCTTCTTCAGTGTTCCTTGGTTGAAGAGTCCTCTTAGTTTAGTCCAAAGTTGGTTTTTCCAGATGATAGTTCTAAAAATTAGTTTGTATTCTACTTTGGTTCTGGAAGGTAGATGTTGGTACGTCCGTCTACTCCAGCGCCATCTTGTCTTCCTCCTCATTGTGGTTTTAATTTGCATTTCTCTAATGATTAGTGATGTTGAGCATTTTTTCATATGTCTATTGACCATCTGTATGTCCTCTTTGGAGAAGTGTGTATACATCTCTTTTGCCCATTTTTGGATTGGATTGTTTGTCTTCCTGGTGTTGAGATTTACAAGTTCTTTATAAATTTTGGTTATTAACCCCTTATCAGATGTATTGTCAAATATGTTCTCCCATTGTGTAGTTTGTCTTTTTATTCTGTTCTTGTTAAAATCCATATGATAATTTCAATAGATACAGAAAAAGCATTTGATAAAATCCAGCATCCATTCATGATCAAAATTCTCAGCAAAGTAGGCATACAGGGAACATACCTCGACATGATAAAAGCCATCTATGACAAACCCACAGCCAACATCATACTCAATGGGCAAAAATTAAAAGCAATCCCCTTAAGATCAAGAACAAGGCAGGGGTGCCCCCTTCCACCACTCTTATTCAACATAGTCCTGGAAGTCCTAGCCACAGCAATCAGACAAGAAGAAGAAATAAAAGGCATTCAAGTTGGAAATAAAGAAGTAAAACTATCATTACTTGCAGATGATATGATACTGTATATAGAAAATCCTAAAGTCTCAGTCAAAAAGCTACTGGACCTGATAAATGAATTTAGCAAAGTGGCAGGATATAAAATCAATACTCAGAAATCAGAGGCATTTTTATACACCAACAATGAACAGTCAGAAAGAGAAATTAAGGAAACAATCCCCTTCACAATTACAACCAAAAAAATAAAGTACCTAGGAATAAACTTAATCAAGGAGACTAAAGACTTGTACTCGGAAAATTACAAAGCATTGATAAAAGAAATAAAGGAAGATACAAACAAGTGGAAGCATATACCATGCTCATGGTTAGAAAGAATAAACATCATTAAAATGTCTATGTTGACGACTTCTTTACCACGAGGAACTAAGTCTTGCTGAACTAACCTTTCTGAGTATTTCCAATGGAGCTGTGTTAAACTTCAGACCTGGTTGCTGGTCTACCATTAACAAGAGTAGTGACCATTTACTTATAAGTATTTAACAGTTAGAGTTGATAGACAGCAAGTACATATGCTGGTGCAGTCCTCCTGTTCATACAGTGGGCATCCATAATGATTCAGTTAAGGGTGAATGTCAACCTGCTAACAACTTTTTGAGGGAGTTAGTATTATGTCCAGTTTACAAACAGGAATGTTATGGTTCCAAGTACTTTAATCGAGAACTTGTGTGCGGCAGAAGTGCAGTTGGTTTGACTAAATCTGCTGCTCTGGTCCACTCTCTTGTCCTAGTTGTGAACGTGCCTCTTTTTCCAAATTCTTTGCAAGATTCATCAGTAAATCACACTGCTTCCCTCTGTCTAGCTGTTTCTGTCTGTCTGTTTCTCTGTTGACTTTCAACCCCAGAGTAAGTATTGACATTTTTTCTCTGATAATTCTGTTGTAGGGTCCTGTCCTCTGCACAGTAGAATGTTTAACTCTGTGGGAGAAGAAAAATAATTTTTCCTTTACCCTCCCAGGTTCTTGGCTGAATAAACGACAGATTAATAGGAGAAAAACAAACAAATTGAATAACATGTATACCTCCTGCATACATTGGAGAGACCCAGGAAAATTGAGTAACTTTCAGAAATGGCCCAATCCATCACCTTAAACACCATCTCCAGCTAAAGACAAAAGTTGTAGGAGGGAAGAGGAGAGAACAGTTTATAGGAGGTGACTAGAAAAAGCCCAGTAAACAAAGGGTAAAGTTGTTTTGCAGGTTTAAGTTCTTGCCTTCTTCATTGATATGAGTTTCTAGAGAGTTAGAATCATCCTTCTCTTTCTGTTACAGAAAGGGAGACACCTTTACAAATGAAAAAATTTCTTTTAAATGTAAATGTTTCATACGAAATGGTAACTTGTACTCAGTTCTCAGAGCTTTCCTATGTCTGCTGTTTCTTAAAAAGAATCAGCCTAAAATAATCCTTACACCAAAGAAGTGTATTTTGGGGCGATATATTCTGCTCCCTTTCAGCTGTATCGCTGGACTCTCTGAATTGGATTAGATGCAGAAGAAACTCCCCCACCCCAGCTTCCCAGATTGTGACAACGACAACCACAGAAGTCTCTGGACATTTCGAGATGTCCTTTGGGGAGCAAAATCACCGTGATTTCACTCTCTCCCTTCTCCCCCCATGCATGTGATAGTAACACTCATTATTGCATGCTTACAGTGTGCCTGGAAAAGTGTCAAGCACCTTCCATGCATTATCTCAGTAAAGTCTTAGAACATCCCATTATCTTATTTACTTCATTTTATGGGTAAGGCCAGGCCTAGATAGTTCAACAGATTAGCAACTTGCCCAGAGTCACACAGCTGCTAAGGGTGGAGCTAGCATTTGCGCCTTTAGAACCCTTGGCTTCATGAGAAATATTTTCACTAAACTACTTAGTTATTTGGGGCTCCAAATTAATCAGACTCTGTATTTTCATTTTTGGGATTTATTCGGCGGGTAAGCTGGAAGAAAAGTTTAATGGAATTGTAGGTCATATATTTTATTATTATTTATTATTTTAATTACCATTGCTTTTAATTGTTAACCTTTTCTCACTAAATATCATCAACAAAAACAATTATCAAAACAAAATCTTGCTTCATAGCCTAATTCTGAATATAAATTTCATCTTTCAAGCATAAACAAGTAAAATAATTTCTTTGTAAGAGAACCACTATGTCTCTAAGTCATCTTCAGACAGTGCTTTTCTGTGGGTGCTTCATGTGCTTAACAGCACACATCATTGTTAGCTTGACCATAAAGGCCATGAACTTTGTGGAAATCAAAATAAGAAAGTTTTCAACAAAATTTCTTTTAGATAAGCAGCAATTTTTTTTAAAGAGGCATGCATACTTTAAAGCTGTGGACCCTTGTTATTTTCCTCAAAATGAGTTTCAATAACTTTAAAAATTAATAACATAGTAAAATAACTTATCTGTTAAAGAAGGCTGTTAAGAGAGAAGAGGGTGCAGCTGTAATTGAGCTTGATATAGCATGTTCTTGGGATGAGGTGGGCTGTCAGTCAAACATCTTGCTGTTCTATCACAAAGAGGTGGTCAAGACCAATTCAAATTTCTCTGAGTCACACTCCAAGGGTTGTGAATCTTGAGCACAGTGCATTGACCCCCAGATGGAAAATAACTGCAGCTGATTCTTCCTGATGGTGGTAGCCTGAAGAACTAACTGCCTATAAGTTACTGGAGTTCTATTGCTTGATTTAATATTACGTTGAATTCTAGGAGTTAATCTGTACACCTAGACTCATCCCCCTCCCCCGCCCCATTTTGGTAAAGTTAGGATACTTTGTATTACTTATCATCAAAGAATCTTAACTAATAAATTGATTTGATGATGATGATGGTGATGATGACGAGGAGGCAGAGGAGGAAAAAGAGGAGAATGGAAGTAGTAGTAGTCTGACTGTCATTAACACTTATTGGCTATCTAATTTAATTCTATGAGGTAGATATTGATGCATGCCTCCATTTTATAGAAGAAGAATCTGAGACTTACAAAAGTTACATGCGTTGCCTCAGGTGACATAAGTGGCAAAGCCAGGATTCAAATCCAAGTGTGATTTGAGAGCCCAAACTCTAACCACTGCTCTGATTGAAACCGAGTGAATGTACAGAAAATGTACATTCATGTTAGGTAAAATTTTTGAGTTAATAAATTATTTTTTTAATCTCAAGAGGGGACCATTGACCTTCCATGTGTTCATGATGCAATAGTTTGCAAAACGTAAGTGCTTTTTTCTTGCCTTTATGTGGTAAATTAGAATAATTATTGTTAGTTAAGTATTGTGAATGAAATGTCTTTATCAACCACCAAATTAAATGCAGTTTCTGTTCTTAAACCACAGGAGATAATGCTGTCTTGGCAGATTGTGAGTGACAGAAAGAGCAGTGTTTTCAGCGGGATCCAAATGGAGACATTGCAGGAGAAAGCAGTTAGCAGAAGCCAAAAGCTCTGGGTTTGGCATAGACTGATGTCACCCATCTTGACTCTTTCGGTTCCTGGCAATAAAATAACTGGATGTCTTCACATTTTTTTTTCTGTTAATTTAAAAATAACTGACAAAAAGAAAAGGGGAATGAATGAAATACCTACAGACAAACCACTGTAGCTTGTGGTAGATACCAAGAGTAATGGGCTCCAAACCCTATTATTACATAGTTCTTACATGCAATTCTAAATGTATGTCATCCTTTTTCCTCTTATGATCATTGCTACCTGTATCAATTCATTCATCTCTCCCCATCTTTATCTCTGTGTCACACACACACACAGTTAAACACACTAACAGCCACACATCTCTCTTAAGCTCACCTGAACAGTACGATATACTTATTTATTGAGGGGCTGATGGCATTTAGAATTTGGCCCATTGCCTTTGTGGTGAATTTGGATGAACATCTCTAAAGTAAAGCTCTCTCTTTTTTCATGTGGTAGAAACTCCTGAAAGACTAAGAATCCTCTCAATTTTTATACCACTTCAGACCATCTCTGTAAAAGCAGAAGCCTTTGGGAAGATATCCTTGGGAAGGACTCTACCCCTTGCACACACTATTGAAATATGGTTTAAATGAACAATGAAAGTGTTTCACAACACTTCTTGGCCATAAACATGGGCTTTTAGAATTTTGAAAAGGTCTTAAGAAAGTTATCTGTCCAAGTGATTTTCAAATTTTGAAAATAGTGAAGTCTTCCCTCCTAAAATTAAGGGCTGACTTTACTTTGTCAACTTCTAGTTTTGTCCCCAATAGGACATTAATGAAAAAACTCATTAATTCTTCTTTCAGAAGAGATTGGTCATTTTAATACTAAAAAAGTAAAAGGCATAATCTTAAAATGAAAATGATCAAATATATTTGGCTTTTAAAACTTCACAATTTTGTTTTTGTCATTTGCAACCAATGAATAACTATTTCATCATGGATTGGTGTCAGCTATTTAACTGGCTTATAAGAGCCACTGATTTAGTTCAGCGTTCATTGATACTTGCTTTTTTTAAAATTAATTTTAATGAAGTGACATTGATAAATCAGAGTATATATGTTCAGAGAAAATATCTCCAGATTATTTTGACATTTGATTATGTTGCATACCCCTCACTCAAAGTCAAATTGTCTTCCATCACCTTCTATCTGGTTTTCTTTGTGCCTCTCCTCTCCCCCACTCCCTCTTTCTCCTTCCTCGCCACCTCCCCACCCCCCTCCCGCACTCCCGCTCTCTCCTTCCTCGCCCCCTCCCCACCGCCCTCCACACCCCCATTACCATCACATTCTTGTCCATGTCTCTGAGTCTCATTTTTATGTCCCCTCTATGTATGGATTCATATAATTCTTAGTTTTTTCTAATTTACTTATTTCACTCTGTATACTGTTATCAAGTTCCATCATGTTATTGTAAATGATCCCATGTCATCATTTCTTATGGCTAAGTAGTATTCCATAGTACATATGTACCAAAGCTTTTTAATCCACTCGTCCACTGATGGACACTTACTTGAGCTGTTTCCAGATCTTTACTATTGTGAACAATGCTGCCATAAAAATGGGGGTGCATTTCTCATTTTGGAACAGATCTATGGTGTTCTTAGGGTATATTCCTAGAAATGGGATAGCTGGGTCAAAAGGCAGATCAATTTTAATTTTTTGAGGAATCTCCATACTGTTTTCCACAGTGGCTGCGCCAGTCTGCATTCCCACAAACAGTGCAGGAGGGTTCCCTTTTCTCCACATCCTCGCCAGCACTTATTCTGTGTTGTTTTGTTGATGAGCGCCATTCTGACTGGTGTAAGGTGATATCTCATTGTGGTTTTAATTTGCATTTCTCTAATGATTAGTGATGTTGAGCATTTTTTCATATGCCTATTGGCCATCTGTGTGTCCTCTTTGGAGAAGTGTCTATTCATTTCTTTTGTCCATTTTTGGATTGGATTGTTTGTCTTCCTGGTGTTGAGTTTTACAAGTTCTTTATAAACTTTGGTTATTAACCCCTTATCAGACGCATTGTCAAATATATTCTCCCATTGTGTAGTTTGTCTTTTTATTCTGTTCTTATTGTCTTTATCTGTGCATAAGCTTTTTAGTTTGATATAGTCCCATTTGTTTATCCTGTCTTTTATTTCACTTGCTCATGGAGATAAATCAGCAAATATATTGCTGCTAGAGATGTCGGAGAGCTTACTGCCTATGTTTTCTTCTAAGATGCTTATGGTTTAACGACTTACATTTAAGTCTTTTATCCATTTTGAGTTTATTTTTGTGAGTGGTATAAGTTGGTGGTCTAGTTTCATGTTTTTCAGGTAGCTGTCCAATTTTCCCAACACCGTTTGTTGAAGAGGCTGTCTTTACTCCATTGTATGCTCTTACCTCCTTTGTCAAATATCAGTTGTCCATAGAGCTGTGGGCTTATTTCTGGGTTCTTTGTTCTGTTCCATTGATCTATATGCCTGTTATTATGCCAGTACCGGGCTATTTTGAGTACAATGGCCTTGTACTATAACTTGATATCAGGAAGTGTGATACCTCCCATTTTATTCTTCTTTTTTAAGATTGCTGAGGCTATTCGTGTTCTTTTTTTATTTCATATAAATTTTTGGATTATGTAATCTAT
Source organism: Saccopteryx bilineata (assembly GCF_036850765.1). Classification (NCBI taxonomy): domain Eukaryota; kingdom Metazoa; phylum Chordata; class Mammalia; order Chiroptera; family Emballonuridae; genus Saccopteryx; species Saccopteryx bilineata. The sequence goes on from NC_089499.1 coordinate 78,712,896, forward strand.
ATCTTTAACATATGTCATTAGTATTTTAATTGGTATTGCATTGAATTTATAAATTGCTTTGGGTAATATAGACATTTTAATGATGTTTATTCTTCCTAACCATAAACACGATATATGCTTCCACTTGTTCATATCTTCCCTGATTTCTTTTATCAATGTTTTATAATTTTCTGAGTACAAGTCTTTAGTCTCCTTGGTTAAATTTACTCCTAGGTTCTTAATTTTTTGGTTGCAATAGTGAAGGGGATTGTTTCCTTAATTACTCTTTCTGACTGTTCATTGCTGGTGTATAAAAATGCCTCTGATTTCTGAGTATTAATTTTATATCCTGCCACCTTGCTGAATTCATTTATCAGGTCTAGTAGTTTTTTGACTGCGACTTTAGGGTTTTCTGTATACAATATCACATCATCTGCAAATAGTGATAGTTTTACTTCTTCTTTTTCAACTTGAATGCCTTTTATTTCTTTTTCTTGTCTGATTGCTGTGGCTAGGACTTCCAGGACTATGTTGAATAAGAGTGGTGAAAGGGGGCACCCTTGCCTTGTTCCTGATCTTAAAGGACTGCTTTTAATTTTTGCCCATTGAGTATGATGCTGGCTGTGGGTTTGTCATAGATGGCTTTTATCATGTTGAGGTATGATCCCTGTATTCCCACTTTGCTGAGAGTTTTGATCATGAATGGGTGCTGGATTTTATCAAATGCTTTTTCTGCATCTATTGAAATTATCATGTGGTTTATCTCCTTCGTTTTGTTTATGTGAAGAATCACATTGATAGATTTGCAAATATTGTACCAGCCTTGCCTAGCCAGAATAAATCCCACTTGATCATGGTGTATGATTTTTTTCATATATTGTTGGATCTTGTTTGCTAATATTTTGTTGAGGCTTTTAGCATCTATATTCATCAGAGATATTGGCCTATAATTATCTTTCTTTGTGTTGTCTTTGCCTGGTTTTGGAATCAGAATTATGCTTACCTCATAAGAGGAGCTGCGAAGTCTTCCTTCCTCTTGAATATTTTGAAATAGCTTGAGAAGGATAGGAGTTAGTTCTTCTTTGAATATTTGGTAGAATTCACTTGTGAAGCCATCAGGCCCAGGGCTTTTCTTTATTGGGAGTTTTTTGATAACTGTTTCGATCTTATTTGTTGTAATTGGTCTGTTTAGGTTTTCTGATTTTTTTCAGATTGATTTTTGGAAGATTATATGTTTCAAGGAATTTGTTCATTTAATCTAGGTTGCCTAGTTTATTGGCATACAGTTCTTCATAGTATTTTTTTTTACAATATTTTGTATTTCTGTTGTGTCAGTTGTTATTTCTCCACTCTCATTTCTAATTTTATTTATTTGAGTCCTCTCTCTTTTTTTTGGTGAGTCTAGTTAAAGGTTCATCTATCTTGTTAACCTTTTTAAGGAACCAGCTCCTAGTTTCATTGATCCTCTGTATTGTTTTTTTAGCCTCTATATCATTTATTTCTGCTCTGATCTTTATTATTTCCTTTCTTCTACTACATTTGGGCTTTACTTGCTGTTCTTTTTCTAGTTCTTTTAGATGCAGGGTAAGTTGTTTATTTGAGCTTTTTCTAGCTTCTTAAAGTATGCCTGTAGTGCTCTGAACTTCCCTCTCAGTACTGCTTTTGCTTTGTCATATAAATTTCGAGTTGTTGTATGCTCATTATCATTCATTTCTAGGAATTTTTATATTTCTTCTTTGATCTCATTCTTAATTCATTTGTCATTTAACAACCTGCTATTTAGTTTCCATGTGTTTGTGTTTTTCTGTTGTGGTTGCTTTCTAGTTTGTTTTGTTTTTTTTTTTGTTGTTTTTTTTTTGCATTTTTCTGAAGCTGGAAACAGGGAGAGACAGTCAGACAGACTCCCGCATGCGCCCGACCGGGATCCACCCGGCACGCCCACCAGGGGGAGACGCTCTGCCCACCAGGGGGCGATGCTCTGCCCATCCTGGGCGTCGCCATGTTGCGACCCTCCTGGGTGTCGCCATGTTGTGACCAGAGCCACTCTAGCGCCTGGGGCAGAGGCCACAGAGCCATCCCCAGCGCCCGGGCCATCTTTGCTCCAATGGAGCCTTGGCTGCGGGAGGGGAAGAGAGAGACAGAGAGGAAGGCGCGGCGGAGGGGTGGAGAAGCAAATGGACGCTTCTCCTATGTGCCCTGGCCGGGAATCGAACCCGGGTCCTCCGCACGCTAGGCCGACGCTCTACCGCTGAGCCAACCGGCCAGGGCGGTTGCTTTCTAGTTTCATGACATTGTGATCAGAGAAAGTGCTCAATATGATTTCAATCTTCTTAAATTTGTTGAGACCACTTTTGTGCCCTAACATGTGGTCTATCCTAGAGAATGTACCATGAGCACTTGAAAAGAATGTATACTCTTCTGCTTTAGGGTGAATGGTTCGGAAGATATCTATTAAATTGAGTTGATCTCGTGTGTCCTTTAAGTCTGCTGTTTCTTGGTTAATTTTCTTTCTTGAGGATCTATCAAATGATGTTAGTGGGATATTGAAATCCCCTACTATTATAGTATTGCTGTTGAACTCGCCCTTTATATCCATCAAAGTCTGCTTTTTATATTTAAGTGCTCCTATGTTAGCTGCGTAGATATTTATAATAGTTATATCTTCCTGTTGGATTGCTTCCTTTATCATTATGTAGTTGCATTCTTTATCTCTTGGTATAGCCTTTGTTTTAAAGTCCATTTTGTCTGATATATGTATTGCTACCCCAGCTATTTTTTTTCATTTCCGTTGGAATGAAATAATTTTTTCCATCCTTTTATCTTCAGTTTATGTGCATCTTTTCTTTTAAGGTGTGTCTCTTGTAGACAGCATATATAAGAGTTCTGTTTTCCTAGCCATGTAGCTATCCTATGTCTTTTGATTGAATCATTTAACCATTTACATTTAAGGTTATTATTGATATGTAGTTGTTTATTGCCATTTTATTTTATAAAACTGTATTCTTCTTTTGCTATATTCTTTCCCCCCTGTGATCTGTTTACAACAGGCCCCTTAGCATTTCTTTAAGCATTGGTTTGGTTGTAGTCAATTCCTTGAGTTTTTCTTGTCTGGAAAGCTTTTTATTTCTTCTTCAATTTTAAATGATAGCCTTGCTGGATAAAGTAGTCTTGGTTGTAGGCTCTTGTTCTGCATTACTTTCAATATTTCTTGCCATTCCCTTCTGGCCTCAAGTGTTTCTGTTGAGAAGTCTGATGTCATCCTTATGGGGGCTCCTTTGTAGGTGATAGCCTTTTTTCTCTAGCAGCTTTTTTATATTTTCTCTTTATCACTTAACTTCAGTATTTTAATTATGATGTGTCTTGGTGTAGGTTTCTTTGGGTTTCTCTCTAAAGGAATTCTCTGTGCTTCTTGAACTTGTGATAGTTTAGGGAAGATTTCAGCTATGATATGATTGAACAAAGTCTCTATTCCTTGTTCTTTCTCTTCGTCTTCAGGAACCCCCATGATGTGGATGTTATTTCTCTTTATGTTGTTACAGAGCTTTCTAAGAATTTCCTCAGACTTTTTGAGTCTTTTTTTCTTCTTCTCTGCTTCCATGCCTTCATTTAACTTGTTGTCCAACTCGCTGATTCAATTCTCAGCTCCATCCATCCTGTTTTTAATTCCTTCCATTGTGGTCTTTATTTCTGATATTGTATTTGTCATCTTCTACTGATTCTTTTTTAATATTTCAATGTTCTTTTTTATACTTGCTATTTCTTTATTTAGGTGTTCGTCATGACCATCCATTGTTGCTCTGAGATCCCTAAGCATCCTTACAATCATTATTTTGAACTCTGCATCTGGAAGTTTGGTTATTTCTATATCACTTAGTTCATTTCTTGGAGGTTTCTCTTGTGGTTTCATTTGGATTGCACTTCTGTATATTCTCATTATGTCTGTGTGTTTGCATGTATTGTTTGTAGAGCTGGTTGAGTGTAGGCTTGGTGTTGTCTGCCTCCAGTTTTAAATTGTGTTATTTCTAGGTCTTCTTGGGTGGGTATCAGCTATTATTTGTAATCCACTTCTGGATTTGGGCTGCTTTGAAGTCTTGATTTGTTTGTTTTCTTAACAGGTAATAGTCTTATTTACTGATCTTAGCAGGGGGCTTATTTGAAAGTGTATCCAGGAATGGGGTAGGTGTATCCTGAGACTCTGAAGGCCTCATCTGCCAGTTACTCTCTCTGGGGGCAGAGTGTTTTCTCAACTTCAGTAGGGGGAGGTGTATCTCAGACCTCCATGGAGACCTGAGTTACTGTCCCTCCTCCCCACTGTTTTCAGCTGTGTCTTGTTGCACTAATTGGAGCTGGAGAGATGTCTGGAGGTCTGTGACCCTTAAGCACTTTAATCTTTTGTTCTGTGGAAGGTTCAGCCCCTCCCCGAACTATGGCCGCCTCCAGCACTGGATGAGTCAGCTTCTCAGGTTGTCCCATACATTTCTCTGCCCCTTACCATCTGTCTCTCTCCTCTTTCTTTTTGGAAGATAAGCCGGCCCTTTCAATACACCTTATTCTCTGGTCGCCAGGCAAGTGGCTGTGAGCAATGTTTTCTGCTCTTTTTCTTGGTAGTGAGAGCCCTTTTGGGCTCTCAGCCTCACCCCCCGTCTCTGTTCTTGTAAGCAGAGGAGATTCAGGCACTCTCTACCAGGTTTGGTGTGGCTTCTTCTTTGCTCCTTTGTTTTTATGAGCTGTTCTTGTAGACCAGAGTTGGTTTTTCATGCTGATTGTTCCTAATTTAATTTGTAGTCCAATTTGGTGGTGTGAGCTGGGTCTCTGTGTATCTGCCTACTCCGCTGCCATCTTTAGTTCCCTCGATACTTGCTTCTTTAAGTATATTTTGCTGAGGGAATATTCCATTTATACTTGAATACTTCTGATGAAGAAGATCTTGTTATTTATGAAAACAATCCATTCTATCTTTGGATATCACTGGTAAAATTTCTTTTTTATGTCAAATTGAAATCTTTCACTTATATCTTCTACTCTTTGGTTATGTGGGGTAACTTGAGCCTGAACAGAACAAGTCTGAGCCCTTTACCTCCAGTGACTCTTTGTCGATTATTGTCATGGTCCCCTTTCTCATACCTCCTTGCTTCAGAGTGTAGTCCTTTCCAAACACTCTGCCCCATAAACTGTACTTCTATGCTTTTCTGATTGTTGTTTTAAAAAGATTTTAAAATTTTATTACAAGTTTTTACTGTGGTAAAATATAAATTAAAAGTTTACCATTTGAACCATTATTCAAAAATGAGAACTTTTTAGTGAAGATAGATAGACTCCCGCAAACACCCCGAACAGAATCCACCCAGTATCCCCTGTCTGGGGCTGATGCTTTGCCCACCTGGGGCCATGCTGGCAACTGAGCTATTTTTAGTGCCCTAGTTGGTGGCTCCATGGAGCCATCCTCAGTGCCCAGGTCTGATGTGCTCAAACTAATCAAGCAATGGCTTCAGGAGGAGAAAAGAAAGAGAAGTGTAGGGGTGAGGGGGAGGCAGATGAGGAGGAGAAGCAGATGGGCACTTCCCCTGTGTGCCCTGACCAGGAATTGAACCCAGGACATCCACATGCTGGGCTGATGCTCTACCACTGAGCCAACTGGCTAGGGCCCATTTTAACGATTAAAATTTTTTAATTGATTTTAGAGAGAGGAAGGGAGAGAAAGTGAGAGAGAGAGAGAAAGGAACATCAATATATTCCTGTATGTACTCCAACTGGGGATTGAACCAGAAACCTTTATTCTTGGACCAACACTCTATCAACTGAGTATCTGGTCTGGGCAGCATTTCAACCATTTTTAAGTGTACATTTCTCTGACATTAAGTACATTCACATTGTTGTGCAACCAACATCACCATCCATCTCCAAATATTTGTCTTTTTTGTAACTGGCTTATTTCATTTAACATAATGTTTTCAAGGTTCTTCCAAGTTGTGGCATGTGTCAGAATATCCTTCCTTTTAAAGGCTGAGAAATATTTGATTGTATGTATACCACATTTTACTTATTTATTCTTCTGTTGATTTATACATGACTAGATGTAGGGTTGCCTGATTATGTTCTTTTGAATATGCTTTCTTCTATCTTACAAAATCCACTTCACAGTGCTGGGTTTAGAGTCACACAAATTGTTTTAGAAGCAGTTTGATGACTCAAGGTAGTCAATCTTATATTTAGAATTGGTTGATAAGCTTATGTCAATTGCATAATATGTGTGCAGCCCCATTGGGCACTATGAGGCCTGCAGAGATGAGTCAGCTTTGAATCTACTCTTGGGTTTCATCCTGAAGTGCAGCGGACAGATAAGACATGCATGTTCACATCGCAAAGTGGATGGCAGACAGTGCCGTCAGAGCTCCAGAGGTGGTCTGGATGCTAGAACTGGAAGGAAGCATTCCAGTTTGAGGAGATTTGGTGGCTCTCAGGGAAGTTCTGGTCTTGGGGCTCAAAACAGGCAGGGAAGATATTCCTGAGGGAGGAAGTAGCATGAGTCGACAAGCAGAGGATGGATTGCAGGACATGTTCCACACTATTGCCTTGTTTGTTAGTTTTAGGCTGCTTCCTAGGTTGCCGCATGGTGGTACGCCAGGACCAGTCCATGAGACCTATATTGCCTTTGTCTGGCTGTAGCACAATGAACTATTTTTTGTTTGGTTTGGTTTTTTTTGGTTATTTTTTTATATTTGTGGTTCTTTCTTATTTTTGGGGGGTGGTTAACAATTTCTGTTAGAGGAGAAGAAAAATTTTGAAACCAGTAATTTTATTATCATTTTGAGTAACTGCATAATATGAAATTCTCCTTGTCATTTGTGACTACCTTCTACTTTCCAAGGCTCCTTTAATGACTTCTATGGGGCATAGTTTCCATTATATATTATCCTAAATTTAGTTGATTGGCACTGTAAAATTCTTTAGTGTGCCTCCATACTTTTAAATTCTCACAAAGGCTTTTTTTCATCATAGGAAGCAAGGTACTCAGCTTTGGTTTGCGAAATTGGCTCTATAAGGTAGCATGTTGTTATTCTATTTAGAGGACTTGAAAGCAGATCCAAGAATTCAATTATATTTAATTTGTAATTAATTCCCTCCCAAGCAGCTAATGGTGCATAACTTGGACACTCCTGTTCTGGATGGGTAAAGAGCAGAACAGAATGGCTTCTTTTAGAGAATGCTTCTCTTAGATAAAGTCCCTAAAATTGTATAGCATTTCTTTGGATAACTTTCTGGCACCAAAACAAACTCTTTTCTAGGAGCTGCCCCTTGACTCACAGAGGTGAGTTTCCAGAAGCTGAGACTATGCTGTTTCATCTTGCTACTTAGAAGAGGCATGACTGGTTGTAGGGTAGGCATTTGACCTGGTTAGGCCAAGCAGATTCTCTCTCTTAAGATTTTGGAATTTTGAACCGAGAGTAAAAGTTAAGTATTGATGGTAGTTCAGCCACTTAAATATCTATGCTCTAGAAGAAGGTCTTTAAGCTCCTCCCTCCCAGTGCTCTGAAGCTACCTTGATTCCCCTTCTTCACAAAGCTTGGTTATTCAATTTTTCCTTCAATATTGTGAGATAATGCTGTGTTTTTCTAGTAAGTTCCTCTTGTTTTTGCATAGACTTGCTAGGGTTGGTCTATATTTTTTGCCAACAAACTTAACCAATACAGAAATCAAAGAAACTAAGTCTTTCCTGAATCTGTTGATGCAACAGATAAGGGCTACATCTTTTCAGGGGAAATTGTAATATTTAATTGTATTTGTGTCTGTTTGATTTAAATGATTTAGTATTTTACCAGATGCTATAGAGCCTTATTATTTTCATCATCATTATCACCATGAGCATTATTGTCATTGTAATAGCTCTTGTTTATACAGAACTTTCTATTACTCAACCACTATACTAAGCCTTTGCATACAAAATAACAATTATTACATAATTATGATGATTCTGTCACATGGATACTGTCATTACCCCCATTTTATAGTGTGGGAAGCTGAGGCTAAGAACCTGGTTGAAGTTGTACAGCTGGAAAGAGATATAGCAATAATTTGAATCCAGGTTTGTCACATTCCAGGGAAAAATGATAGTCTTAAACTCTGCTTTTGTAACACAGAGATGTGGTTCTACTGCAAAGATGTTATATTCCTGGTTTATTTATCAATATTTGTTTTTAGTTTTAGTTTTTTTTATGTTGACTATGGAAATGGGATAAGAATAGCATTAGTACCTTTTGGAAATTTAATATTCTATTTTTGTTTTCTTAATTTTATAATCCCTTCTTTTATTTAGAGTATAATGTTTGATGAGGGTAGGATTCAGGCAGGCAGGACACAAAATTAGGTAAGTTGTCCTGAGAAAGCCTCTTTAAGGAGGTGACCCTGAAACCAAGGTAGAATGATAAAAGTAAGACAGCTATACAAAGATGAGAAGTATGGATTTGGGAATGAACTTGGTGAAGTTAGAAGAACAGAAAATATATATACGAGGCTGGAGAGGAGTAAGCAAAGGAATGGTAATAAGTGATTAGAGGGAAGGCTGAGGCTGGGTCATTTAGGATCTTATAGGCTATAGTAGGGAATATTGATTTATTATAAGCACAGTGGGTTAGCCATTGGCAATTTCAGGGGAGATAAATAATATGATTCAGTTGATACTATAAAATATGGATTTCTGCTTCTGGTAATGGCAGAGTAGCCAACAATAATTTCACAGAGCAACTAAAAAAGCTAGACAAAATAAAGAAAAAATATTTCTTTGAAGGCATTGAGAAGTTACCAAGGCTGCCAGAACTTAAGGGTCTAGAATCCTGGAGAGAGGAAGTACTCTAAAGGTCCTGAAGAGTCTTACTGTTTTTTTCTTTGAAACATTTGAAGATTTGTAAATGATAAAGCTCTGAGAGGTTGAAAGCCCAATAGAAAGCAGCAGTTAAGAGGTTGGGAAGTTGAGCATAGATTTGGCAGTCCTGTGGATGCAAATGTCCTAAATAAAGTGCTAGAAGACCAAGCAGTATGCAAAAAGGGTAATATGTTACTACAACATTGTACTTATTATAGGAATAAGAGGAATAATATTCAAAAATTACATGATGTAATTGACTTCCAAAGTCAAGGGAAGTGAAGGCAAAGATAAATGAAACTTTTGCACAGCAAGAGAAACTGACAACAAAACAGACAGCCAACAACATGGGAGATGATATTTTCAAACAGCAGTACAGATAAGGGCCTAATATCCAAAATATACAAAGAACTCACAAAACTCAACAACAAACAAGCAAACACTCCAATAAAAAAATGGAAAGAGGACATGAACAGACACTTCTCCCAAGAAGATATTACAAATGGCCAACAGATATATGAAAAGACGCTCATCTTCAGTAGCTGTAAGAGAAATGCCAATCAAAACTACAATGAGATACCACATCACACCTGTTAGATTAGCTATTATCAACAAGACAGCTAATAACAAGAGTTGGAGAGGCTGTGGAGAAAAAGGAACCCTCATTCACTGTTGGTGGTAATGTAAAGTAGTACAACCATTATGGAAGAAAGTATGGTGGTTTCTCAAAAACTTAAGAATAGAACTACCTTATGACCCAGCAATCCCTCTACTGGGTATATACCCCCAAAACTCAAAATCATTAGTACATAAAGACACATGCAGCCCCATGTTCATTGCAGCATTCTTCACAGTGGCCAAGACATGAAAACAACCAAAATACCCTTCAATAGAAGATTGGATAAAGAAGATGTGGTCCATATATACTATGGAATACTACTCAGCCATAAGAAATGATGACATCGGATCATTTATGAGAACATGGATGGACCTTGATAACATTATACTGAGTGAAATAAGTAAATCAGAAAAAAAAATTAAGAACTATATGATTCCATACATAGGTGGGACACAAAATGAGACTCATGGACATGGACAAGAGTGCAGTGGCTAGCAGGAGGAGAGGAAAGGAGGAGTGAGGGGTGGTGGAGGAATGGTTGGGGCATAAAAATACCAAATGAAAGGTGATGGAGGATGATTTGACTTTGGGCGATGGGTATACAACATAATCAAGTGTGAAAATGATCTGAAGATGTTTTATCTGAATCTTTGTACTCTAATTGATCAATGTCACCCTTTATTTAGACATTAAAATTAATTGTCTAAATAAAATTAAAATAATGGAGTCAAATTGATAAAATGTTCTTTACAGCCAAGGTCCATGAGTTTAATACCTATGTTTTCTTCTATGTAAGTTATTGTTTAAGATGATAAATTTAGGTCTTTGATCCATTTTGAATTACTTTTTGTGTAAGGAGACAAACTGTAGTCTAGTTTCATTCTTTTGCATGTGGCTTTCTAATTTTCCCAGCACCATTTATTGAAGAGGCTTTCTTTTCTCCACTGTGTGTTTTTGGCTCCTTTATCAAAGATAATTTGACCATATATATGTGGTTTTATTTCTGGACTCTCTGTTCTGTTCCCTTGGTCTGTGTGTCTATTTTTTCTGCCGATACCATGCTGTTTTGATTATCATGGCTCTGTAGTATATATAATTAGAAGTCAGGTATTGTAATGCCTCTAGCTTCATTTTTTTCTTTCTTTTTTTTAAATTCATTTTAGAGAGGAGAGAGAAAGGGAGAGCAAGAGACAGAGAGGGAGAGAGAGAGGAGAGAGAGAGAGAGAGAAGGTGGGGAGGAGCTGGAAGCATCAACTCCCATATGTGCCTTGACCAGGCAAGCCCAGGGTTTCGAACTGGCAACCTCAGCATTTCCAGGTCGATGCTTTATCCACTGCGCCACCACAGGTCAGGCTCATTTTTCTTCCTTAGGATTATTTTGGCTATTAGGGTATTTTTATAGTTCCATATAAACCTGATGATTTTTTTGGGTTCCATTTATTTAAAAAATGACATTGGAATTTTGATGAAATGAAAATTGCATTAAATTTGTACATTTGATTTGGGTAATATAGTCATTTTAACTATATTTATTCTTCCTATCCAAGAATAAGAAATATTTTTCCATTTCATTGTGTCTTTTTCAATTTCCTTTAACAAAACTTTGTAGTTTTCATTATATAAGTTCTTTACATTGTTTATTATGTTTATTCCTAGTTTTTAAATTTTTTAGTTGCACTGTAAAAGGAATTATTTTTTTGAGATCATTATTTGAAGTTTCATTTTTGGCATAGAAGACAGTAATAGACTTCTGTATATTAATTTTGTATCCTGCAACCTTACTGTATTGGCTTATTATTTCTAATAGCCTTTCTGTGAAGTGTTTAGGGTTTTCTATATACAGGATCACTAAAAAGTGAAAACTATTTCTTCAACCCCAATGTGAATGCCTTTTATTTCTTTCCCTTGTCTGATTGCTCTGCCTAGAACTTCCAGCACTATGTTGAATAGGAGTGGAGAGAGCAGACAACCTTGTCTTGTTCCTGATTTTAGAGGAAAAGTTTTCAGTTTTTTACCATTTAGTATGACGTTAGCTGATGGCTTTCATAGTGGCCTTTATTATGTTGAGAGATTTTCCTTCTTTACCCATTTTGTTGAGTATTTTAATCCTAATAGGATGTTGTATTTTATAAAATTTATTTTCTTCATTAGGATAGGATCATATGGTTTTTGTACTTTGTTTTGTTGATACAGTGTATTATGTTAACTGTTTTATGTATGTTGAACCATCCTTGTGTTTCTGTGATAAATCCCAGTTGATCATGATGAATTATTTTTTTAATGTGTTGTTGTATTCGATTTGCTAGTATTTTGTTTAGGATTTTTGCATTTGTATTCATTAGAGAGATTGGTCTGTAGTTTTCTTTCTTTGTGTTGTCCTTGCCAGGTTTTGATATGAGGGTTATATTGGCCTTATAAAATATGTTTGGAAGTATTGCTTCTTCCTCCATTTTTTTGGAAGACTGAGTAGAATAGGAACCAAATCTTCTTTGAATGTTTGATAGAATTCACTAGTATAGCTGTCTGGCTTTGGACTTTTTTGGGGGTAGATTTTTAATAGTTGTTTTTCTTTCCTTCCTGTTTATGAGTCTGTTTAAGCTTTCTCCTTCTTCTTGATTCAGTTTAGAAATACTGAATTGTTCTAGGAATTTATCTATTTCTTTTAGATAGTTGAATTTTTTGGTATATAATTTTTTATAGTATTCACAATATTCCTTTGTATATCTATAATATCTGTGGTAATTTCTCCTCTTTTATTTTGGATTTTGTTTATATGAGTCCTCTCTCCTTTTTTCTTAGTGAGGTTTGCCAGGGTTTTTTCAATTTTGTTGATCTTTTCAAAGAACCAGCTCTTTTTTTGTATTGATTTTTTCTAGTTTTTCTGTTCTCTATTTAATTTATTTCTGCTCTATACTCATGGACCTTGGTCGTAGAAAACATTTTATAAATTTGACCCAAAGGCAAGGGAAGTAAAGGCAAAGATAAATGAGTGGGATTACATCAAAATAAGAAGTTTCTGCCCAACAAAAGAAACTGACAACAAAACAGACAGCCAACTAAGTGGGAGGCGATATGTTCAAACAATAGCTCAGATAAGGGGCTAATACCCAAAATATGTAAAGAACTTACAAAGCTCAGCAACAAACAAGCAAACAATCCAATAAAAAAATAGGCAGAGTACATGAAAAGACACTTCTCCCAAGAAGAACTACAAATGACCAATAGATATATGAAAAGATGCGCATCTTCACTAGCTATTAGAGAAATGCCAATCAAAACTACAATGAGATATCACATCACACTGTTAGATTAGCTATTATCAACAAGACAGGTAATAACAAGTATTAAAGAGACTGTGGAGAAAAAAGAACCCTCATTTACTGTTGGTGGGAATGTAAATTAGTACAATCATTATGGAAGAAAGTAGGTGGTTCCTCAAAAAATTAAGAGTAGAGAATAGAGCTACCATATGATCCAGCAATCCCTTTACAGGGTATATACCCCCAAAACTCAAAAACATTGGTATGTAAAGACACATGCAGCCCCATGTTTATCACAGCATTGTTCACGGTGGCCAAGACATGGAAACTACTGAAATGCCCTTCAATAGTTGATTGGATAAAGAAAAAGTGGTGTATATATATATATATATATATATATATATATACACACACATACACTATGGAATACTACTCAGCCATAAGAAATGATGACATCAGATCATTTACAACATGGATAGACTTTGATAACATTATACTGAGTGAAATAAGTAAATTAGAAAAAACTAAGAACTGTATGATTCCATACATAGGTGGGACACAAAATTGAGACTCATTGACATAGATAAGAGTGCAGTGGTTACCAGGGGGAGGAGAAGAGAAAAGAGGGAGGGAGGTGGCGGGACGGGGAGGGACATGAACAGAAACAAAGAAAAGGTAATGGAGGATGATTTGACTTTGAGTGATGAGTATAAAGCATAATCAACTGTCCAAATGCTGTGAAGATGTTTTCTCTAAATCTATGTACTCTGTTTGACCAATGTTACCCTGTTAAATTTAATTGTCTAAAAGAAAAAAGAAAGAAAGAAAGAAAATGAAAATACAAGATAGTAGAATAATGAGCAATGGGTTTGAGCAAGCTCTTTATAAAGGAGGATTTCTACATGGCTAATGAGAATATAAAAAAGTCCTAATAGTCATCATGGTAATGAAACATAAAAGTACAGAGACACCACTGCACACACATCAGAATGCTTAAAATAAAAATGACTGATAACACCAAGTGTTGACAAAGATAGGAAGCAACTCTAATTCTCATACAATGCCAAGCTGTTGAAAATTAAAGTGACATTATCTGCCTGACCAGGCGGATGCACAGTGGATAGAGTGTTGGACTGGGATGCGTAGGACCCAGGTTCGAGACCCCGAGGTTGTCAACTTGAGTGTGGGCTCATCTGGTTTGAGCAAAACTCACCAGCTTAGACCCAAGGTCGCTGGCTCAAGCAAGGGGTTACTCGATCTGCTGTGGCCCCACTGTCAAGGCACATATAAGAAAGCAATCAATGAACAACTAAGGTGTCGCAACAAAAAACTAATGATTGATGCTTCTTATCTCTCTCCATTCCTGTCTGTCTGTCCCTATCTCTCTCTCTCTCTGACTCTCTCTCTCTCTTTGTGGAAAAAAAGAAAGTGACATTATCTATTGAAGATGAATAATAATATGCCCTATGAATTTTCAGTTCTACTAGATGTGTACTTAAAAACTGTGAGAATGGCTATAGCACTAATATTCTTAATAGCCCTTATAGTGGAACTTAATCCTAATAGTTATCAACAGTACTATGAATAAGTAAATGGCATATTCCTACAGTGAAATATTTATAAAGCAGATAAAATGAATCAATTATTTTAACTTATAACTAGAATGAATCTCACTAACAGAAGAAGCCAGACAAAAAAGTGTATGTACTGTATGACACCATTTATTATAAAACCCCAAACCATGTAAAAATAATTTATATCTTTAGAGGTCAAGAGAATGGATACCTTTGAGATGGAGTGGGGGTAATTAATTGGGAGGGGTAAGAAATGTATTTCTGGGGTGCTGGTAATACTCTATCTCTTGATTTGACTGTTGGTTACTTGAGTATGTGCATTCTGTGAAAATTATTTATAATTTATGTCAAATATATATATATATACTACAATTATCATTTCCCTTTTGTGGATAGCCTTTTCTCTCTCTTAAAAAGTACAAAATCTTTTCATTTCTACTAGCAATTTCTCCATATCCTCGTCAACACTTGTTATTGTCTTTCTTTTTTATTTTAGCCAGTATCTCATTATGGTTTTCATTTGAACTTTCCTAGTGATAGTGTAGTATCTGTGTTATATGTAAATATATATGATTTTTAGGGAATAGATTGAAGCAGTGCAAAAGGAGGGCAGGATTTAGGAAGTTCTTATAATTAAAATTGGACAGATTTGGGAGGCAGTTAGAAAGTAGTCTGGATGTGATTTGGCGATTGATTCAATATAGGAGCTTGATGGGTTGAATAGTGTCTCTCTCAAAAGATATTTTAAATCCCAAGCTCCACTGCCTCACAGTTGACCTTATTAGAAATATGATCATTGAAGATGTAATTAGTTAATATGAGGTCATATTGGAAAAAGATAGGCCCTTAATACAGTATGATTGGTATCCTTATAAGAAAAAAGACACAGACACAGGAGGGGAGAATGTAGAGAGACAAAGGTTGGAGTAATGTAGTTGCAAGCCAAGAAATGCCAAAGATGATGGCCACTACTAGAGGCAAGGAGGAGGCAAGGATGGATTCTACTTACAGTCCTGGAGGGAGCATGACCCTCCTAATACCTTGATTTAGGGTTTCTGACCTCTAGAACTGTGAGACAATACATTTCTTTCTTTTCAGCCATTATGTTACATCAATCATAGCAAACTAATACAGGGAGTATAGAAAGCACATAGGTAAGGATGACTCCCTGTTTTCAACATCTGGGTGGATGGGACACTGAATTGACCAAACTGAATTTTAGATTGGCCATCAAAGGAACATTTAAACATCTAATTACCGGTATGATGATGCTTTCAGCAGACAGAAGAACATAATGCATCAAGGAGTAGGCACCTTTTTCTGCATTTATCCAGGAATCCACCTGCATCTCCTTGTTCAGTCAGGAATATATCTTCTTAAAGCGATTTGGAGAAGGGCTTACACCCTTCCTAGAAATGTTTGGAAGAATAGCAGCGCCGAGCAGGTTGGTGTGAGCAGTTAACATGTTCCTTCTTGTTTTTTCCAACTTGTGGGCACAGCTAGAGCTGGAACCCTGGAAGCACAGCCTCTCTATTTTATTCTGCTGCAGAAAATCTGAGCAAGGAAGCAGGGTCACTGCAAATTTGTTGCAGTTCTCTTCCCATTTTTCAATTCTGAGTAATTGCTATTTTTTAGAGCCTGGATTCTTTTCATCTTTAAAGGGGCAGAGGGAGATGGCACCGTCGGCGTCTTCTCTCCTGGCCGCCATGAAAGGACCTCTTCCTCTTTTGCACGGGGCCTTTGACAAGGCTGGCCTGCTCCTTTTCCAAGCAGATTTATTCAGGGCCTGCATGTGAATTCAAACAATCTTTCTCATTGTTTTTTCCTCCTGCTGTGACAGTGGAAATGTTTTCCCATTGGTGAGAAATGCCCCACTAATCCATCACTTTCAAAGCTGTCTGAGCTCTTTGTTGGCTATAGAAGAAAAATAGCTGAGTCTAATCAAGTACCTTAAATAACCACAATGATTAGAGGAAAAATGGATGGATCTTGTAAACTCCTATTGATATTAAATTCTACCTGCAGTTAGTCTTGGATATAAATTTTAGAAGATTATATGTAAATGTAATTAGTGTACTGTATGTAGTATTGGACATCTATTTTGTCTCTGGGCAATTTTTCTTTTCTTAGCACGAAACCTACTACTATGGTTATTAAAAACAGTAATTGATTTTCTAGTTTTTAAAAACTTGTTTTTATTCCCCTGGTTTCATTATATTTCTGCATTTTTGCCATGCATTCCAATAATATTTTCCTAAGGCTTGTAAAAGAATTATATCATGCTCTAATAATCTGAGGGCAAAGGGGAGAGAGGGCAGTGTGGTGATAAATGAAGAAGCTATTTTAAACTGGAGTGGGCCCAGAAAACAGACCTCAGAATGATAGATTGAAGGGTTTCATGCTGAGGATTTGATTATGTTGTGTATGGCTTTATCTGAACATCGTTGATCTTATTTTGTAAATAAATGCTTGATAAAGCCCTAACTAAATAGTGCTAAAGTCAAAATATGGCTTGATTAAAAAGATTTAAAACTTAAAAATCAGTTATATAGATTATTTGTAATATGGATACTTTTTGTGTTCTTTCAAATGTTTGCTTGATTTCTATTCCAGTATAAATTCATTTAAGAAAAAACAAAATACTTTTAAGTTTTAATTTTACTTTTAATTAAAAATATTATTTCAAATGATTACTATTTTTACTGATATATAAGACATGTTACATCCTCACAAATAAACATTTTTAGGGGAATTTAAGTTTGATTTTGCAGGGTGAAAATACATTTTTGTGAATGTAAATACAGTGTTATGTAAACTAAAGGGCAAGCACATAAACTTTTCTTTGCTGTTATATGAATGCGTTATTTTAAAAAATGTCTTCAGAGCTCAACTGAGGACAAAATGAGCACCAAGTAATTCTAGTATATGTGGGATATGTGAATGTATATGTTCCCCCTTCCTTTTCTCCCTCCTCTCGCTGCTCCCCTCCCACAGCCAGTGGCTTGATTGGTTTGAATATTGGCCTCAGGCGCTGAGGATAGCTTGGTTGGTCTGAGCAAGTTAGCCACAGGCACTAAATATAGCTCTGTTGATTGGAGAATCAGCTTCAGATAGGGGTTGCTGGGTGGACCCAGGTCAGGGCTTTTGTGGGAGTCTGTCTCACTATCTCCCCTCCTCTCACCTAAAAAATAAATAAATAAAAAGAAAAATAAAAACTATATAATTGTAACAAAATGAGGAGGAGATATTTTAAATATATACCCATTTTTACTATTGTGAAATAAAACATGTTACCCTTTGTGATTCAGGAAGCCCATTAGGTAAAGTTCTTTGCTGAATGGATTCTTCCTGCTAGTTCTATCCTGTGGTAGGTAAACAGCTGTTATCAAAATTTATTTAAATCTACTTACAAAAAGCCAGAAACACTGTAGTGTTCTCAGTGTGAGGTAGATTGTATTTATGGTTTGGGAAAGCACATCTGGCTATTTATACTATTATTTATTTAGTAAGGTCTCTCTGAAGTCCCTCAGGCAGTGTATGAGTTAAGATCAAAGTGCTAGCACCTTGGCTCTCAGCCTCAGCTGAAATCTCAGCGGTACCACTTTCCAGCTTTTGTGACTGCAAGCAACTTTCTAACTTTTATGTGCCTTAGTTTTTGTGTTTGTAACAAGGAGAAAATTATAATAGTTTAGAGAATTGGGGGAGGATTGAATGCAATTAAAGGATTGAGAACAGTGCCTGGCACTTAGTGAGAACTCAGTATTAAACATCTAAAAATGTTGAATGTGACCACTGGGTCTGTGGTAACCATGTTGACTTTCAAATTTGGGAGAAAAGAGAGGGAAGAAAATGCTTTTAAAATTATATGCCTGGCTGGGTGGCTCCGAAGCAGTGACCTGGTGCTGCCAGAGGTCACAGTTTTAATTCCCTGTCAGGACTCATAGGAAAAGCAATCAATGAATGCACAACTAAATGGAACAACTAAGTGAAACAACCAGTCCATGTTTCTCTCTCTCCCTGCTCTCCTTTCTCTCTCTCAAATTAATGGAAAAAAATTTAAAAAGATAAAAATTATATGCATATATTAATATAATATTAAAAAACAGAATTACCAATTGCCCATTTTAAGGAAATCAGTGAATTACAAAACTTTTCCAGCTATTGTATTACTTTTTCAGCTCTTATGAACATTATTATTGGTTTAAAGTCAGGTCTCGTTGGAATTTGCAACTCAGCTTCAAGAGTTGCACCTAAGCAATGATCAGTCTTTAAACTGACTAGCATGATGGCAGTCTAATTTGTGGATGGGGAGTGGGATGGAAGGTGAGGGTGGAAATAGAGGAAAGTGGTTGATTGCTTAGTAGAAATAGTGACTGCAGGTCTCTGTACAATGTTCTCCATTCATTCCACATAGAAGTCACAGGGAGACGTGTGGGTACCTCCCCTTTTTTATAGGGAAGAATGAGGAAACTCAGTGCTTTGATGGGCATGCTCCACAAAATAGAAACAACTCATACCCTCTCTATTGTTTATTCCCCTGAGATTTTCCTGCCTCTCTGGTTATAGTGATGGGTGAATAAAAATTAATTAGAAGCTGGAATCTGATTTCAAGATGGGATGTCAGACACATATATCAAGCTACTAGGTTAGCTGTAAAGCATAACCTGGGATTTATATATTTAGAGGTCATAATAAATCTGTCTGTCATGAAAATCAGATCACCCAGCATTGCATGCTAATGGCTCATTGTCCCATAGAATTGTGTACTCTCTAGCAACTGCCCAATGACTCTGCTTTTCTCTGACTCGCTGTCTCCCTTGACCATTTAGTGATTCCACACTTCCTGCTTAGCAAAGTGCCTACTTTAATAAATGCTTCTGAACTTTTATAAAGAAATGTTTTTCCCTGGATTACAGCAGTGACCTCCTGTGCTGACTTTGACTCAATATTCTCAACAATAACCAATCAGTCTATCAATCATTCAATTCACTAACCTAACAATTACTTCAAAGATATTTACTGAATATCTGTTATGTACCAGGCAGTTTGCAAGGTGCTTGAAATCTAACAAAGATAGTGCTGGTCCTCACTGAGGGCCATGAGGGAGGAGAGAGATAAGAAAGCTTGTGAGATAAGTGAAGTGTAGGGTACAAAGAATGCAGACTTAGGAACATTAAGGAAGGATTCCCAGAGGCCAGCATCTTTTTTTTTTTTTTTCCTATTAAGTGAGAAGCAGGGAGGCAGAGATAAACTTCTGCCTATTCCCTGACCATCTGGGGCCATTGCTCTCTTGCTTAGTAACCAAACTATTTGCCTGAGGTGAGGCCATGGAGCCATCCTCAGCGCCCAGGTCCAACTTGCTTAAACCCAGCCATTGATGCAGGAGGGAGAGAGAGAAAGATTAAGAGAGAGAGAAAGGGAAGGGATGGAGAAGCAGATGGTTGCTTTCCTGTGTGTCCTGAACAGGAATTGAATCCAGAACTTCCATGCGCTGGGCTGATGCTTTACTGCTGAGCCAGCTGGCCAGGGCAACACCAGCATCTTTTGAGTTGAGACTTGTGAGTTGAGTGGGGTAGTTAACCCACTGAAGGGAGCTGGGAACTGATGGACAGTTTTCCAGGCCAAAGGAACAGCATATGCAAAGGCCAGGAGGTAAAAGAGGAAGAGTGTAGAATTGTGTTGGTGGTCAAAGTGGTGAGGCTGGAGAGTTTTACAAGGTTTTGCAAACTGGGAACAGTTAGGATTGGTCTAAGGGCAGTGGGGAGCCATTGAATCATTTAAGTGGGAGAAAGATCTTCCCATTGACCAAAAGTTGACATGTTATGCATTCTACCTCAGGTGCCTGCCGGAGTTTCCTATGGGCTTAAAGACTCTGTGCAAAGTGGTGTCATGTTACCTTTCTGACCTTGGTGCTCACTCTTTCTTCACCTTTCCTGTACTTTAGGCATGCTTGCACTCCATTACCAACTATTCTCTGGACATAATGTGCTGACCCTGGGCCATTGACCTCCACTCTTGCCATTCTTTCAGGTCCAGTGTCAGGGGGAGATTTTCTTTGATTTACCCCATACAGAATTAATACTGCCTTAAATTAGTCCTTCCATAAGTATGGCTGTCTTCATTTGTTCTTTCATTAAACAAATGTTTATTGGTTCTAGACTGTGTTCCAGGTGGGTGATAGTAATCAAGAAACCAAAGTGTCTGCCTTATAGAGTTTAGGTTATCCCAGATTCTTTTTCAGTCAGTCTTTGTCTAAGCCATTTGAAAGGCTATTATTTTTTAAATAATAAACACAGTTAGACTTCTTTGTCCTTCCTGTAGGTGTGGTTAGGTATTTACACATTTGTCTCCTTGATTTACTTGTTAGGTGCTTGAGAATAGGTACTAGTTTCTTTTTTTAATTTAATTTATTCATTTTAGAGAGGCGGAAGTAGAGAGAGAGAGAGAGAGAGAGAGAGAGAGAGAGAGAAAGAGAAGGGGACAGAGGAGCAGGAACATAAACTCCCATATGTGCCTTGAACAAGCAAGCCCAGGGTTACAAACCAGTGACCTCAGAGTTCCAGGTCAACACTTTATCCACTGCGCCTCCACAGGTCAGGCCCGGTACTATGTTTCTTTCAAGTACAGAATAAATTGGTTTTTAATGATTGAATACAGAATCAAAAAAAGCATGGCGATTCTTTGACAAGACATTTGGCCTGAAACTCTACACTTAGTGGTAAGGGAGAAAGTATTGATTTTTCATTCACATTGTTACAAGTTTAAATCATGCCTTACTAACTATGTGGCCTTGGATCAATCACTTGACCACTCTGAGCTTAGTGTTTTCTTTTCTGTAGGGTTCTATCTCATGGTGTTGTGAATATTAGAAACAATATACCCAAGGTACCTATTGTTATGCCAAGGACATATTAAGCACTAAATAAGAGATACATATTTTATGTATGTATGTATGTATGTATGTATGTATTTATTTAGAAAATTAAATTTAACAGGGTGTATATATGTCTGTATGTATTTATTTATTTATAAAATTAAATTTAACAGGTCAAAAAGAGTACATAGATTTTGGGCAGACATCTCCACTTCATTTGGATGGCCAATTATGTTGTATACCCATCATCCAAAGTCAAATTTGATAGAATCAATTAGAGTCCGAAAGACTAGTGTAACAGGCTTTAATGAAAGAATACCTGCTGGGCTGTCTCCTAAGGGAGAGCAGCCCCGGCTACAGACTCAGGCCACTTTTTTTTTTCTTTCCTTTTATAATTTTATTTTTTTAATGGGGTGACATCAATAAATCAGGATACATATATTCAAAGATAACAAGTCCAGGTTATCTTGTCATTCAATTATGTTGCATACCCACCACCCAAAGTCAGATTGTCCTCTGTCACCTTCTATCTTGTTTTCTTTGTGCCCCTCCCCACCCCCTTTCCCTCTCCCATTTCCCCCTCCCCCCTGTAACCACCACACTCTTATCAATGTCTCCTAGTTTCACTTTTATGTCCCACCTATGTATGCAATAATGCAGTTCCTGGTTTTTTCTGATTTACTTATTTCGCTTCGTATCATGTTATCAAGATCCCACCATTTTGCTGTAAATGTTCCGATGTCATCATTTCTTATGGCTGAGTAGTATTCCATAGTGTATATGTGCCACATCTTCTTTATCCAGTCATCTATTGACGGGCTTTTTGGTTGTTTCCATGTCCTGGCCACTGTGAACAATGCTGCAATAAACATGGGGCTGCATGTGTCTTTACGTATCAATGTTTCTGAGTTTTGGGGGTATATACCCAGTAGAGGGATTGCTGGGTCATAAGGTAGTTCTATTTGCAGTTTTTTGAGGAACCACCATACTTTCTTCCATAATGGTTGTACTACTTTACATTCCCACCAACAGTGTATGAGGGTTCCTTTTTCTCCACAGCCTCTCCAACATTTGCTATTACCTGTCTTGCTAATAATAGCTAATCGAACAGGTGTGAGGTGGTATCTCATTGCCATTTTGATTTGCATTTCTCTAATAGCTAAAGAAGATGAGCATCTTTTCATATATCTGTTGGCCATTTGTATTTCTTCCTGGGAGAAGTGTCTGTTCATATCCTCTTCCCATTTTTTTATTGGATTGTTTGTTTGTTTGTTGTTGAGTTTTATGAGTTCTTTGTATATTTTGGATATTAGGCCTTTATCTGAGCTGTTGTTTGAAAATATCATTTCCCATTTAGTTGGCTTTCTGTTTATCTTGTTATCAGTTTCTCTTGCTGAGCAAAAACTTCTTAGTCTGATGTAGTCCCATTCATTAATTTTTGCCTTCACTTCTCTTGCCATTGGAGTCAAATTCATAAAATGCTCTTTAAAACCCAGGTCCATGAGTTGAGTACCTATGTCTTCTTCTATGTACTTAATTGTTTCAGGTCTTATGTTTAAATCTTTGATCCATTTTGAGTTAATTTTTGTACAGGGGGAGAGACTGTAGTCCAGTTTCATTCTTTTGCATGTGGCTTTCCAGTTTTCCCAGCACCATTTATTGAAGAGGCTTTCTTTTCTCCATTGTGTGTTGTTGGCCCCTTTATCAAAAATTATTTGACTATATATATGTGGTTTTATTTCTGGACTTTCTATTCTGTTCCATTGGTCTGAGTGTCTATTTTTCTGCCAATACCATGCTGTTTTGATTGTTGTGGCCCTATAATAGAGTTTGAAGTCAGGTATTGTAATACCCCTAGCTTCATTCTTTTTCTTTACGATTGCTTTGGCTATTCAGGGTTTTTTATAGTTCCATATAAATCTGATGATTTTTTGCTCTATTTCTTTAAAAAACGTCATTGGAAGTTTGATGGGAATTGCATTAAATTTGTATATTGCTTTGGGTAATATAGCCATCTTGATTATATTTATTCTTCCTAGCCAAGAACAAGGTATATTCTTCCATCTCATTATATCTTTTTTGATTTCCCTTAACAATGGTTTATAGTTTTCATTATATAAGTCCTTTACATTCTTTGTTATGTTTATTCCTAAGTATTTTATTTTTTTTGTTGCAATCGTGAAGGGGATTATTCTTTTGAGTTCGTTCTCAATTGTTTCATTGTTGGCATATAGAAAGGCTATTGACTTCTGTATGTTAATTTTGTATCCTGCGACCTTACTGTATTGGCTTATTGTTTCTAGTAGTCTTTTTGTGGATTCTTTGGGGTTTTCGATGTATAGGATCATATCATCTGCAAAAAGTGATACCTTTACTTCTTCTTTTCCGATATGGATGCCTTTTATTTCTTTGTCTTGTCTGATTGCTCTGGCTAGAACCTCTAGTACCACATTAAATAAGAGTGGAGGGAGTGCACAACCCTGTCTTGTTCCTGATTTAAGGGGGAAAGCCTTCAGTTTAGTGCCATTTAATATGATGTTCGCTGATGGTTTATCATATATGGCCTTTATCAAGTTGAGATATTTTCCTTCTATACCCATTTTGTTGAGAGTCTTAAACATAAAATTGTGTTGTATTTTATCAAAAGCCTTTTCTGCGTCTATTGATAAGATCATGTGGTTTTTGTTCTTTGTTTTGTTGATATGGTGTATTACGTTAACCGTTTAATGTATGTTGAACCATCCTTGAGATTCTGGGATGAATCCCACTTGATCATGATGTATTATTTTTTTAATATGTTGTTGTATTCGATTTGCTAGTATTTTGTTTAGTATTTTAGCATCTGTATCCATTAGAGATATTGGTCTGTAGTTTTCTTTTTTTGTGCCATCCTTGCCTGGTTTTGGTATGAGGGTTATGTTGGCCTCATAAAATGTGTTTGGAAGTATTGCTTCTTCTTCAATTTTTTGGAAGACTTTGAGTAGAATAGGAACCAAGTCTTCTTTGAATGTTTGATAAAATTCGCTGGTATAGCCGTCAGGGCCTGGACTTTTATTTTTGGGGAGGTTTTTAATGGTTTTTTCTATTTCTTCTCTACTGATAGGTCTGTTTAGGCTTTCTGCTTCTTCTTGACTCAGTCTAGGAAGGTTGTATTGTTCTAGGAATTTATCCATTTTTTCTAGGTTGTTGAATTTAGTGATGTAAAGTTTTTCATAGTATTCTACAATAATTCTTTGTATATCTACGGTGTCCATGGTGATTTCTCCTTTTTCATTTTGGATTTTGTTTATATGAGTTCTTTCTTTTTTCCTTGGTAAGTCTTGCCAAGGGTTTGTCAATTTTGTTGATCTTTTCAAAGAACCAGCTCCTTGTTCTATTAATTTTTTCTATAGTTTTTCTGTTCTCTAATTCATTTATTTCTGCTCTGATTTTTATTATCTCTTTTCTTCGGCTAGTTTTGGGTTGTCTTTGTTCTTCTTTTTCTAGTTCCTTAAGGTGTGAAGTTAAGTGGTTCACTTGGGCTCTCTCTTGTTTGTTCATATATGCCTGAAGTGATATGAACTTCCCTCTTATCACTGCTTTTGCTGCATCCCATAGATTCTGATATGTCGTATTGTCATTTTCATTAGTCTGTATATATCTTTTGATCTCTGCACTTATTTCTTCTTTGACCCATTCATTTTTTAAAAGTATGTTGTTTAGTTTCCACATTTTTGTGGGATTTTTTTCCTCTTTTTTGCAGTTGAATTCTAGTTTCAAGGCTTTATGATCAGAAAATATGCTTGGTACAACTTCAATTTTTCTGAATTTGCTGATGTTATTTTTGTGGCCCAACATATGGTCAATTCTTGAGAATGATCCATGTACACTGGAGAAAAATGTATACTCAGTCACTTTGGGATGAAATGTCCTGTAGATGTCTATCATATCCAGGTGCTCTAGTGTTTAGTTTAAGGCCACTATGTCTTTGTTGATTCTCTGTTTGGATGACCAATCTAGAGCCGTCAGCGGTGTATTGAGGTCTCCAAGTATGATTGTATTTTTGTCAGTTTTTGTTTTAAGATCAATAAGTAGCTGTCTTATATATTTTAGTGCTCCTTGGTTTGGTGCATATATATTAAGAATTGTTATGTCTTCTTGATTCAGTGTCCCCTTAGCCATTATGAAATGGCCATTTTTGTCTGTGAGTGCTTTTCCTGTCTTTTAGTCAGCATTATCCGATATGAGTATTGCTACACCTGCTTTTTTTTGGATGTTATTTGCTTGGAGTATTGTTTTCCAGCCTTTCACTTTGAATTTGTTTTTATCCTTGTTACTTAGATGAGTTTCCTGTAGGAAGCATACAGTTGGATTTTCTTTTTTAATCCATTCTGCTACTCTGTGCCTTTTTATTGATGAGTTTAATTTGTTTACATTTATTGTAATTATTGACACTTGTGAGTTTCCTATTGCCATTTTATATCTTGCTTTCTGTTAGTTTTGTGTCTTGTTTGATCCTTCTCTTTCGTTTTTCTATCTTTTGTTTTTATTTGGTTGTATTCCGTACATATTTCCTCTGTTGCTATCTCTTTTATCTCATGTGCTTTTGTGGTGGTTTTTTCAATGGTGGTTACCTTTGAGTAATGAAAAGGGTCCCTACCCTGTTCATTGTAGCGAACTATTTTGTGAGTACTTTTGCACTCCATCGTCCTTTGCTACTGTTAATCTTCATCTTCTCTCCCTCTTTCTTTTTGTTGTTGTCACAGTTTAAATTTGGTTTTATTGTGTTCTTCTTGGAGCTTTTGTGGCTCTGTTTTTTTTTTTTGTTCTTTGTATCTGATTGGAGAACCCCCTTTAGTAATTCCTGGAGTGGTGGTTTTCTGATGATAAATTCCCTCATCTTTTCTGTATCTTTGAATGTTTTTATTTCTCCTTCATATTTGAAGGATAGCTTTGATGGGTATAGTATTCGTGGCTGAAAGTTCCTCTCTTTCAGGACTTTAAATATTGGGGTCCACTCTCTTCTAGCTTGTAGAGTTTCTGCTGAGAAAGCTGATGATAATCTAATGGGCCTTCCTTTATATGTTATATTCTTCTTTTCCCTGGCTGCCTCGAGAATTTTTTCTTTGCTGTTGGTTTGTGTCAATTTCATTATGATATGCCTTGGAGTAGGTTTGTTGGGGTTAAGAAAACTCAGAGTTCTGTTTTCTTCTTGAACTTGAGGCTTTAGTTCTTTCCACAGGCTTGGGAAGTTCTCATCTATTATTTGTTTGAGTATGTTCTCCATTCCATTTTCTCTCTCTTCTCCCTCTGATATACCTATTATTCTTATGTTATTCTTTTTGATGGAGTCAGATAATTCTTGTAGGGCTATCTCATTTTTTTTAATTTTTGAGTCTCTTTCTTCTTCTCTCTGTTGTGCTTCAAGTTACTTGTCTTCTATTTCACTAATCCTCTCTTCTATTTGACCTGTTCTATTAGCTAAGCTTATTACTTCATTTTTCAGCTCGTGAATTGAGTTTTTCATCTCTGCTTGATTTGTTTTTATAGTTTCAATTTCCTTGGACATATATTCTTTGTGTTCATTGAGTTGTTTTCTGAGCTCCCTAAATTGCCTTTCTGTGTTTTCTTGTATATCTTGGAGGATTTTTAGGATTTCTATCTTGAATTCTCTGTCATTTAGCTCCAAGGTTTCCAATATATTAAATTTTTTCTCCATAGATTTTTCCTCATCTAGCTGTGTTACCTCTCTTTCTTTTGTATCCATGATATTCGATTTTCTCTTCCTTAATGGAATCTCAGGGTGGTTTTGTTGATAGTATTAATGAGATTTAATAAAGAATAAAAAGTTTAAAAAAATAAAAAAATCGAAAAGAATTGTTTTTTTAAAAAAATTAATAATGAAATAAAGAAAAATAAAATAAAATAAAAAATTTTAAAAAAGGAAATTATTCCCCCCCTCCTTTTTTCCTCTCCTCTCCCCTCTTTCTTGAGAAAATCTTGTGGTGAACTGTGAATTATAACAAACAATGCCTGTGATGGAGGGCCTGAATTGGGGAAAAGTAATAAAGGGGCAATAAAAAAAATGAAAAAAAAGAAAAAAGAAAAAAAAAGAGGGTATGGACCCACAAAAAGCAAATAAGGAAAAAAATTGGGTCAAGAATAAAATGATTTGCTTTTAGGTGTTGGTTGTCTAAGAGTTATGATGAGAGGAATAAGAGAACAGAAAAATGGGGGGACAAATTAAAAAAATACTATTGTATTTAGTGGAACAAGAACTAGATAAAATGGAGAGCCAGGGATGGGAGCACTGCTAGTGAGTTAAAAAGGTGAAGTAAAACCCCCCCAAATGCCACAAACATAAGTTTGAGTCCCAGATAAGATAATTTGTTTGTTATTGAGGTTTGAATGAGAGGAGATGTAAAGGAGAAAGGAAGAAACTAATATAGAGGGAGAAAAGAAAGAGAGAGAGAGAAAAAAAGAGGGAATCACTAAAAGAAGTAAAAAGAAAGGAGAGAGAGAGGGAGAGAGAGAGAGAGAGTTAAGGGTTTTGGAGTGCAACCCTCACAGAGAGAAAGGAAGAGGAGAGAAAAGATAATGGGAGATTTAACACTTATGGGTAGTGTAGTTCAAGGAGAGGAGAAAGTAAGACCGGCAGAGAGTTAATCGGCCAAATTGGAGGAGGAAAAAAAAGTATCAAGAATGAAGATAAGAGAAACAAATGAACAAATATAATAAAACGGGATAGGTTATAAAGTCTGCAGATTATTCTTGATTTTGAGAGGTTATGTTCTTGCTTTTTCTTTTCTCTCCCTCTTCCTGGTCGGTGACTCTGTACCCCGGGTTCTGCCCCTTTGGCATGCTCAGGTAGAGGTTTGTAGTTGATAAGTCTCTATGGCAATGTCATGTATTGTGCTTTAGTCTCATTGGCAGTCGAGGCTCATTAGCATTTATAGGCTCCGACAGTGAGAGAGTCCGTGTTCCTGGAGCCTTTCTCCTAGTCTTTCCTTCCTCAATTAGTAGCCTGATAATCCAGCTATGGAGTTGCTGCTGCCTCTGCCTGAATAGTAAGAGGCTCAAAAAGCTGGCAACTCCCCACTGTATTTCCACTCAGCACAGGGCTCTGGGTAAGGCTCAGTCAGTTAGAGCTGCTAGCATAATCAGGCGGGCTTTCCACCTACTCAAAGATCTCTGGCTCTGCCACTTTGTCCGGTAACACAGGCAGGCGTCCACTTCTGGGGCGCTTGGAGGAAACTCTCATTCACTATCTGCGCGCGCAGACCAGGATATCCGGCCAGCAGTCTCACGCTCTGAGTGAAACCCCCAACTGCATGGAAAAGTTGCAGTGTTGGAATTTAGTCTCGCTCCGTCCCCGTACGCAGCTTTTGCAAGGCGCTGGGGCGGCCCGAGATTCCGCTTTGGCCCACACAAAGGTCAGGCCACTTTTTAAGGGCTAGGTTTAGGGAAGTAGGAGGGTAGCGAGGCATTAGCTGATTGGCTGCCACTATCGCTGGGTGCAGGGGTGCTTTTCCTCTAATTACGATTGTTGGTGGATTTCAATTGTCAACAGTTTCAACTGTCCATGATTCATCAGACATTCCTTTGCGGTTGGTCTCCTGCCACAAGCCCTGAAACGAAACTCATGCCGGCAGGTTAAAGAAATGAAACCTAAGACTCCCGACTATTTGATATATTTATATAAAAAGGAAAGAGAATGATTCCTAGAGAGGCTCAAGGGAAAGGGGACGGAGGTCATCATCTTCTGTAACTTCTTCCTGCTGAGTAGGGGCGGTGAAGGGTTATGGCCTCTCTAAGGGTCACTCTGAGTGGGGGGTTTATAGGATAGAGAGGTGCAGTGATGGCCGGGTAGGGATGTATTTACAGGGGTCCAGATTTTTCTGTTTCATGAGGACAGGTTTAAGGATTGGTTGGTGTGTAGGGCTAGGTAGATTTTTCCAATTTTCTGTTTGGTGAAGGCCTGCATGCGGTTCTGTAAGAAACTAATGAACAGACGTAAGAGGCAGTATCCAAAAGCTAGAATAACAAATAGTAGAGTGAGTGGACCAATGAAAGGCAATAGCCAAGACACCCAGTTTGTGTGAAACCACTGGTTCCAGGATTCAGTTTGTTTTTCATGGATTTGCTGGGCTTGTTCCTTTAATTTGATTGCCGCATCTCTAACTAGTCCTGACTGATTAAGATAAAAGCAACATTCTTCTCCTAGAAAGACACAAATACCTCTTTTTTCTGCCATTAAGAGATCAGGTACTCAGCGGTTTTGGAGCATGACAGTGGCTAGGGAATTAATTTGATCCTGGAGTTGTACTAGGGTGGAGGCAATTTCTTTTAGGGAGCTTTGGAGGTCTTCAGAGAGAGAGTGGTAATAGGATAGGGCAGTGGCCAGTCCCCCTGCCCCTAGACCTACTCCTGTAGAGAGTCCTAAAGCGACAAGAAGAGGCATTACCTGCACAGCTTGTTTGGTCCTTAGATTGACGGGTAGTGTACTAGGAACTGGAAGAGGCTCATGGGGTGGGATTAGGTTATTTGGGGTGAGATAGACTAGGGTACAGGTTCCTGTCCAATTAGTAGGGAGACACATATAGGTGTTGGTCCCACACAAGTAGAAAGTCCCTGATTAGGTGAGGCAGGCTGAGAGGTGAACAGAGAATAGAAGGACAAGGGGTCGGTTTTGTACATCCGGCTCTGAAATCCAGATGGTCAAGGTGGAGGAAAGTGCAGCCCCCACTAGGGGAAGCCATGGTCAGAGGCCTGCTTGAGCATTGCAACCATGTGTTAGGGGTAGTGAGTCTTCTATTTTTTTACAGTGATTAAAAGCCTTTAAGCAATCTCTTGGCCAATACAGCAAGAATCCATAAAAGAATAGGGTCCTTAACATGACCAAGTCCAAGTTGGCCCCAACACCATGCCAAATCCCTGAAAAATGCAACCCAACCCCAGCTCAGTCTGTTAGGAACTGTCACAAGGAGCAGGAGTCCAGGAAAAGTCCACATCCAGGAAAAGTCCCCATGGCACTGGACTTATTGTCACAATTCTATACTTTGCAGCTCACGTCCAAGTCCCAATGACCGCTGCTTCTAGCTGGTAATGATTCAGGTAGACCGGAAAAGCCATCTGCAGCATGTGTGGAGATGGAGCTTCTGTTCTCCTCTGCCTAAAGAGGTGAGACCAGGTTGCTTTTCCCTGAAGCTCTCTGACTGTGACTTGGTAAAGAGAACCTTGGGATACACTAAGCTGGGGGGCAAAGGTAGATTCATAATAGAAGTTGGCACAAGAAGGAAAGAGAGCTCTAAATTAGGAGTAGGTCCCAGCCTGAAATATGAGTGGGGCATTGAGGTAGGAGGAATAAAGGAAACACTATATATTAAACAAAGCAGCAGAAAATAGGACTATCAACACCCACAACAGAGATCTTCGAGGGAAGAGTAAAAAACCTGACTATTGGAGAAAGACATAGTTAAGTGACCCTTATGCAAATGAGATCAGTTTACCTGCTTCTTGGAAGAAATACCCTAGGCTCGTCCACAGTGTCGTAGATGGGGCTGATGGCCCTGGGCACCTTCAGCCTTCTGTGGCAAACCCCAGCATTCTGGGCAAGGTTAGGTCATAGGTGGCTGGAGCAGGGCTGGAAAAGTCTGAACCCTCCCTTAGAGGAGTGAGGGGAAAGCCTACCTTCCAGTGTCCCTGCTTCCTCACAGCAGAGGCATGTAAGCCTGGCAGGCCTTCTTTTCCACTATTGAAGCAGGACCCAGATGGCATCCTATGAGACCCCTTTGGGGCATTGGAGCCTTTAAGGGTGTATCCTAAAAACTGGTAGTTCCCCTGATCTCTTTTGGGCTTTTTTTTTGCCTCTTGGTATGTTAAAGGCCATGCTCAGAAGATCTCACTGAGGGGTTTGAGGATCCCCATCTGCCTATATAAATCTTTTCCATATATCTAGAGCTATTTGAAAAAAGACAAAACAGTGTTATTAGCTGGATCAAATAAAGAAGGTAGTAGTTTGCAGGAGAAAAAGATTTGGCGTCTCCTGTTCATCAGCATTTAAAAAAATTTAAAAATTTTTAAGTAAAAAACATGATCTGGTAGACCCATAGGAGATCCAGGATATGACTCCCCCCTTTTAAATTTTTTTAAATTGACCTTAAAATATTTGCTGGGTACACTTTAACAATACCTTGACTTTAAAGATTGTAATAATGACAAAATACAAT
This sequence comes from Saccopteryx bilineata, assembly GCF_036850765.1. Classification (NCBI taxonomy): domain Eukaryota; kingdom Metazoa; phylum Chordata; class Mammalia; order Chiroptera; family Emballonuridae; genus Saccopteryx; species Saccopteryx bilineata. Next base: position 78,744,270 of record NC_089499.1, read on the forward strand.
AAATGCTTTTGCTTCATATGCAGGAGCATTGTCAGTTTAACCAGTTTAGGAAATCCAATAATAGAACAATGCATACAGACAATGAGCTATAACATGCTTAGCAGCCTCTCCTGTTCTGACAGAGGTTACTATAAATCCAGAATATGTATCCACTGTAACATGGACATATGACTGTTTGCCAAATGAAGGTATATGAGTAACATTCATTTGCCAAAGTTGTCCTGGTAGGGGTCCTTTAGGGTTAACTCCAAATGAAGGGGCAGATTGTAGTATAGGACCCCTTGGACAGGATTTCCCTATCTGCCATGCTGCTTCCCGAGAAAGGTGAAACTGTTTACACAGGGCTGCAGCGTTCTGGTGATGAATAGTATGAGACTGAATTGCTTGATCTGTCATGGTTGCTCCAAATAATTTTCTTTTGGGTATCTTGATCAACAAGGGCATTCCTAGGCCCTGGCCGGTTGGATCAGTGGTAGAGCATCAGCCTGGCGTGCAGGAGTCCCGGGTTTGATTTCTGGCCAGAACACACAGGAGAAGTGCCCACCTGCCTCTCCACCCCTCCCCCTCTCCTTCCTCTCTGTCTCTCTCTTCCCCTCCCACTGCCAAGGCTCCACTGGAGCAAAGCTGGCTCGGGCAATGAGGATGGCCCCGTGACCTCTGCCTCAGGTGCTAGAATGACTCTGGTTGCAACAGAGCAACATCCCAGATGGGCAGAGCATCTCCCCTTGGTAGGCGTGCTGGGTGGATCGGTTGGGTGTATGCAGGAGTCTGTCTGACCACCTCCCTGTTTACAACTTCAGAAAAAAATATATATATATATTAAAAAAAAGGGCATTCCCTTGTGCTAAAGCTCCAGGGAGCATGGAGTGAGCTCGAGTATGTCCTATAAAACATGGAGCTCTATGTTGACATACAAGTCTTTGAAGAAGGAGGAACTGCTGAAATAGTTCATCAGCATTTGTCCCTAAGACAGCAGTCTTTATAGTGGAAACACCATAAGTAAATATTTGCTGTCTGTATATAGATTAAAGGGGGAATATGGCAAATGCTGAAAAGCCATGATAATGGCATATAATTCTAGACTTTGAGCTGATTTTAAGTTGACAGTTTCAGTATAAAGTTGTCCATTGATTTGCAAGAGCGATTTGCCATTTAGTGGAAGTTTCCCAGAGCCATTGTTATTGATCCTTTGAAAAAAGGAACAACAATAATTTTGAGGCTCAAAACCTATAAGCTGTAAGGGTCGCCTATGCCCCTTGATAATCCAGGAGGTAACAAGATCAGAATATAGAGGTGTATTCCATGTGCTATTAGATGGTTCAATGTGCCCAAGCTGTAGCTGCTCTTGTACCAATTGAGCAGCTGCCCTAAATTTCTCCTGATAAAGGGGCTGTTGGTTTACCCATACAGGATTATCTGATTTCCAAGTAATTGGGTCTGCACAATGCATTATTGAGGTAGCAGGAGCTACCAAGGCCCCTATGCTAAATTTTGATATTCTAATCCACACCTTCTGGTATTGGGTGCCACTTCTATGGGGGTGAGAATTCCTCGCTGTTCTTTCCCTAGTCCGTTGGTGGGCAAAAATCCCCTATCAAGCATCTGAGTACTGATTAAACCATTAGGACTGCCAAGCCATGCTCCCATATTTTTCAAAACATCTCCCACAAATTAACTGGCCACCCAGGGAGCACATAAGGCTTAAAAAATCTAGAATGACCTTCTTAATCTTCCCAATGTAGAAAACTAGAACTTTGTTGAGGGGATTTACTCTGCCCTATACCTTGTAATTCTGTGGCTGCTGCATGAGTGGGCCAGGAAGGAGGTCAATGTAGCTTAGCAATAACAGATACATCAGCTCCAGTATCTAAAAGTCCTTTAAATTTATGCTCATGTATTGTTAGTTCCAGTTCAGGTCGTTTCTGACCTGTTGTTTTTTTTTAAATCCAATTGGCAAAATCAGAGGAGTTAAATCACCAATTTGCTTGGGGCTCCTTTTGCTGGATGTGGCCTGAGAAGCAGAATTACCATCCTTATACGATTCTTCTAACTGCCTGAATTAGTTGTGAGACACATTCTTTTTTTTTTTTTTTGATTAATTTTGATGGGGTGACATTGATAAAATTGTCTTCAGTCATCTTCTAAATGGTTTTCTTTGTGCCCCTCCCCTCCCCCAACCCCCTCTCTCTCCCCCCCACCCTGTAACCCCAACACTGTTGTTCATGTATCTGAGTCTCATTTTTATGTCCCACCTATGTATGGAATCATATAGTTCTTAGTTTTTTCTGATTTACTTATTTTGCTCAGTATAATGTTATAAAGGTCCATCCCTGTTGTTGTAAAAGATCCGATATCATCATTGCTTATGGCTGGGTAGTATTCCATAGTATATATATATCAAAGCTTTTTAATCCACTCGTCCTCTGACAGACACTTGGGCTGTTTCCAAATCTTCACTATTGTGAACAATGCTGCCATAAATATGGGGGTGCATTTCTTCTTTTCAAACAGTGCTATGGTATTCTTGGGGTATATTCCTAACAGTGGTATAGCTGGGTCAAAAGGCACTTTGATTTTTAATTTCTTGAGGAATCTCCATACTGTTTTCCACAGAGGCTGCACCAGTCTGCATTCCCACCAGCAGTGCAGGAGGGTTTCCTTTTCTCCACATCCTCGCCAGCACTTATTCTGTGTTGTTTTATTGATGAGTGCCATTCTGACTGGTGTGAGGTGATATCTCATTGTGGTTTTAACTTGCATTTCTCTAATGATTAGTGATGTTGAGCATTTTTTCATATGCCTATTGGCCATCTGTATGTCCTCTTTGGAGAAGTATCTATTCATTTCTTTTGCCCATTTTTGGATTAGATTGTTTGTCTTCTTGGTATTAAGTTTCACAAGTTCTTTATAAATTTTGGTTATTAACTCCTTATCATACTCATTGTCAAATATATTCTCCCATTGTGTAGTTTGTCTTTTTATTCTGTTCTTATTTTTAGCTGTGCATAAGCTTTTTAATTTGATATAGTCCCGTTTGTTTATCCTGTCTTTTATTTCACTTGCTTGTGGAGACAAATCGGCAAATATATTGCTGCGAGAGATGTCAGAGAGCTTACTGCCTATATTTTCTTCTAAGATGCTTATGGTTTTACTACTTACATTTAAGTCTTTTATCCATGTTGAGTTTATTTTTGTGAATGGTGTAAGTTGGTGCGCTAGTTTCATTTTTTTGCAGGTAGCTGTCCAATTTTCCCAACACCATTTGTTGAAGTGGCTGTCTTTACTCCATTGTATGCTCTTACCTCCTTTGTCAAATATCAGTTGTCCATAAAAGTGTGGGTTTATTTCTGGGTTCTCAGTTCTGTTCCATTGATCTATATGCCTGTTTTTATGCCAGTACCAGGCTGTTTTGCGTACAATGGCCTTATAATATAACTTGATATCAGGAAGTGTGATACCTTCCACTTTATTCTACCTTTTCAAGATTGCTGAGGCTATTCGTGTTCTCTTTTGGTTCCATATAAAGTTTTGGAATATGTGTTCTATATCTTTGAAGTAAGTCATTGATTGGTATTTTAATCAGTATTGCATTGAATTTATAAATTGCTTTGGGTAATATAGACATTTTAATGATGTTTATCCTTCCTAACCATGAGCACGGTACATACCTCCACTTTTTCGTATCTTCCCTGATTTCTTTTATCAATGTTTTATAATTTTCTGAGTACAAGTCTTTAATCTCCCTGGTTAAATTTATTCCTAGATACTTTCTTTTTTTGGTTACAATGGTAAAGGGGATTGCTTCCTTAATTTCTCTTTCTGACAGTTCATTGTTAGTATATAAAAATGCCTCTTATTTCTGAGTATTGATTTTATATTCTGCCACCTTGCTGAATTCACTTATCAGGTCTAGTAGTTTTTTGACTACGACTTTAGGGTTTTCTATATACAATATCATGTCATCTGCAAATAATGATAGTTTTACTTCTTCTTTTCCAATGTGGATGCCTTTTATTTCTTTTTCTTGTCTGATTGCTGTGGCTAGGACTTCCAGAACTATGTTGAATAAGAGTGGTGAAAGGGGGCACCTCTGCCTTGTTCCTGATATTAAGGGGATTGCTTTTAATTTTTGCCCATTCATATGATATTGGCTGTAGGTTTGTCATAGATGGCCTTTATCATGTTGAGGTTTGTTCCCTGTATTCCCACTTTGCTGAGACTTTTGATCATGAATGGGTGCTGGATTTTATCAAATGCTTTTTTCTGCATCTATTGAAATTATCATGTGGTTTTTTCCCTTCCTTTTGTTTATGTGATGAATCACATTGATTGATTTGCAAATATTGTACCAGCCTTGCCTCCCAAGAATAAATCCCACTTGATCATGGTGTATGACTTTTTTCATATATTGCTGGATCTGGTTTGCTAATATTTTGTTGAGAATTTTTGCATCTAAATTCATCAGGGATCTTGGTCTATAATTTTCTTTTTTTGTGTTTCCTTTGCCTGGTTTTGGAATCAGAACTATGCTCAACTCATAAAAGGAGCTTGGAAGTCCTCCTTCCTCTTGAATTTTTTGAAATAGCTTGAGAAGGATAGGAGTTAGTGCTTCTTTGAATATTTGGTAGAATTCACTTGTGAAGCCATCAGGCCCTGGACTTTTCTTTTTTGGAATTTTTTTGATAACTGTTTCAATCTCATTTGTTGTAATTGGTCTGTTTAGGTTTTCTGATTCTTCCAGATTAATTTTTGGAAGATTTTATGTTTCAAGAAATTTGTACATTTTATTTAGGTTGTCTGGTTTTTTGGCGTACAATTCTTCATAGTGTTGTCTTACAATATTTTGTATTTAGTTTGTGTCAGTTGTTATTTCTCCATTCTCATTTCTAATTTTATTTATTTGAGTCCTCTCTCTTTTTTTCTTGGTGAGTCTGGTTAAAGGTTCATGGATCTTGTTTACCTTTTCAAAGAACCAGCTCCTGGTTTCATTGATCCTCTGTATTGTTTCTTTAGCCTCTATGTCATTTCTTTCTGCTCTGATCTTTATTATTTCCTTCCTTCTACTACCTCTGGGCTTTACTTGCTGTTCTTTTTCTAGTTCTTTTAGATGTAGGGTCAAGTTGTTTATTTGAGCTTTTTCTAGCTTCTTAAAGTATGCCTGTAGTGCTCTGAGCTTCCCTCTCCGTACTGTTTTTGCTGTGTCCCATAAATTTTGAGTTGATGTATGCTCATTATTGTTCATTTCTAGGAATTTTTTAATTTCTTTTTTGATCTCATTGTTTATCCATTAGTTATTTAACAACATGCTATTTAGTTTCCAAGTGTTTGAGTGTTTTTCAGTTTTTCTGTTGTGGTTGATTTCTAGTTTAATGCCATTGTGACCAGAGAAAATGCTCAATATGATTTCAATCTTCTTAAATTTGTTGAGACCACTTTTGTGCCCTAACATGTGGTCTATTCTAGAGAATGTACCATGAACACTTGTAAAGAATATATATTCTGCTGTTTTAGGGTGAAAGGTTCTGAAGGTATCTATTAAATCGAGTTGATCTAATATTTCCTTTAAGTCTGCTGTTTCTTTGTTAATTTTTTTTTGAGGATTTATCTAATGATGTTCATGGGGTATTGAAATCCCCTACTATTTTAGTATTGCTATTGATCTCGCCCTTTAAATCCATCAAAGTCTACTTTATATATTTAGGTGCTCCTGTATTAGATGCGTAGATATTTATAATGGTTATATCTTCCTTTTGGATTTCTTCCTTTATCATTATGTAGTGACCTTCTTTATCTCTTTGTTTAAAAGTCCATTTTGTCTGATATAAGTATTGCTACTCCAGCTTTTTTTCATTTTCATTTGCATGAAATATTTTTTTCTATCCTTTTTGTTCAGTCTATGTGCATCTTTTGATTTAAGGTGTGTCTCTTGTAGACAGCATATGTATGGGTCCTCTTTTTTTATCCACACAGCTACCTTATCTTTTGATCGGATCATTTAATCCATTTACATTTAAGATTATTATTGATATGTAGTTGTTTATTGCCATTTTATTCTTTTAAACTGTATTTCTCTTGCCCTGGCTGGTTTGCTCACTGGTAAAGCGCCGGCCAGGCATGCAGGAGTACTGGGTTCAATTCCTCTCTAGGGCACACAGGAGAAGTACCCATCTGCTTCTCCACCCCTCCCTCTCTCCTTCCTCTCTGTCTCTCTCTTCCCCTCCTGCAGCTAAGGCTCCGTTGGTGCAAAGTTGGCTTGGGCGCTGAGGATGGCTCTGTGGCCTCTGCCTCAGGTGCTAGAATGGCTCTGGTTGCAACAGAGTAATGGCCCAGATTTGCAGAGCATCACCACCTGGTGGGCATGCCGGGTGGATCCCGGTCGGGCCCATGCGGGAGTCTGTCTGACTGCCTCCCTCTTTTTAACTTTAGAAAAATACAAACAAACAAACAAACAAACAAAAAAACTGTATTCCTCTTTTGCCATATTCTTTTTCTCCTTTGATCTGTTTACAACAGGTCCCTTAGCATTCCTTGCAGCCTTGGTTTGGTTTTAGTGAATTCCTTGAGTTTTTTTTTTTTTTGTCTGTAAAGCTTTTTATTTCTCCTTCAATTTTAAATGATAGCCTTGCTGGATAAAGTAGTCTTGGTTGTAGGCTCTTGTTCTGCATTACTTTGAATATTTCTTGTCATTCTCTTCTGTCCTCAAGTGTTTCTGTTGAGAAGTGAGATGTTTTCCTGACTTAATTGAGGGAAATTTTCAGCTATGGTGTACTTGAACAAAGTCTCTATCTCTTGTTCTTTCTTTTCTTCTTCAGGAACCCCTATGATGTGGATGTTATTTCTCTTCATGTTGTCACAGAGATCTCTTAGAGTTTCCTCAGAATTTTTGAGTCTCTTTTCTTTTTTCTGCTCTGATTCTGTGCCTTTATTTATCGTGTCATCTAACTCGCTGGTTCGATTCTTCACTTCATCCATCCTGCTTTTAATTCCTTCCATTGTGTTCTTTATTTCAGATACTGTATTTGTCACTTCTGACTGATTCTTTCTTATTGTTTCAATGTCCTTTTTTATATTTGCTATCTCTTTATTTAGGTGTTCATAATGACCATCTATTGTTGTTCTAATATCTTTGAGCATGCTAACAATCGTTATTTTAAACTCTGCATCTGGTAATTTCATTATATCTGATTCATTTGGGTCCTTTTTTTGGGATTTCTCTTGGTTCATTTGTGTTGCATTTCTCTGCCTCCGCAATTTTTCTGTGTAAAGGAAGGTTTTGGCCACTGGAGTCCACTGGGTATGGCCTCTGTTCCCTAGGTATGGTCTGTCTGCAGACCTGCCACCCCCTCTTCTGTTGCTTCCTAGCCTTTTGGGTTTGGGTGTTGCCGGTGCCTGCCCACTGGAGCTGTTCCTGTGGTTTCCACCTCTCCTTCACGGTAGTGGCTGTGATTACATGCTCGGGTGCTCAAGCCTTGGTGACCTTGGTCTTTGCCCCTCCCCTGTGGGTGGCATTATGCTTGGTCTTGACGGCACTGGCGAGCACCTTTGCTCAGGTGTGGCTCTCCTACTGTTTCCTGGCTTTTGCCCGCCCCTTGCAGGGGGAGCCCTCTCGTGGAACGGCTTCTAGGCTTGGCTCTACAGGCTGGACAGGAATGTGTGCCCATGCTGAGCTCAGTAGCAGAACTCCGCCTGTTCTGGGCTTTTGGGTTCACCCTCATGGGAGGAGCTGGCTCCCAAGTCAGGCCACAAGCCTCAGTTCCATGGACAGGGCAAGGCTATGCTCCTGTGCCCTTGCTTAAGGGCTGGTCTCCACCCCTTCTGGGGTTCCCGCCCTTCTTCCCCGGGGTGGATTACAGGCTGCCGGCAGATGGGTTTGACTGCTTTTGCATGCCTACTCCTCCCCATCCAGGCAAGACTGAGCTCACACGTGAGCCCAGTGGTGGCCAGCAGGCTTTAGCCCCTGCCGACAGAACTGCGCCTCTGCATCCTGCTGCCGCCTCCCCTCCGGCGAGCCCTCAGCCATGTGGGGTGCGTGCGCTGCAGCTCAGACCCTAACACTCACTACTGTAGACCCAAAAGCTCCCTTCTTCTAAGAGACTCTGCTCTGAGTGCCACGGGGGAGCTTGTTTGGCTGGTGTCCTGCTTCCCTTTGCTGGTATTGCTGTTTCCACGGGAAATATTCACTTTAGATTTGGGGAGTTACTCATCCCAGGGGTTATGTTGGCTGTCTCCCAAAATGTTTCTCCCTGTGCCTCCTAGATTACACTCTCTTCCTGCTACTCTGGTATTCTCCTCTCTCCCCATCCCGCAGAGCCCCGGGTGAGTGGTTGTGAGAGAGGTGTTCTGCGTGGTCCCTTTAAGAGCAATCCTGGGTCTGAGAAATTAGTCTCTTTCTCACAAACATTATCTTGAATTGTTTCCAGCTAAATACTGTCCTTACTCTTCTTCTGGGCTCTGGGTCTGCAGGCTGCGGCTTTGTTCCTGGGACTCAGGACCCTCCCCGCTCTGCTAAACTCACTTCCTGCCATGCAAGTCTTTTCCAGCTGCCGTTCACTCTGGGGAGCTGGGCAGCCCTCTCCACATTTCTGCTTTTCCTACCAGTTTCGGTGTGGCTTCTTCAGTGTTCCTTGGTTGAAGAGTCCTCTTAGTTTAGTCCAAAATTGGTTTTTCCAGATGATATTTCTTAAAATTAGTTTGTAATCCACTTTGGTTCTGGGAGGTGGATGTTGGTACGTCCGCCTACTCTAGCGCCATCTTGTCTTTTCTCAAAATGTTTTTTGCAAGAATTGTCCTGTATAGATAATTCAGGATAGAGTAAGAAGTTATGCCAGTCAATTTTCAGAAATACGTTCTTTTCCAATGTTGAAAGAAGTCAGCCTGATTGTGCTAACTTCTACTTATGCTAGGGGGTTTTAATATTTCAAGCTAGGAATAATAGGGTTGATATAGCTTATTTGCTCGATTGGCAGCTGAAGTGGGATAATTCCCTATAAGAGTGTTGGCTTTCTCAAAGATGGAAGCCCGCTTTTGGGGTTTGTTATATGAGAACTGTCCGTAGAAGGTGGGTGTTGTTGTTCGGGATAGGGAGGGCAGAGTAGGCTGAGGAGGACATAGACATATACATCCAGCAATTAACTGAGTAGGAAGAATTACTTTTAATTAAAAGTCTTTAAGTGAGGTGAAGAGAGTGTTCTATATACATGTCCTCTAGAAGAGAGGAGATGGGGGCGGCTTATGTGGTGCCCAGTAAGAGAGACCATAGAACTGGTGTTAGGAGATCAAGAACTGGGGGCATGGTGGTTGGGCTTAGGGGTGATTAAGAGGAAGCAAAAAAGAAATTGAAAAGCCGCTATTTCTTCTGGAGAAGATTCAAGTAGAGAACGTTGCCAGGCCAAGTCCCGCATCCAGTTGAAGAGTCCATCAATTTCACTGGAGTGAGGCCTAAACCAGGAGAAGTCCTCAGAGGCCTGAAGAAGGAAGTAGAAGAATCTGTATGGTGGTAATTGGCAATTGCCTGTTGTGAGTGCCTGCTGGACTGGGCAGTATGGCGGGATATGGCCTCTTGGAGGAGCATTATGAGATGGACTGGTCTGATTCTTCTTGGATAGGGGGACATGTGGAGATTTTGAGAGACAGAAGACCTGTGGGGGTGGAGATGTAGGTTTTAGGGGTATTGGTGGGATAAGGCTTAATCTGGGACAGGTGAGTCCAGTGTGAGTCTTCTTCCACTTTGATGGTGGTAGGGGTGGACAAGATAACAGTATGGGGCCCTGTCTCGGTAGGCTGGAGAGGGATTTTTTCCATGTCCTCCTGTAGACTTGGTCCCCAGGGAGGATTGATAGGTGTTAGTCCGTGGTTGGAAAGGGCTGTGGAAGGAGCTTGTCAAGCTGGGAATAGTAGGTTTAGTATAGCTTGTTTTCTCAGTTTTCAGCTGAGGTGGGGTAATCTCCTATGAGAGTGCTGGCTCTCTCAAAGAAGGTGGCTTCTTTCTGAATCTTGTACATAAGAGTGGTGTGAAGGGGATGAGTATTATTAAGAGAATTAGGGAGAGCTTAGTAAGCTGAAGATGACATGGACAGACATATCCCAGCAGTTGGTTGCTTAGGAGGAGTTAGTCTTGATTACCATTATGAGATTTTAAATAAGATTAAGAGAGCTTTCTAGATGAGATGATTATAAGAGGGAGTGTATGGGGGCAGAGTATGCCTTTAAGGGTAAGGATATAATAAAGAATAAGCAAGCTGAAATCTCCATCTTGTCTGTTGTCAGGGGGTAATCATAATTACTCAGGGCTCAGGCTGTTCTTCTTCTTCTGGGATTTTAGTCAGACTGACCTTGGTGGGCCCTAAAGAGGAGCAGGCATATCTGGGTGATGATTCAGGTTGACTGGAATGGTGATTCATAAGCATGTGTGGAGATGGAGCTTCCGTTTTCTTTAACCTGGAGACATGAAACAAGGGGGCTTTCCCCTGGAGTTTTGCTGCCATGGGGGTGGTGAGGAGAACCTTGGGATTCACTATGCTGGGTGGTAGAGGTAAATTTATAACATAATTGGACAAATCTGGCTGGCTGAGAAGCAGTAACAGGGCCTACTCTGAAGATGAGAGGTGAAAGGAGAGAGAGACTCTGAGTTTGGAGAGTAGATTCCAGCCTAAAATAGATATAGGGCATTGAGGCAGGAGGAGAAAAGAGTGTGCAAAGGAGACACCATGTATTAGACAAGGCTGTGGATCCATGGCCAATAGGGAGGAAATAAGACCATCAACACCCACAGCAGAGATCTTTAAGGGATGAGCAGGACCCGGATATTTGGGCAAGGCAGAGTAAGTGGCCCCTGTGTCTATCAGAAATGAGATTGGCTTACCTGCTACTCGGATGGCTACCATAGGCTCTTTGATGGTGATGTGAGATGGGGCTGACAGCCCTGGGCACCTTCAGTTATAAGTGTCAAGTGCCAGCTAACAGGTGGTTGGAGTAGGGCTAGAAGAGACTGAACCCTCCCTTAGAGGAGCGAGGGTGCAGTCTACCTTCCAGTGTCCCTTTTTCCCACAGTGAGGTCAAGGCCTTGGTGGTGGCTGAGGAGCCAGACAGGCTTTTGCCCAATGATTTTTTTTTTTCACACTTGAAGCAGGACTCTGGTGGAGTTTTATGAGGCCCCTTAGGAGTGTTGGAGCCTTTAAGGGCAGCCACCAAGAGCTGGTATTTTGCCTGATCTCTTTTGGGCTGTCTGCCTTCTTCTGTTCCTCTTGGTTATTATAGACCTTAAAAGCAATGCTCCAGAGATCTCACTGAGGGGTTTGACTAAGGAGAAAAATTGGGAATCCAATGTTTAAAAAGCCTATTAGACCGAGGAAAGAAAGGATTTGATCCACGGTGGTAGGTGGTTGGAGACTGCGGAGAGTCTGAGTTTGATCTAGGGCGAGACCTCTGGTGGTGGGGGTTAAGGCGATGCCTAGATAGACTATGGACTGAGAGTGAAGTTGAGCCTTAGCAGAGAAGACACGATATCCCTTCATGGTGAGGAAGTGAAAAAGGGTGGGAGTGTGTCTTCTTGAGGCAGGCAGGGAGGGGCTGCAGAGGAGTTGGTCATCTACATATTGTAAAAGAGTACTAGTTTTGAGATTGCTGCTTAATCCTGAGCTGGTGCCTGCCCAAACAGTGTGGGCTGTCTTTGAACTCCTGGGGTAAGACAGTCCATGTAAGTTGCTGGGCTGCATTAGTGTCTAGGTCAGTTCAAGAGAATGCAAACAGAAAGTAAGAGTCAGGGTGTAGAGGAATGGTAAAGAAGGCATTCTTGAGGTCTAGGACTGTGAAATGAGTGGTGTCTGAGGGAATGTGTGATAGTAATGTGTAGGGATTAGGGACTACTGGATGGAGGGGAACTACTGCCTCATTGATTAAATTTAAATCTTATACGAGGCGATAAGCCCCTGAAGGTTTTCGAACAGGAAGGACGGAGTTATTGCAGGGAGAATCTGTTCGGATGAGTAAACCTCGATTTAAGAGGCAGGTAATTATTGGTTTAAGGCCTTAGAAACAGATACACATTAAAAAAAAAAGACTTCACATACAAATTATAAATTAAGAAATTTAAATGAGCATGCTTTACTTGTTTCAATTAAAATTATACTAGAGATATTTTCTGACAAACAAAGAGACAAATTAGATTACTTACTCACACAGCTTAATAGACAACTCTGCCTTTTTAAGTTTCTCGAGATGGCAAGTTGTCAGCATAGAGGGGAGGAAGAGAGGAAGCAGACAGACAGACATTGTGGAAAAAGGAGGGTAAGAATCTGCAGGAGGAGAAGGAGGCAGAGGTTGAGGTGCTGGTGGAGGCGCCATGTGGTCAGAGGAGTCAAAAAGATCAGAGCTTAGTGGAGAGTTGGAGGAGAACAGGGGAGAAGGGGTTTTTGCTAAAAGTATTTGGTAGGTTGAGCAAGAGGAACAGAAGGAGAGTAGAGATTGGAGAAAGAAGAAAGCCTGTACATAGGGAATTTCTGAGGCCTTCCCTGTCTGGTGGCAAAAATTATTGAGATCTTTAAGTGTACTGTAATCGAAAGTTTATATTGTGGCTACGCGGTAGGTCCCCATGATAGGTAAAGGAAGTAGATGGGAGTTGGGGAGGAATGAGGAGCATCCCAAAGGAGTAATCTCTGAGGCCTGAGATTGGGAGGAGCCCATGTTAGGCTGAGAATTAAGAAAGAGAGGAGCATCCTCAAACTCTTTCAATTATTCTGAGTACAGTGTGTGGGATTGTCACTGGAGACCTTAGTTCCAGAGAAGAAGAAAGCAACCTGGCTAGGCTCTTAGACTTTCAAGGAAGTCTGTAGAAACAGGCCACTTGGAATAGAAGCCTCCCAAACTGTGAACCTCAGAGAGTAGAGTGAGGGTGAGGGAAGGAGAGGACCCTACCGGAGATTGGGAAAGCTTAAAAAAATCTCCTACCTCTGATCTGGCAGCGATTCGGGACGGGGTCAGATCGCTGGCCAATCAATCTACAATTACACATCCATACAGAATCAGGGAGTAAGCCCGGGACAAGCTGCCACTGCCCATTGCTTCCTTGGTTGTAAGTTTGGACGGCAAAGAGGGATCGTCCAGGCAGTTAGTACCCTGTCCCTGGTTTCAGCACCAAATGATAGAATCAATTGGAGTCTGAACGACCAGTGTAACAGGCTTTAATGAAAGGAAACCTGCCAGGCTGTCTCCTAAGGGAGAGCAGCCCTGGCTACAGACTTAGGCTACATTTTAAGGGTTAGGTTTAGGGAAGTAGGAAGGGTAGTGAGGCATTTGCTGATTGGCTGTTGCTATTGCTGGGCGCAGGGGTGCGTTTCGACTAATTATGGATGTTGGTGGATTTTCAGTTGTCAGCAGTTTCAACTGTCCATGATTCATTGGACATTCCTTTGTGGTTGGTCTCCTGATGCAAGCTCTGAAATGAAACTCGTGCTGGCAGGGTTAAAGAAATGAAACCTAAGAAAATTATACTCTGTCATCTTATACTTATCTCTCTTTATATTCCTCCTCCTCCACCATTCCCTTCCCTCTCCCCTCTACCTCCTCCCCCTGGTAACCACTGCACTCTTATCTATGTCCATGAGTCTCATTTTTATGTCTCACCTATGTATGGAATCATACAGTTCTTGTTTTTTTTCTGATTTACTTATTTCACTCAGTATGATGTTATCAAGGCCCATCTGTGTTGTAAATGATCTGATGTCATCATTTCTTATGGCTGAGTAGTATTCCATAGTATATATGCACCACATCTTCTTTATCCAATCTTCTATTGAAGGGCTTTTTGGTTGTTTGTATGTCTTGGCCACTGTGAATAATGCTGTGATAAACATAGGGGTGCATGTGTCTTTATTATGTATTTATTATTTCAAATAGACTTCAGATATGAAAATGTGGTGAAAGTTCTATAGCATGTTTGTCCTTAGAAACCTAAAATTTGACAAACTGAGGCATGCACAGACCACTTTAGTCACAAAAGAGCTGCAAAGAAACATGTCAGGGGAGGACTTCCCTTCTCCTTTGGCCTCTGGACCTGAAGTTTGGTCCATCACAGGTTTTTCTGCTAGCCTTTGTAGCTCTGTCATTCCCACCTTGACTAAGGCATTTTGAAAGGCTATAATATTTTCTACCAATACTACCTGTTATGGCAGATGAATTCTGAAAACTTATTCTTTGTTTGGAAAAGTGCTTTGTAAACTAGAAAGCATGTAAGGGTCCTCCACTCTGCTTCCATTGTCCTTGGCATATGTCTACTGTACCTGTCTTTGGGTTGATGTGGCAGATAATCTGTGCATTCCGTGCAGAAAACTGGCACTGTCTAAATCTCAGATTTGCTCCATATTAGCTGTAGAACCTTAGGTGAGTTAGTCTTATTTTTTTTTCTTCTTCTTCTTCTTTTCTAAGTGAGAGGAGGGGAGATAGAGAGATAGACTCCCGCATGCACCCTGACCGGGATCCACCAGGCAACCCCTCTCTGGGGCCAATGCTCTGCCCATCTGGGGCCATTCTTGCAACTGAGCTACTTTTAACCCCTGAGGTGGAGTCTCCATGGAGCCTTCGAGAGCCCATGCGCTGGAATCAGTTGAGCCATGCTGCCATGGCTGAGGGGAGAGAAGAGAGAGAGCGGAGGAGGGAGGGTGGGGGATGGGAGGAGTGAGATGGGTGGGATGGGTAGAGAAGCAAATGGTCACTTCTTCTGTGTTCCTGTGTGCCCTGACTGAGAATTGAACCCAGGACATCCACATGCCAGGCCGATGCTCTACCACTGAGCCAACTGACCAGGACTTTTTTTAAATGTTTATTTCATTGATTTTAGAGGGGGAGGGAGAGGGGGAGAACATCAATCTATTCCTGTATGTTCTCTGACTGGGGATCAAACTGGCAACCTCTGTACTTCAGGAGGATGCTCTAACCAACTGAGCTATCTGACCAGGGCTACCTAATCTTTCTATGGCTCACTTTTCTTCTCTGTAAAATCAAGATGATATTAGTACTACATTCATAGGACTCTTATGAGGGATTAAATGAAAACAGTGCAAAGTACTCAGCCCAAGTCTTAGCACACAGTAATCACATGATAAAGGACAGCCATTTGAACTCACTGTGTCATTGCTGTCATAGTTATAACAATTATTATTTTCATCAGCATGTCTCCCTGTTTGACTCTGTTGGGGACCGAGTAAATAAACAGGGTATTTTTGCAATCTGGACAGAGGTGCTGGGCCCAAACCCCACCTCATGTGCCTAGTTAACAAAGAGCTACACCTGATTCTCATTTGTCTCACCCATGTTCTCCGGAGGAGGCTGGAAGCTAGTTTCTTAGTGTAAAGTAGATTTGGATGGTATGGTGGGGGTTGTCTTTGAGTTGCCTTGGAAACTTAATTGAATTGCTGATGGCCACATTTTTTTTCTATGAATAAAAGTAGATGTACTTCTGGGAGCGAGGGGTTATGGCTAAGGAACAGTAGAGACTGTTTGCAGTGGTGTCCTCCTGAACTCATCTATCTCTCTTTATATATATCTTTAAGCCCCTGTTTATCATTTCTTTCAATTCTATACCTTTTCCTGTTCAAAGACCCTGTAATAGACTTGTCGTGGCTGGACTGTGACAGACTCAAAGCTTGTACAATAGGAAAACCATATATTTAAATTTCTATATCCTTGGAGATGCCTGGCATGTAGAAAGGAGTGAACAAATATTTAATAAGTGAATGAACAAAGAAATAAGTATTGCTTATTATTAAAATGTGTTAAAATGCATATACAGTGCTCTATACATAGTAAGAAATGAATATTCACTTATTCCTTATTTGACTTTTTGTTTAACTTTCCCCATTTGTATTGAAAAGATTTCTTTACTGTGAGTTTTAATGAGAGAGACTACATGTTTTAACCGCTTTTTTTTGAATCTCTGAAAGGTTTTATCTTTTTTTTAGCTAGTTTCTATGCAATTGTCTTCCTAACTTGCCATCATTTTAGACTTACACTTTTAGTTTTTACTTATTTATTTTGCTTACTAGAAAATGATTTCCAATAGAAATCCCTTATGACTGCGAATGCCATCAGATACTATTTTCTGAGTGTGTGTATGCATGTGTGTTTATTCCTTTCATTATAAACATCCCTTATAGCACCCCTCACCCCCTTTGCAGGAAGGGAAAGACTTCACAGAAGCAGGTGGGCATTGAGGGTGCCCAGCTGCAGACCAGATCAGAGGCCAATTCAGCAGTACTCACTAGGAACATCCAGTGATTTCTGGGTGAGTGATGGCAGCTTCCCATAGTGCCTGACTTGTCCTCTGAGAGGAGCTTGGCCAGAGGCTAGGACGGTTTTGGTAGAACATCAGGATCTGCTTGTTTGCTTGGTTTCCCTTACGGGAGGAGTGCTTACTTTTCTCTTGGTTTGACAGCTTTTGTCCAAGACTGGCTTGTCCATGTCTGGCATCCCTTCCTTAGAACTTCTAGCTTGATGCTTTTTACAAAAGGTCACCATTCAGATGCTCCTAGGGGTCAGCGGGGGAGAGTCTGGTACTGAGCAAAGGAGCTTAGGTAATAAATTCTGGCCTTCTGTAAAGAGTTACATCCTCCTCATTCTCTTTATTTTTCTTAAAGCACTCAGTCCTTTTAACCCATCTTTATTTTCCACCTGTGATGGAGATACACTAATATGAAACATTTGTATTCTACCTTGGACTGTAAGAAAAATAACTCCACAGTTAGGAAGGAGACGGGTAACTGACACTTGGCTGCTGTGGCGGGGAGACTGGAGAGGATGGTGTAGTTGAGGCCAGCTGGTGAGTGCATTCCCCACTCCGAAGGGGGCAGCTTCAACTCTGTGCCAGCAGTATGGCTCCTGTGGCGTCAGAGCTTCCTGCATTTTCTGTGAAATCTTGCAATTTCAAAATGTTGAAAAGAATTAAAAAGTCTTAAAACACTAAGTCAGTCATTACTGTATGACCTGAATAGTGGGTGACACCGGCTTTGTTTAGGTCACCAGTGTTCAGCATCTGCTGTAATACAGTAGATGCACAATTAATGTTTCACTCTTCCACATTGCCCTAATTCTGAGCAAAAACGAGAAGCAAGTTAGAGCTGTCTCATTTCCAAAAATCACTTGAATGCCCTTTCAAAAAATAGGAGACTTTGTGGTGCACTCTTCTGAGTTTATTGCAAACCTCTGAAGGAGCCTATAAGATAAATGGGTTAGTTGTTTTTCATGTGGTACTAAGGGCTTAAAGGGTTTTGTGTGTTCTTTCTCTTGTCTTCCATTTGGCACGCAGTACTTATTGCTTTTAAAAAAAATTAAACTGACATGCAGAGAGAAAAAGTTACTGGAGCCTGAAAGTTAGTTAATATCAATTACATTCTCGTGTCTAATAACCCATGCCTGGGAAACACAACTTGTTTGTTATAAATACCTAATGCCAAATCAAGAATACACAGCTGCTTTGTTTTCGTTGGTATTCACAGCACTACTCTAAATACTTTGACCCTGTTCAAGGAGGTAATGAAGAGCTCGGTGCCAGTGATGTTGATAAACTGTGGCAATTTCTGCATTGTGTCCGTTAGCTGCCTCTGCTTCAGCCTCCATTATTTAAATTGCTAGTCATTACAGTCATGCCATTAACTGGAAATGCAGCAAAATGATACATAGGAACAAGGCCAGTGGGACACTGTTAGTCCTTCTGATTGAGTGACACATTCTGGGGTGGGGAGCAGTCATCATAAAGAGGAAGCACACCAGCCAGTGCCCAACTGCGTGACCACTCATGAATTCTCTAAAGTGCTGGTGGAGTGTTTTGAGTTTCCATTTGTATACCCATTTGGATGTTAGACCCAAATCACAGATTAATGTTCCTGACTTTAAACTATATATATTGCCAAAATAGAATATATCTAAGTATATCCCAGGCTGGTTATTCTTACCCGCTGGGATCAGATGCGGTAGGATATGTGAGAAGGAGGTTGCTCAAGTTGGGATGTGGAATGGAATTGAGTTGACTCTAATTAATGTCATTTTTAGAAAAATGCATATTTTATTACTATAGAGTTGCATGGGCCAAGTAAGCTGTTAGTCTTCATTACTTGATTAAGACTCACAGTACAGTATGTCCGTAAAGTCGTGGTGCACTTTTGACCGGTCACAGGAAAGCAGCAAAAGATGATAAAAATGTGAAATCTGCACCAAATAAAAGGAAATCTCTCCCAGTTTCATACCTATTCAGTGCAGTTCTATGTGGACTCATGCACAGATTTTTTAGGGTTCCTTAGGTAGCTATCCTGTATAGCCTCTACAGACTCGTCACTGACTGATGGCCTACCAGAACAGGGTTTCTCCACCAAACTGCCAGTTTCCTTCAACTGCTTATCCCACTGAGTAATGTTATTCCTAAGTGGTAGCGCTTTGTTATAAATGCACCAATATTTACGTTGCACTTTGGTCACAGATTTGAATTTAGCAAGCCACAGAACACACTGAACTTTCCTCTGTACTGTCCACATCTCGACTGGCATGGCCGTGGGCTGCTCCGCTGTATACACGGTGTTCTGTCATCATCTGCACATGCGCACATGCTGCCACATCATCCTACAGAAACTGGGAGGGTTTTCCTTTTATTTGGTGCAGATTTCAGATTTCTGTCGTCTTTTGTTGCTTTCCTGTGACCGGTCAAAAGTGCACCATGACTTTACGGACACACTGTATTGTAGTCTATGCCTATTCAAATAGCAAATACTTTCTTTTGATTTAATACAGTGATTTTCAACCTGTGTGCCACAAGAATTTTTAAAACTGTTTAGTTAGGGGCACTGCCTTTTTCCCCTTAGATTGTCAAATAAAAAATGACAATAGCCAACCCAACAATAGCCAGCAGGTATGAATGAATAAAAATTATACCTATTTTTTTTTGTCAGATTGGCAAAAAATATATTTTTTGGTGTGCCACAGAATTTTAGTAATTAGTTTATGTGTGCCATGAGATAAAACAGACTGAAAATCACTGAGCTAATAACATACATTCAGTCCATCCTGATCTGTCTAGGGAACAGTTTCTAGCCACTTTTTCAAGACCTCAGGGAGGGAGGGATTGGAAGTCTCTGTTATTCAGGGTTGTTATTTGTTTTTTAGAAGCCCCAGAGTTCCTTTATAACAGGATATAATCTGTTGCAGCACAAGTCTTTTTTTGGAACACTTTGAGCATCATTTATTATAGCCTTGAGTTAAAATTGGGAGAATGGGCCCCTATGTGTGTTTTAGGAGGGAGGGAAAGGTCTTTTATCCCTTTTATTCTTGTCACCTTTTCTGTAGATTACACATACAAATTATAAACAATTATATAGTGTACATTTTGTGTGTGTGTATATATATATATTTGGAGGATGAGAGAAAGCAGAGAAGGAGAAAAGGCTTCTATTTGTCCTCAGCTTGGTACTGTCTCCCCATATCACTTATGATTCTTTCAGATGGCAGAGTTAGAAATCCCAGTTGAATTGACTTAAACAAAAATGTTACATGGGGATGAAAAGATATAGCCTTTCCAGAATTGAGCAATAACATGCTCAAGCCCAGGACTCCTCTCATCTTTACTGCTGTCCTTTCCCAGGTATTACTTCTCCACGCTGGCTTTTCCCTTATGGTCCAGGTCGGCTAGGGTGCGTCGTGTCCAGACATCCTGTTGTAGCTGTGTCTGCAGGCCAGGAGTGGAGACAAGTGCTCACCCTTTCATATGGCCTTTGTTTTCTTAAGAATGAGGAAGACTTTCTCAGAAGCCCGACAACAATTCCCTCTTCTAGTTGATTGGCCATAATTGCAAACCATACCCTCGAATAGTTCTTTGTAAAGAGAATGCAGTTACTGTCATTGTCCTAGTCCAGTCAAGCCTAGGGCTGAGTAGGGTCCAGCCTCGTCTCTGGGTTTAGGGTATGGGCCAACAAGTAAACCAAATCACAGTCAAGTTCTATTAAAAGGCAGAAGAGGGACAAATGTCTTTTGGATCGGCACTCAGTACTTTGCATATGTTTTCTCCCAACAAGTCTGTACCAGAGGGACTAAGAACACCCAGAGAGGTGAATTATCTTATCCAAGGTCACACAGCTCCAGAATAGAGAGCTGGGATTTGAATCCAAGTAAATCTGGCTTCAAAGCTGTGGATCCTGGAAGAGATCAAACAAGGAGGGAAATGTCTGACAACAGAGTGCTTGCACTAGAACCCTTCCGGGAGAATGGCAATGAGTTTGGTAATCCCATGGATCAATAATAATATTTTTGGAATGTAAATATAGCATGTGTATTGAGGCAATTTAGAAAATATTGTATAAAACAAAATAAACATCCTTCAAAATTCCACTGTCTAGGCCTGACCTGTGGTGGCGCAGTGGATCAAGTGTTGACCTGGAACACTGAGGTCGCTGGTTCAAAACCCTGGGATTGCCTGGTCAAGGCACATATGGGAGTTGGTGCTTCCTGCTCCTCTTCCCCTTCTCTCTCTTTCTCTCTATCTCTCTCTGTCTTTCTTCTCTAAAAAATGAATAAATAAATAAGTAAAAAATTTAAAAAATTCCACTGTCTAGCCAATATCACTTTTACCGTTTTAGAGTATTTCATCTTTGTCTTTCTACACATGCGTGCACACACAAACATGAAAGCACATACACACTATTTTTATATTCAAAAATATTTTTAGGTCACTTTCTATGAAGACTAATGTGCACATATGTAAATATACATGCAAATATAGGTTATAAGCATATTGGAGATAGGCTGCATGGGCTATTTTACATCTTTCTGTTCCACTTTACAGCACCTAGATTTTTGTGCATTTTCTCAGAAACTGTCATGCTTTGGGGACATCCTTTTAAATAACTGCATGATGATCCATTTTGTAAATAAAATATATTAAGATTCTTATTTTTAGGTGTGTACATTTCTCTCAATATCTCTGTATGGAAAGTAACACTGTAAATAAGCATCTATCTATGATATATTTTGAGCACATTTTTTATTTCTCAGGATACAGTCCTTGAAATAATGGATTAGGAAATGAACATTTTAAAGCTGTGAATTTTTGATGCATATTGCCAAGTTGCAATTCAGAAATATAACTTTACATTCCCAACAGCAATCTATGAGAGTGGCTGGCTCTTTCTTGATGGCTCTTGACGTTCTTTTCTTTTCTTTTCTTTTTTTTCCTTTTTTTCTTTTCTTCCCTCCCTCCCTCCCTCCCTCCCTCCCTCCCTCCCTCCCTCCCTCCCTCCCTCCCTCCCTCCCTCCCTTCCTTCCTTGCTTTTTTTTCTGGAGTAGTTTTGGAAGTTCTGTGTCAAGGCCTTACATTCCGCAGGTAAATTATTGCTGCTACCCATTTGTCATTTTCTCAAGGGGATTGTTGAGGGTTCATTATGCTTCTTGTATTAACTGCACAAGGCCAAAATGGATCCCTATATACTATTAGATATGGAGGGGAAAAAACAGAACTTGTACCAAAGGGATATTTGACTTTGTATCTCTAACAGAATTGAAATAAAAACTTCCATAAGTGCTAGTGCATTGTTAAAATGTTCAGATAAATTATTTGGTTCATGAATAAATAATTTTAACTTTTATGATAATGGAGAAGAGGAAAGATGGTATGAGACTTACTGAATATACCAATAATTCACTCTCCTGAAGCCAAGATAAACAGCACCATGAATTAAATGACAGAACATTGGATGACAGGCTGCATTATCTTAGGACTGGGTGGTTATTAGGAATGCAAGTATCCATAGGCATAACATCACCAAAAAAATTGGGGCTATTTACCCTCGGGGGTCCAAGGGAGATGCTCTCAAAAGTTGCCCTGGAAGGGGGCAATTGGCAATTTCTGGGCAGCACCATGTGGCCAACAAAGAAAAGGAGCAGAAGACAGGAGGTTTGTGTACAGTTCCTTCTCCCGTTATCCCGATAGAGCTGGAGCGGTTGCATGGGATCATAATAGGTTGTGAAGAAAGATGAATTAGAGACAGTTGAGATTTGCAAATTTCCCAAGTCTTTCTATTTCAGCAGGGCCTTTAAGTAATTTTCACTGACATGCTTAAGTGTTTTCAGTGACCTACACAAACCTGGAGGAGGAAACACAGTGTGTTGAATGTCTAACTCTTCTTTGAACTTCACCTCCTGCTCTAGGCTCCACCTTCTGGTCTTCACTCAGTTACTTCATTCTTTAACATACTTATGCCTGCCTGTTTACACTGAAATTCATAAATTCACTTACACATCAAATAAGGATCAGTGAGGGTCTGTGTCATGAGTACCTTGCCAATCAAAATGCTTGTTACCTACCTCACTTATCTAATTTCTTTATGTGTTTAGAGTAGTGTGCATGTAGGTTTGACTGAAGCTTGATGATTCTTTCAGGATACACATTTTGCAGAAGACTTTGTTCATACGTGAATACTTACCACATTCCTTACTGAACATCTGCCATGTGGGGATATTGACTGAAACTTTGGGGATCTATGAGATTAAAGTCATCTGGGCTGTCAATGATGGTAGAAAAGATGATATTGTTGAGTGTGGACTTGTTTTATACTCCCTTCTAGTCCAGGCTATCTCTTTTAAACCCCAAAATAATGCCCTTAATTTGGTTGAGCAAAAATTAAAATTCAAATACAGTTGTCCCTCACCATATCTCAGTTCACCTTTTGTGGTCTCACTGTATCGTGGAATTTTAAATTGTATATTTCTAATTTTGTATCATGGATTTTTCACTGTATCACTGGATTTTGAGGTATATAGATATTTTTATATATTTATTATTTTAATTATTTTTGTGGTAAAATAAGCATTTTCTAGCCTAAAAATTTGAAAAGTTTTATGAGAGTGTGGAGAGGGTTTATAAAGCCTTAAAATATATATAAATAATAAAATAAATATAAGGTCACTACTTTGCAGATTTTTGCCTTTTGCAGGGGGTTCTGGAACCTGACCCTCATGACAGACGGGGCACCACTGGTTTTCTCATTGTGGTTAGTAACGACATACACTAAAGTAGTCAGGAGAACAGGGCCATCCCCTTAGTAATGGTCCTTAGTCTTGGCTGCCCATTAGAATTGCCTGGGTAATATGGGGAACAATCACTTTTCTATACCATGCCCCAGACCAGTTATTCCAGAATCTCTTGGGTGTGTGATCTGCGTATCAATGTTTTTTAAAGTTCTGGAGATGATTCCAGTATGCAGCATTTTGCAGTATTTTGTACAGCCAAAGATGAAAAGTGTTAATCTAGAAAGTGAAGGTGTATTCAGTTACCATCTTTGATCCCAGAGCAACATTTACTATCTTCAAGGAGCCCAATTTCATGATATGTGCCATGAAGAAAATAGTCCCTAGCTAGATAGTTTTGAGAAACTCCACCCTCCTTCTTGGAGGTCCACAGCATCCACTGGCATTTATTAAAGTCATGAGCAGTCCTGCTCTAAAGAAATCTGTGTCATTTTTATGGAATTTTCTATTACTCTCCATCCAGGATTGGCTTGTATACATTATCTCTCTTTCTTTTAATTAAGAATCTCACTGCATACAGTCTGAGAAATGACTAGCTTGTGTAATAGCTGATTGTCTCATCCCAGGGTCACCTCAGTTCCTTGTTTTTCTCTTCTTGGATCCCCTTTATGCCCCTTTCCTCTTTACTTTCTGAGCAGACATGGGGCTCAGTGAAGAGTTAAAACTGCAGCCAAGACATTGGTTACAAGGTTTTATGGACACTTTTTTTTCTTTAATTTATTCATTTTTTTTAAAAGAGGAGATAGGGGGGAAGAGGAAGTACCAACCTCCATATGTACCTTGACCAGGCAAGCCTAGGGTTTTGAACCAGTGACCTCAGTGTTCCAGGTCAACGGCTTTATCCACTGTACCACCACAGGTAGGCTTTATGGACACTTTTAAACAATGTAAAATAAGGCTACTTCTGTAGAAGAAGCTGGTCATTTTCGCCTTTTCTATAACTGTGCCCCTCAAAGTGTGGTCCTGGAATTAGCAGCATAAGAACGAACTAATATGATAGGCAGACATGGCTTCCCCTAAAGGTGTCTACACCCTGATGTCCAGAATGAGTATGTTATCTTACATGCAGAAGGGAATTTGCATATGTAATTTATATATTATGAGTTGAGATGGGGGATCAGTCTGGATTATCTAGTTGGGCCCAGTCTAATCACATGAGCTCTTAAAGAAGCTTTTCAGACTGCAGTCAGAGATTTGATGATAGACAAAGAAGCAGAAAAGATGGAAAGCATTAAAATAACTGAAAACCTCATTATTAATTTGATGAGGCAGGGAGGGATCCATGTGCCAAGAACTGTGGAGCCTCTAGAAGTGGAGAATGGCCATCTGCTCACAGCCAGTGAGGAGGCAGGGGCCTCAGGACTGAGTTCTGCCAACAGTCTGAATGAGCAAGGAAGCAGCGTCTCCCCTGGAGCCCCAGGAAGGAGCGAAGCCTGCCAACACCTTGATCTTAGCCTGGGAAGACCTGTGTCGCCTTCTGACCGTGGAACAGTAAGGTAGTGAATTTGTGCTGTTGTAAGCTAAGTTTGCGATAATTTGTTTTGTCAGTAACAGAAAACTAATACATATAAAAAATTGTTGAAATGCAAATTTTCAGTCCTTACCCCAGACAGACTGAGTCAGAAACTGGAGGAATGGGGTTCGTGAGTGCTTTTCACATGTTCCTGATATGCTAAAGTTTGAGAACCATTGGTACACATTAACAGAATTTCCAAATGTTAAGTAGACCCATGTCTTCCCAGAACAGCCTGCATTTCCTACTCTCATTGTACATGGGTATGCTTTGTGACTAAGTTCTCACCAAACAAGTTGTGTAGTAAAGGGTTAGTTAATTCAGCATGCTTGGGATGTTAAAACTCTGCACTATCCAAAGAAAAGACTAGCTGTGACTGGTCCGAGGAGATAGCCCCTGAGACCTTGAAATATTCTGTGAGATTAGAGTAACTTTGTATACCTTAGAACTTGGGCCATGCCAAAAAGTTTATGCTAACCATGTGATTTGTGGTGAATACCTGGCTTTGTTCAGCCTATGCCCTATCAGTTTGACCTCTGGAGGACCTGGAGAAGATGACCAATAATTGTCCCATTCTTAGTTAATGGGCAGTTGTGAGATACATTGGGCACAGTTCCTCATGTGGTCCTCAGAAGCCCAAGATAAAATTTCAGTTGCCCATAGATAAAGCCAGCTTGGGACCAAATGCTTTATGGCTATTTCACCTTCCTTTCCAGTTCATACTGCCTCCTTTCTCTCAATTCAGTTTCTTAGCATCACCTTCCAAATAAGCTGTCTGAACTATGCCCTTGGTCCTTGTCTCAGGCTCTGCTTTTAGGCAAACCCACACTAGGCAAATTCTTAAAGACACAGGGTATCAAAGTGTGCCTCTTGCTGCTGACTGGGTTGCAGATGTAACTTTTGACCATGGGAAGGAGGGCCATCCTCTAGGAATGGAGAAGTAGGAAGTTAGAAGACACCTGAGTTGTAAGGCCAGTGGCCACTGCCACCGTGGGCATGTGGGTTCTCACTGGATTTGAGCAGATTTTCACTGGATTTGGGCAGATTCTCACTGGATTTGGGCAGATGGTAAAGGAACTGTGGAGCCAGAAGATGTGGGCCATACTCTTTATTCAAGTCTCATAGCGGTGGGGGACGAGCAAACAGGCAGGGAAGACCATTTCCCTTTCTCTCATCTCAGACCGCACCAGTCTTAGCACTCCCCAGCCAAACAGGCCGGGCGAGATCAGGGCTCCCGAGCTCAGACTTGGTCTCTGGTTCCACAGCCAGACTCATTCTCTGGACTCATTCTTGGGACTCACCCTCTGGACTTTCACTCTGCACTCTCTGCAAAAACAGGCTGGGAAAACAAAAACAACCTTCTCCAGGAAACAATAGCAAATACTCGCCCGCCCCTCCCAACCAGGAAGGCAATCTGCAATTTGCAATCTGCCGCCCTGCAGACAAGCACCACAGCCTGCCATAGAGTATACACACATGGCACTGCCCCAATACAAGCCAGCAAACTTAAAAAACATTCGTTTACCCAACATGGGTCTATAATGAATTTGGAGAACTGCTACCCCTGCCTTCATTTGCTGACCTCCAAATTTGTTAAACAAGGGAATAAAAGTTTGTGTGTTTAAGCAACTGTTAATTTGGGGGGTGAGGAGGTAAAAGAGTGTCTCATATGCAACCTAACTTAATTCTGACTAACGTAAGAAACAATGGCTAAATGGAGACTTTGGTTTGTCATCAGGTTGAAATTAATTTGTTCCTGACCTTCATTGCCACAAGGATTAAGGGTTGGTTTTGTGAGGAACAAGCATGTTATTCTGGAAGAGAGCATTAATGGAGGAGTCAAGCACTTGGGTTATGTGTTGACCCCCAAAGAGCTATGCATCTTACATTCTCTTGGATTGAACTGCTTGATCTCAGGGTCTCTTCTGAGTTTTACAGACCACAGTTCTATGATTTTAAAGTATTTAAAAATTCACTTGCAAAATCAAAGCATGTGTATCATTATGAAGTGTAAATCCAGTACATCATCTTTATATGCATTTTGAACTTTCCTTACAAACAGAATGATGACCACATCTTAGCCTGCATGTGCATGTGTTTCTTTTTTATTTTGAAATGACTCAAAGTTAGAAACCCCTTGAGGCATTATTAAAGTTTATCATATCACTCACTGGGAAGACCCAAACTTTCCTTGAATGTTGGAGGATGTTTACAAAACTCTGTTCACTGACAGTGCTTCTTCGGGCTCAGAAAAAGCTTCACATGTTCTACTTTGCTTGGATGGTACCCAATCAGTCTATATAATGAGACAGGCCAAAGGACAGGGAATTATGCCCCAGGACAGTCTTCACTCTGTCATTTGGCTTTGCGTGCAGAAACCACAATTTATGATGTGATCAAGAATGATATAAGTTGGCAGTATAATGAGCTTGGGATTGTTGCATAGCCCAAATGCGCACCATGACCTTTGCTGGATGGACAGTGTCAGACTTGGGCACATACATATCAGTTATAGAGAAAGATCCTCCTTTGGGGAGTCAAGGGTTGTGAATTCTGTTTCTAGGCAGCATTTACACAGTTGCCTGGCAACCATGAGAGCAGTTAAGTCCTTGCTATATGATGCTGTAAAGTATTTCATCCATCTTGAAAGCTAACAGCATAATTTAAAATTTTGAAGCAGAACGTGGGTGTTCTCAAGTGGCAGAGCCTTATCTAATGTCTAGCCACAGACTTTAACTACATTAACTTGATGTTGCTGATGGTTTCCTGCATTAGAATTATTGTAAACAAAAGGCTGGAACTCTGAAGTGAGGTTCCAACATCGTTCATGAGAATGTATTCAGTACCAAGAAACAGAAAATCCAACTAACAGTGTCCTGAAATATAAGCATATTTACTATTCTCTGAACAAGGAGCCTATTGTAGCTGCTCCAGAAGAGCCCAGGTCCCTTCCATGCTTTGATTACACCATCAATAATATGTTGGCCTTCATCCTTAGGCTTGTTGCCTCATACTCACAAGAAGGCTGCCAGAGCTTTCAGTACCACAGTGTTGTAGATTAGCATCCAACATAGGAAAGGAGCAAAAAGGCCCCCTCTTATTAAGGAGGAAAATATATCCTTAGCAGTTATCTTTTTATTTCTCTTTAGTGACAACTGGGTCACATGTGTATACCCTCCAAGACTAGTCAGTGGGAAAGAATACTTTAGTTACCTTCAGTAGCTTAGGCCAATTATGATTCAACCTCTTGGGCTGGGGATAGGGTCTGTCTCCTCTGAGCACATTTGCGTCTCCTAGACTCCAGATGAAGATAGGGTGTGTCAGCGAGGATGAAGGACAGATGGTTGCTGGGAAGCCTCTCCCAGTGCTGCTAAAACTCCTTCTATACTATTGTCTATATGTGGAGGGCAGGGGTTTCAAACTCATCCTTAAAATATTTTTAAAATTAGAATTTAGAAATAGAGCCTGACCTGTGGTGGCAGTGGATAAAGCATCGATCTGGAATGCTGAGGTTGCTGGTTCGAAACCCCAGACTTGCCTTGTCAAGCACGTACAAGAAGTGACTACTATGAGTTGATGCTTCCCACTCCTCCTCACCCCTCTTCTCTCTAAAATCAATAAATACAAAAATATTTAAAAAAAGAATTTAGAAATATAAACATTTTGCATTAAAAATTGTGCTTTACATTTCTCATGAACAGAATTCAGTGATCTGGAAACTGCCTTCTTCAGACGGGGTATGTGTGCTGCACTATCACCATTCCCTTTGTCATGGACTTAGCCTTCTTTACTCATGAATGTTACTTTCCTGGCCCCCATGTACATCTGTACCTGTGAACCTAAACTAGGTGCTTTTTTAGTTACATGAACACATTTTGAAACAAGAGTCTTGCAATCAGACTGGTCCTTTATGCTCCAGTACTTTAACTGCCACCATTCCCTTTCAGCCTTCCTATGTTTAGGATTCTTTTCCTCTTCTGGTATATGTTTATTATGTGCTGTGGAAGAGAGTATGGTGTAATGGTCAAAAGCATGGCTTTTGTCATAGTACAGAAATGGTCTGAGTCATGGTAATATCACTGATTTAAACTTATACCCACATATTCACATCTCTATAACTGAGTAATAATGGTACCTACCTTATGTGTTTGATAAGAGAATTAGCCCAGTGCTCGGTTCGCTTACTGCTAATCTTGAATATGATGATGTCTTTATTTGTTTGTTTCTAATGTATTATTTAGTCCTTTGAGGTTTCATTTTGGAATGCAAAACATAGCATCATTGGTGAGTGCAGCTGATGAATGGCAACCATATATCCTGTGGAGCAAGAAGAGGGTCCTTTGAGTGACTGTGCTTGAGTGGTAGTAACCACCTGGAATAATATTTTCTACTCATTTCAAGATGGAATCAGATCCTTCTAATTCATCCCTCTAGGTAACCTACACAGCTCCCAGAAAGTCAATTCTGCACTCAAGATTTCCTTATTTCTATTTGGATTGGGACACATTCTGCATTTATACTGTCAAAAAACAGTGGGGCCTGACCAGGCGGTGGCACAGTGGGTAGAGCGTCGGACTGGGATGTGGAAGGACCCAGGTTCGAGACCTCGAGGTCACCCCTCTGAGTGTATGCTCATCTGGATTAAGCAAAAAAAAAAAAAAAGCTCACCAGCTTTGCTGGCTCAAGCAAGCCGTTACCGGGTCTGCTGAAGGCCCGCGGTCAAGGCACATATGAGAAAGCAATCAATGAACAACTAAGGTGTCGCAATGAAAAACTGATGATTGATGCTTCTCATCTCTCTCCATTCCTGTCTGTCTGTCCCTATCTATCCCTCTCTCTGACTCATTCTCTGTCTCTGTAAAAAATAAAAACAAACAAAACAAAACAAAACAAAAAAAAACAGTGGGTATTTTAGTTTATGCCAGGGACATGGAGACAATTCTGGATGCCTCTATTGACCTTAGAGAGTCATTTTTCCCTACCAAAATATCTTTTTATTTTGTTGGATTTTGTCCTCTGTTTCATGCGATCCATCCATCTGTAATTCAATCTAGAAAGACTTGGAGGTTACCATATAAATGAGGTTGACTAGAAGAGTTTTTTGGGAGAGGTGGACAGGGTATTTTGAGATCAGGTAGTTGCTTTATTTTATTCTCAGAACTGGTTGAGTAGGCCCTAGTAAGTTAGGAATACAAAAGGGAACCTTAGGGAGCTCATTATAACCTCATTTTCATAATGAAATTAAAAATTTCTTGGTTGATATAATTACCACTATGGGTAGAAATGTGGGGAATATAGGCACATGGACTCTGTTGTGAGTATAAATAAATATAGCAAACTTTGTGCTAGGAATTATCAACTGTTGTTTGAAATGTTTTGACCTAGAAATTCTTTGAAATTTTGAACAACATACTCTGTATATATACTTGACCAACCAAATAAAGAAGTTCATTACAATATTGTTAGTTGTAGTAAGAAATTGAAAGTAAATTAAATATCCCCAAGGAGGACTTGTTCAATTCAGTATTATGTGTCTATACATTGAAATTACTCTGCATCAATTAAAATGCATGAAGTAGATCTCTATGAATGGACATGAAAAGCATGAAATAGGGCAGTATGTATTATATGAATATGTATAAAAGTGTGTGTCTGTATAAAAAACAGAAATATATTCCAAATTGTTAATATTGTCTCCTTGGGGAATGGAATGAGGAAGAGATGAGGGTAGGGGATATGAGATGAGGGGCATGGAAGGAAGGAGGAGAGGCAAAGTTTAAATTTTTTTAAAATTTGTTTTATATTTTTCTGAAGTGAGAAGAGGGGAGGCAGAGAGACAGACTCCTGCATGCACCCAACCAGGATCCACCCGGCATGCCCACCAGGGGGCGATGCTCTGCCCATCTGAGGTGTTGCTCCGTTGCAACCAGAGGCATTCTAGTGCCTGAGGCGGAGGCCACAGAGCCTTCCTCAGCGCCCGGGCCATCTTTGCTCCAATGGAGCCTTGGCTGCAGGAAGGGAAGAGAGAGACAGAGAGAGAAAGGAGAGGGGGAGGGGTGGAGAAGCAGACGGGCGCTTCTCCTGTGTGCCCTGACCAGGAATCGAACCTGGACTTCCACACGTTGGGCCGTTTCTCTACTGCTAAGCCAACTAACTGGCCATGGCTGGAGGCAAAGTTTAATTTTTTTTTTTTTTTTTTCCGAAGCTGGAAACAGGGAGAGACAGTCAGACAGACTCCCGCATGCGCCCGACCGGGATCCACCCGGCACGCCCACCAGGGGCGGACGCTCTGCCCACCAGGGGGCGATGCTCTGCCCCTCAGGGGCGTCGCTTTGCCGCGACCAGAGCCACTCTAGCGCCTGGGACAGAGGCCAAGGAGCCATCCCCAGCGCCCGGGCCATCTTTGCTCCAATGGAGCCTTGGCTGCGGGAGGGGAAGAGAGAGACAGAGAGGAAGGAGGGAGTGGGGAGTGGAGAAGCAAATGGGTGCTTCTCCTATGTGCCCTGGCCGGGAATCGAACCCGGGTGCCCCGCACGCCAGGCCGACGCTCTACCGCTGAGCCGACCGGCCAGGGCTAATTTTTAATTCATATACTTTTATACATGTTTTGCAATAATATGTATTCTATTTAAAATTAGTATTTATATTTGACAGTGTGTACTAAAAGCCTAGGAAGCTGCATTGCTCATTCTGAGGAACAGTGTTGTACAGATGTTAAGAACCCAGGTTCTGGGACCAGGCTGTCTGGACTGGTCTTGGCTTTATCACTGTAATCTGAATGTCCTCAAGCAAGCCCTGGGGTTTCTCTGGGCCTTGGTTCATTCCTGACAGAGGATAATCATGAGCCCTTAGAAGATTGTTGTGAAGATTAGATAGATTACAATGTATTACATGGCATTTAGAAAAACATTAGTTATTATTGTTGTTACAAATGTATACCCCCAAATTTAGAAATATCTGAAACAAAACATTATCATAGGCATCTGGAGTCCAGTGTTAGGAATTTATGAAATTCAGTGAAATTCCTTTGATATTGTAGGAGTCAGAAAAACTACGTTCCTCTGATCTTTCTCAGTTCTTCTGGTTGGACTAATAATCCAATTAACATGAGGCAGATTAATAGGAGAAAAGGTCCAAAATTTATTGCAGATGTGCATGTAGGGCCACAAGATTATGAAGCCCCAGACCCATTGGACAATTGAAACTTATATGTCATTCTGGGCAAAGGAGAAGGGGACAGGGGTCTGGGAATTCAAAGGCAACTTACATGGGTGGGAGGGAAAGAGCAAATATATGGTGGCCACCAGAAACCACAGGATACAGGGAAACAGGCTGTCCTGGGTTTCTCTCTGTCTAGCACATTTAGTGTATTGCCATGCTAAAGTGATTCTCTTTTTGAGCATTTTTTTGGTCTGAATTCCTTTAGAAAGGTCTAAGCGAAGGGTTAAAGGTTCTCTCTGAATTTTTTGTCCCTTAATAACAGCTTAAAATCAGTATCTCAAAGGCATATTTTGGGATGGCAATAATTTGGCCACCTTCGATATGAAATAGCATATTATTTTTAAAAATGAAAGCTATAAGTTGATGGGAGATTTGATAGATAAGGCCTGGAAACACAGAGGCCCTTCCCTGCAGTGGAGGAGCAAAGTCAACAGCCTTAAACTAAATAAATATCACAACTGGAACATAGCCAGCAGGTCATGGCAGGTCCATGGACTCACAAGAGGTAAGAAAGGGTATGAGGTATGTTCAATAGCTTCTTAAATGTTTCATAAACTAAAATTGCTTCTTTTCTTTCTGCTATTCTAGTTCTTCACCTTATCTTTTCTCCCCTTATAACAAGTCCTGTGTTTGATCCAGATTTTATCTTTGTGGCACAGCTGATACAACAATATGTATAGTCACTGAAAAGCTGGCACATTCTGCAGAAAAGTGAGACAGTCACCTGAAAATGGAAAGACATGCTTAACGATGAATGCTATCAAAAGAAGCTACTGTGATGATGAGTGGGCAGTGGTAGGCAAAAAACAAAAATTTTCTGGGTAATGCTTAAGAAACCAGGATAACTTGTGACTTCCAAACCTAAGACTTAATTGATCTAAGGAACTGAGGGCCAAATTTATTCTCTGTTGTTGCTTAGTTGAAAAGCCAGCAGGCTGGAAGAACAGTGACCGATTGACATTGACAATCTTCCATCTGGAGCTTAATCTGTTTCCATATGTCTGTAACAGTGGTGTGTCTTTGAAAACAGGTTCATGTAATTCTGAAGGCCAGGCAGCACGCAAGAAGCTGGAATTCTAGTCATTAGTCACACATCCAGGCCACTGGGCAGTTCCAGGGTGCTGCCTTTGCTTGCAGCTGGAAAAGATAAGATGTTCCAAAATGTGGTTCCTAATGAGGGGTACACACAATGACAACGCTGGGCTCTAGTAGCAAGGCACTGCTAGGAAACAGCTCCAGCTACGAGGAGCTTTCTCTCTGCTGCTGCTGCTGCTGCTGGCTCTCTCTCCGAGCTGTGGATGTGGCTCATGATCACCCATCTCCACTGTAGCTCATTACAGGTTGCACAGCAGCTGTCCGGCTAAGGTGAAGGGTTGAGCTGCTCAGTTGTTCCCTGATGCCAGTGACCTGGAGCTTCAAAGGGACAGTTGTCTGCTGTTTCCCTTGAAGCAGGTTTGGGGAGCCAAAGATTCCTTAAAACATTTAGGGAACATAAATCTGTTTCCCCCTACTTTAAAGAGAATGTGTTTACAAATGAAAATATTACTTGGGTAGCACAATTTGAGAAAAGGTACACTATGACTTAGGCTTTCTATTAAAAAGCACAGGGATAGTGTTAATGGGGCTTTTGAAATTAACTGTTTTTCTTTAGTTTGTAGGCATTCAGTTTTTCTCAGTGCTTTCTGGAAAAGAAAGAGCACATCGAAATAAGTGACTTTCATTATCTGACAAAAACAAAAGCATCTTTTTTTCTTTTTTTTTAGAACTAAATTCAAGTGTTAATTAACTGAGTTAGCTGTGGCTGATGGGACATACATTATGTAAAATGTTGGACAGTATTTTCAAATTAAGTTTCATTAACAAAAGTTCCTATAGTTCAAATGGCTTATTAGATTATTTTTTAAAATTGACTCTATATTGGCTTACAGAATAGCACTGAATTATGATTTAGGGAAATGCTTAGCTGGGAAATGAAGCGCCCTAGTTTTCTGTGCCTAGAAGTTGAAGAATCTGGAAGAGTAAACAAATGTGTGTGTGTGACCTGTAGTTCCCAGAGTTCTCTTTACTGGACTCAGAGAAAAGACATATACCTAGTGTTATGTGGTAATTCAGAAGGTAGATTCTGGACCCAGATTTGGGCTCAAATCCTGGCTGCATCATTCATGAGCTGCATGTCCTTGAGTAAGACCATCCTCTTCTGGATGTTGCTTGTTTATCTGTAAAGTAGGGATAATAATGGTACCTACCTCTAAGGTGGTTATGTGTTATGTGAATGAGTGAATGAGAATGATATAATTTTAAGGATAATCTTAAAAGTACTTTACTTGTGTATGCATCACTAATCATCTGGAACCATCATGGTGTGTAAAACATGGAGACATTGTTCCAGGGCCATAGCATTGAGTAGAGCAGTCTGTTGGGTCACTTGTGGAGACACAGCATCATAAAAACCAGGGTTCACATTTACGGGGCACTTAGTGCATGACAGGCAGTGTCTAAATGGTCTATGTAGATGATTTCTTTGAACCCTTTCAACAACCTTATAATGTAGGTATTATTTTATCTTTGTTTTTTCTGTGATATTAAAGAATTGGATCAGGTCTTGGAGCAGATCATTCCCTGTTGGAGGTGATCATTTGAGCTCCTATCAGTTTGAGTCTGGATGCCAGCTCTTACCTCCTGGTGTTCTATAGTCCCATGGCCTAAGGTGGCTTCTCTGTCAGTGTCCTGGACTTTCTAGACAGTTGTCTTGTCTCTCATTCACTTTTCTTAGCAAAGAACAGTCTTGTGTTGTAAGAAGAGCTTTTCCTTGCTGATGAAATATGTTTAGCTGTATTTATTTTGTATTTTTAATGTTGCTTGATGTTTCATCTGGCTATGTGATTAATATGCCACCAGAGTGCAGTGAACCTTTAATTATAGTGTCTTTACCTCCTTCTTCCCTCTATGTGCTTATCCACTGCTGAAGGTTCCAATGGGCTGGGAGTTGTGAAGAAGGTTCAACCTATATGTTACATAAAGTATGGCCTTTGTGTATAGAGAAGAAAAGTTACAGTTTTTAGGTATATCCCGTTTGTGATATTTTTTTCCACCAAAGATGTTCAACTCCTTTCTTTCCTGTACCTTACTAATTTGGTTCATTAGAAACCACCAAGAATTATTATGTACTGATGAATCTTGAAAACAGAGACTATTTCCATAATTATCTTTCCCTGTGGGCAAACCTAAGTAATGTGTGGATGCCATTTAAAGGGAAAAATTATTATGAACTCCAATGTTGACTTAATTTTTTTATCATTTCATTATTAAGCATGTAAAATATAAAATTAAATGTGTTTATAGTTCTTAGACAAATATGAAACCAAAAAACATTTTTACAAAGTAAACGCAATCAAAACGACAAAACCAAATTCAAATTAGCAACATTCACTTAACATGATGAATGCTGTGTGTGGTTTAAATAGCATTATCTCTGGAAATGTCAGTATGGGATGTGAGCCACATCTTGTCAAGCCTGTGTTCGCCTGGACTGTGTAATGATTCCATTTCCCCTAACACTTCCAGCTGCTGCTACTGGGCAGTTCATTAGTACTCTCTCCCTACTCTGAGGTTTTGGGGCACAAGGACATTATTTAAGTGGTAATTCTGCTTCTTTTGTCTTTGGCCTGTGACAATTAATATAGCACAACCAAATGCCACTGTCACATACACATGCAGGCCAAGGTTCAGAGGGCTTTGTGCTGGTGCCCACATTATAGGCTCCCTGTGGCTGATTCATATACATAGGGAATATTTGAAATGAGTGTTATCTAAATGAGGACAAAAATTTAAATATCTCATCAAGTACCTTCAGAACCCCAAGGACATGCCGCAAAGCCCCAGGTTCGCACCCCCTCTTCTATGCACAGGATTGCTCTTCTCTTTGCTGGGAATGCTCTTCCCATGGTGTTGCCTGACCCTCCACTGCCACACGCACTTCCGGTCATTGCTCAGGGCCATTGCAATGGGAGAGGCCCCCTGACCACTGCGAGCAGGCTAGCACTAGTGCAGCCTGGCCCTTCCCAGCTTTGTTTCAGGCACTCCTCACTGCTGGCTCTGTGAATTGTTTGCTTTATACCTGCCTCTGCCATTAGAATGCAAGCGCAATTGAAAATGAATTCAGGTTCACTTACCACTGTATTCCAGATGCTTCACATGGGAGGTGATAAGGTTCTGCTGAACCAAGGAATAAATGCTTGCTTTCCACTTCCATTTTTGGGAGGGTAGGGGAGGACATCCCCAAGGTCCGGAGGTTCATCTTGGTGAGTCTCATTTTACAAACACTTCCACTTGGGTCTATATCTTTTCTGTCCTTCTTTGCAACACCCTCTTATCTAACTCATGGGTTTTACCTCCTGATATATTTTTTTCTCCTCTAGTAGACTCTGAGCTTCTCAAGGACAGTGTTTGTTTGATTAACATCTATAATTTCCCTAGTAGTTGGCATGAATACAGAAATGTAGTCACACATGGGAATCACCCTGAAACTTGGTACAGGGGGTCCTTGGATTATGATATAGTTCTGTTTTTACGACAGTGACATAACCTGAATTTTTTATTTTTTTTTGTATTTTTCTAAAGCTGGAAACAGGGAGAGACATTCAGACAGACTCCCGCATGCCCACCAGGGGGCGACGCTCTGCCCACCAGGGGGTGATGCTCTGCCCCTCCAGGGCGTCACTCTGCCACAACCAGAGCCACTCTAGCGCCTGGGGCAGAGGCCAAGGAGCCATCCCCATCGCCCAGGCCATCTTTGCTCCAATGGAGCCTCGCTGCGGGAGGGGAAGAGAGAGACAGAGAGGAAGGAGAGGGGGAGGGGTGGAGAAGCAGATGGGCGCTTCTCCTGTGTGCCCTGGCTGGGAATCGAACCCGGGACCCCTTGCACGCCAGGCCAACGCTCTACCACTGAGCCAACCAGCCAGGGCCAACCTGAATTTTGGTGTAAGTTAAAACACACCAGAGCCTAACACAAATGGAACACTTGTGCTTTTAACAGTCCAAAATGGCTTAGGTAAGTGTACTGGGGGGATGTCAACTCCCTCACTCATGCTGCGTTACTGTGTGTTCTTCTGCCATGCAACCCAACTAGTTCCCCTCATAGTCTGTAAGGGCATAAGTTGAGACATTCACGTCTCAATTCTTTTAAGTTTTTATGTGAGTGAGCGTTGTAAACTTGAAACGTTGTATGTTGAGACTGTAGTAACCCGAGGACCCAGTGTACTTGGTTCTAAATATCAGTCTCTCTGTTTCACAATATCCTGCAGAAAGATTGGCACATGGTGGGAGCTTGATTAGGGTCAGTGGAGAGCAGGCGGTGTAAAACAGGAGAAGGTTTGGGCACTAAATTCTCTACTACCAACATGATGCTAATACTACAATAAAAGAAACCCAGTTTGATTAACTGCTAACTTCTATTTTGTGCAACCCTTCCCCCCAACCAAAATGAGTAATGTGTTGCCTTTGAGTTCACAATCTGGTAGATAAAACTGATAGAGGGAGAG
Organism: Saccopteryx bilineata; assembly: GCF_036850765.1. Lineage (NCBI taxonomy): Eukaryota > Metazoa > Chordata > Mammalia > Chiroptera > Emballonuridae > Saccopteryx > Saccopteryx bilineata. The sequence goes on from NC_089499.1 coordinate 78,781,599, forward strand.
AGAGGGGGAAGTAGAGATAATTTTTGTTGTTCATTCATCCCTTCACTTATTCATTTGAATATGGTGTATTATGTGCCTGCTACTAGGTTTAAGAAAAGCTCAGCATGGACCCCAGCTCTGACCTAGGTGAAGAGATAGAGTGATACTAGTGATGACTGGGGTCAGTGAAACAGCAATATGAAATGCATGCAGAGGTGGACTTAACAGCGGGCACTCCGGGCATGTGCCCTGGGCCCCGACTTCTGAAGGGCCCTGCAAAACCCCAACTTTATACAATTTTTTCTAATGTAAGGAGTCCAATATTTTCTTCTGTACCTGGGGCCTCAACTGACCTTAATCCACCTCTGAATGCATGTGTGATCTGCCCAGAATGGAAGCAGGGAAGGTCGTCCTTGAGACAGGACATTGAACTGGAATCCAGATGAACCGCCTTACTTAGGGGCAACCACAAGGGCATAGCATGTGCAGGGGCATCTAAACTGTAATGTGGTGACAGGAGGACGGGCCAGAGAGAGAAAGCAATTCTGCGCAGAGGTCTGGAAAGCTTCCTGGAGAGGAGGGTTTTGAGTGAGACTTGAGAGACTAAGGTCAATGACAAGTAAATGGAGAAGCGGAAGACAGTCCAGACAAGAAGACCAGCCTTACAGGCACAGAGGTGGCAACATGCAGATCTGGCTTGAGAACTCTGCAGAGAAAGGAATGGCTAAATTACAGAGTTTATAAAGAACCTCTCCAGTAGAATGATCATAGTGATGAACTACAGAAATATATGTGGACCATGTGTCGCCAGTTCAACACATTGGCTGGTTGAAAATTCAAGCATGTTACATTTAATAGTGTATAAAGGTTAATAGTGTATAAAAGGCAGCTAAGATAATTCTTTGCCAATGCTTCTATTAACATTTCTGTCAATTAAAGATCTTTATCATTAGCACTGTATGTCAGCCTTTTAAAGTGACTTATCACATGGAATCACAGGACCTTTTTTAAAGAACAAAAATTAGATAATTTGTTAGCAAAACATTACAAATTATGTTGAGTTGACATCACTCAATTACAGCTACATTACTGAATTATACCTGTTTAGCCCAGAGCTAAGGAGTTTATTAGCACAGCCTCCATTACTGCTAATGGGAAATACAGTTCTAAAGCTCTTTGAATCTTCTGTAAGAAGTGTTTTTCCTGTGGGGACTAAATTCTGGGCCTGACAAAGTGAGCTGCAAGGATTTTTATTTCTCACAGGATTTGGGAAAATCTTGTACTGTTTGTTCACCTGGGCTGTGACATCAGGGACTTGCTGGGCTGTGAGAGCCTGTTCTGGTGTGCCTGTCAGCCTCCTGATAGATGACCCTCTCCTCTGCCAGAGAGACACTGAGAGTTGTTCTGCTCCCAGCATGGAGTTACCTGCATTTGAGTTTTTATTACCCAGCCATTACGCTCGCTGCCCACGGCCACCTCCACTTACTGATTTGTGACCTATGCCAGCTTCTAATTGTTTCCTTCAGATTGGGTTTGCTCTGATCACTGACCTCTGTCTAGTAAAATCTGTCCTCTACGTTGTGTCCTTCTGTGCCACCCTCACTAATTTCCTCAGTCGTCTCAGCAGCCATGGGTTTGACCCATCAGCTCATACCAGGACCCCTAACTATGGTAACTTTTTTTTTTACCTTGGAACTTTACAGCAAATTAAAAAAATATTTTCAAGACACGTTGGCTTCTTCCCCCATCCTGCTTCCCCTACTGGAACACACTTCTCTGTGGGAATGTACTGTGGGTGCCAACCTTGTTATTTAATGGAGAACTTCTCAAGAAGAAAGACAGGGTGAAGAATCCAGTGTGTCACCCTGTATTTGTACTTGTTTTTTAGTTTCCCAATATTCACTGACTTCTCAGTGTGGACTTGAAAGAGTTTTTCTATGCAGAGGGTGAGAGGGAGGCACCTGGTATTTCTGACCCACTTTTATTGTCTTCACTTTTATTCAATATTCCCTTGGCAAGGAAAAATACAATTCATAGTTTCCCATTTTCCCCTTAAAGTTTATCAAAATACCATAGCAATTGTATAATAAAGCAGCATACCATTTGAAAAGTTCTCTATTTTTGTTTACTTTGCAACCTGTATCTGGTATCTAGACAAAAATTTTTGGATAGAAAAAAGCTAACAATAATCTCTAAAAAATTTATTTTAAAAAACAGTAGATCAAATAGCAGCTAAAGGAATTATCAGCCTTGATAGATGGAGAAGTATTGAACACCATTATAAACAGTGTTGGTTGTGCTGGTGGTAATGTGCCACAAAGTAGTCTCAGAAACTGACAGCAAGGACTTTGAACTCATGTGCAAGTAAGAGTAAATTTGTTGAATCTTATTAGATTCAAATTTTAGGGCTTTATGATGATTGCTTTTACTTTTACTTCATTTAGTAATTTGTGTGTGTGTGTGTGTGTGTGTGTGTGTGTGTGTGTGTGTGTGACGGAGACAGAAAGAGGGACAGATAGGGACAGATAGGAATGGAGAGATAAGAAGCAGCAATTCTTTGTTGCAGCACCTTAGTTGTTCATTGATTGCTTTCTCATATGTGCCTTGACCGGGGCTACAGCAGACTGAGTAACCCCTTGCTCAAGCCAGCGACCTTGGATTCAAGCTGGTGAGCCTTGCTCAAACCAGATGAGCCCATGCTCAACCCGGTGACCTCAGGGTTTCGAAACTTGGTCCTCTGTGCCCCTGTCCGACACTCTATCCACTGTGCCACCACCTGGTCAGGCTTCATTTAGTAATGAATTTATTGTATCTCCTAAAGTATTTATCTGTACTGGATTGCTCTACCTACAACCCTTCAACACAGTTCATTTGCACAACATTGGTGTGTTTAGGTAAAAAACACAAGCCCAAGCATTGTTATTTCACAGCCCTTGGTTGTGAGTCCTAGATACCTTATTTACTGGCCGTTGAGCCAGTTACCAAGTCTATCTAAACCTCACACTCTTTATCTTGAAAATGTGGGTGAGGTGGTATTGTAGTTACCTTGCAGGGCTGGGACTAGGATGAATTCAGATGTTCTAGGTAAAGCTACAGGGCACAATTCAGCACAGTTAGGCAGCCCTGGACAGGACTTGAGTGAGATGCTTGTTATTTAATAAAATTCAATAAATGTTGTTTATCATGATTTGTTAAGTAAAACTTGTATCCTTACCTGAAGGATAATAGGAAACAAAATATAAGAATATCTTCATTTAGGTCTTACATTTGTAAAGTTCTCTTAGGACATGGACTTGAAGGACTATCTCATATTTAGGCTCCAACAAAAGTCTTTTCTCGAAGATGCTCTCCTTACTGGTTTTCTCAATCTTATATCTCCTGATGGTGTATGGAAATGACAAGAACTTGTGTATAGATAGCATCTCCATAGAGCAGATGTTCATTCTTAGTCATCATTAAAAGCAATGTAATGTTCACTCTGCCTCAGTAATTTTGACCCTACTTGGAAAAAATGATCATATACTACTCCTTGATACATTTTCTCAAATTAGTTTCTAGAACTTGTAGAGAAGAGCTTTAGCATCCCCTTACCTTTTTGCATGTATTATATTTCTTTTGTGGCTTAAAAATTGCATATTTATTATTCATGTAACTGACATCCATCAAAATTTTGGGGGGAGGAAAAAAAAATTGGGGGGGAGGGTCTACCCTTTGCTTACCCAGTGTCAGCTGCTATAGCTTCTACAAAATGGAGGTATTTAAGCCAGTAAAACATGTAAGCTAAACAATGCCCCATGAATTGCAGAGATAAAGATACTGGCTGAGCCAAAGTAGAGCAGGCCTTGAAAGTATTTTGACAATCTTATTGTAATCAACATTTTTATTATTATAACCTCTCTATGTCTCTTTAAATGCATAATTTTTCATATTTTTAATCTCTGAAATTGGGAAATATCTCAAAATTGATGGTCACATGATCATTCAAGGTTGGTAGCATTGGGACACAATTGTTTTGGCCTGCACATGTGTAAACATTGAAAGAGCCAGTATCAAAGCTCACAGGACAGGTGTTAGTGACTAGAAGGAAAATACCAGAAATCCAGAAATAATATTGGAGCACTTTTAGAATACCTGCCCACTGATGACAATGAGAACGGCGGTGTGCAGGCCATGGTGATCTCCCCAATTTCCTACTGCTGGAAATAAAAGAACTGGTCAACTAATGTTGTTTGACTCCACACTTGTGCCTTAAAAATTATTATGCAAAGTTGCAAATATTTACCAAATAGAACTAAGCATAATGAACATCCATGTACCTATCATTCAGCTTTAATAATTACCAACATTTTGCCAATCTTATTTCATCTATCTCATTTTTTCATTCTTTATCCTTCCTTCCTTCCTTCCTTCCTTCCTTCTTTCCTTCCTTCCTTCCTTCCTTCCTTCCTTCCTTCCTTCCTTCCTTCCTTCCTTCCCTTTTTCTCTCTTTCTCCCTCTCCTTCCCTCCCTCCCTCCCTCCCTTTTTTCCTTTCTTTCTTTTTTGTATTTTAAAGTACATCCTGCATATCATTTTACCTGAAAATTCTTCAGTGTGTATAGGATATTTCCCCCTATAATTTAATACCATGCCATCATCACACTTAATAAAATTAGTAATAATGCCTTAATATGTGCTTTTGTAGTTGGTTTTCTTGAAGCCAGAATTTATATGGGGCTCACAAACTGCACTGAGGGATTGTACTGACTCAGTCTCCTTTTCTCCACAGCAGTTCTCCTCCCCCTCAGTGTCCCTGATTTGTGGGGGAAACTGGGTCATTTGCTTTATATTATGAACTTGGCTCTTTGTATCCTTGTAGCAGTGTTTATCTTGTTCCTCAATAGCTTGATATTTAGACTAGAGTCTTGTTAAGATTTTGTAAGATATTTCAGGCAGGAATACTTCAGAGGTGGTGCCATATATCCTTCTGCATCACAGCACAAAGCATACGATGACAGCTCATCCTCCTTGTATGCAAGGTCAGTTATTGTCAGCCTGTACTTTTGTCACCATGTTCTTCGTTTTGCTTCCACCTAATTTTATGTCAGTTGATGATAGTTGCTTGTATCCGGATATGGGTCTGTTCTCATTAGAGGTGACAAAACGGCAGTTTTCTAACTCTGTCATTCTTCCTGCATTTATTACCTGGGATTCTCCGATAAAGAATTTTTCCTCATCAACCATTTGGCTGCCCTGAAATACAGTTTATATAGGCTGAAAAAATACTTGTTTCTCTATCGTATTTCAATTTTCAGATTAGTGAATGAATGCCTACTAACCTCCAATTAAAACCAATGAGGTTTTTTAAAAGTATCTTATAGCCTTCAAAAAATATATTTTATATGTTTCAATTCATCTCAGTTATTAATCTTTATTTATTTATATTTATTTATTTATTTACTTACTTATTTATTTTTAAGTGAGAGGAGGGTAGATAGTGAGACAGACTCCCACAAGCACCTTAACCAGGATCCACTGGCAATCACCATCTGGGGCCAATGCCTGAATCAACTGAGCTATTTTTAGCCCCTGAAGCTGACACTTGAACCAACCAATCTATCCTCAGCGCCTGAGGCCCATGCTCTAACTAATTGAGCCACTGGCTGCAGAAGGGCAGGTGGAAGAGGGTGAAAAGGGAGAGGGAGGGAAAAAGGAGCAGATGATCATATCTCTTCTGTGCCCTGACTGGGGATCAAACCTGGGGTGTCTATATACTAAGCAGGTACTCTGTCCACTGAGCCAACTGGCCAGGGCCTCATTTGTCTTTTTTTTTTTTAATTAAAAAAAAAATTTTTGCCTGACCGGGCGGTGGTGCAGTGGATAGAGCGTCGGACTGGGATGCGAAGGACCCAGGTTCGAGACCCCGAGGTCACCAGCTTGAGCGCGGGCTCATCTGGTTTGAGCAAAGCTCACCAGTTTAGACCCAAGGTCGCTGGCTTCAGCAACGGGTTACTCGGTCTGCTGAAGGCTCGCGGTCAAGGCACATATGAGAAAGCAATCAATGAACAACTAAGGTGTTGCAATGAAAAAATTTTTTTTTTGTGACAGACAGAGAGAGAGAAACAGAGAGAGGGACAGATAGGGACAGACAGACAGAAACGGAGAGAGATAAGAAGCATCAAGCTAGTGACCATGGGGTCATGTCTATGATCCCATGCTCAGGCTGGTGAGCCCGACTCAAGCTGGCAACCCTGGGGTTTTGAACCTGGATCCTCTGTGTCCCAGTTTGATGCTCTATCTACTGTGCCACTGCCTGGTCAGGTTCATTCATTTTTTGATGTCAAAATTTTCTATTCTAGGCCACTAAGGTCACCTTCAAGTATCCTTTCTATTGTTTTCAAATGCCCTTCATATTGTTTTGTTTTTGTTTTAATTTTTGTTGTTTGAAATTTCAAATGTATATAAAACTACTAGACAGAATAATGTGGTTAATCTCCATACACCCACATCCTGCTTCAAAAGTTGTCAACTCTTGGCCAGGTATTTTTTTTTTTAATACTCCACTCGCCTCCATTCTTCCATATTTCTTGTGGCTTCATCTTTAAATAGTTAAGAGTCACCATAACAAGATGTCCCAGGTAGAACATATGCTTTTAATCATTTAACTTACATTGATTAATTAGGGTGCCACCAGCTGCTTAGCACATAAACTTTAAACTCTAATGTAGCTTAAACAAAATGGGAGTTTATTTTCACTCACATAATAGTCTAGTATTGGTGCTCATGGTGAAGGAAGTTCCCTATTGGGATGATTCAGGAACCGAGGCTTCTCCCATCTGTGTGTCTGCCTTCCCTTAGGGCCGTGATGCTTCTGCATCTAGTCAGAGGAAGAGGAAGAAAGGGCTAGAAGTTACCCCATTTCTTAAAAGCCTTACCCTAGAACTGATATATATCCATTGGCTAGAACTCAATCACATGGCATACAAGCTAGTCTGGTCAATGAGAATGAATGTCTGGAAAGAAGAATATATGAATATTTGGTAAACAGCTTTTAGTTTCTCTTACATTGCACTATGCATTCAAGAAGTCTACAAATAATTATGAAATTTTCACTTATCTTTATCATTATTATCTTTGTTATGTCTTTAAGCTGTTATTTCAGTTCATTAAATGCATATTACTAGTCTAAAAGAATTTATGTTTTTCAAAGAAGAGCTTTGAAGGAAATTAGTGATGAATTCTTTTAATCAAATGGTTTCTTCCTTCTCTTTCTTCTTCTTCTTCTTTTTTTTAAATTATGGAGTAATTAATAGATTAGTATTTCTATCTTTGCAAAGAGGGAAGGATAAACATCATCAACGTGAATTTATCAGATATCTGGAAAACTAGGAAATATATCAAGAATAAACAGAGATGATTACTATCCAGGATCAGACACAGGTAGAAGAGGGTCAAACAGTACTGCTTGTTGATAGTTAAGTCAAGAGCCCCAAGGGGAATGGTGACTGCACAGACTTCCAATCCATCTCTTGGGAGGTGGCTATTCTTGATAGTCACTTCAATTTTAACAGGAAGATATTAAGCCTTGTTTTTAGTCAATTCTAAACTAAATTGTGACATTCCATGACCAGCATGAACATAGGGCAGAAGAGAGAAGCTCTAGGGGAGCAGTGAAGGCAGAGAGGAGCTGCCACAGAGAGGAAGCCCCCTCCCTGCATTCTGTCACTGATCTGTCTGTGTGCTCCCTCCCTGCAGAGTCACTAGCTGGGCCAGGCCACAGCTGATTTTGGAGTAGCAAGGGTTCTTCCTTGATGGGTAATAGAGTATCAGTAGCTCTGACTGTGTTGCCATCTAATTTGGGGGAAGATGGCTGAGTAGGGATGACTATTGTGAAACAATTTGTCTAATAACAGATACTCATATTTCATGTATAAATATTTAATATATGCAACAAATACCAACACATCTCTACTCCCGTTGGCCTTGGGCCACATGCAGTCTACTTAATTCTATGTAAACCCCTTAATCTAGGTTAAGATTAACAATTTGAAAACTGCCTTTGTGTTGCTTCATCTTAAACTTGTCAATATTAACATTATGGTGTCAAAAAAAGCAGTGACCATTTTTTCTCATCGATGTGCTTTTTTAACAAAGTAGATAGTCTAACTTTTGAGGAATATATCGTTCTCTATGAAACTCAGAAAACTATTGTCATTTTGGATAGATAAATAAAATTGGCAGTCTATACATTTTTACAATTTTCCTAAATTGATCTTTGTGCAAAACAAGGTTTTCTCAGCACTGTTCTCAAGAGTACCTCCGCCCCAACATTTTAAAAGAACAAAAAGACTAAGAAGCTCTTTGAGTCTGCAAAACTTGATTTAAGTAAAGGTTATGGTAGCTGCTGGTAAAGTCATGTGCCTCTGTGTTTTGTGAACTGATGAATATTTTCTTGTGTTTCAGCAAACATTTTAGGTCACACACGGTAATCTAACTTTCACAGTTTGTTTCTTTTGAGATGGTTTTAATTCAAAGCAGGAAACTACCTTTTGTATAATATCATACTTTTAAGACCCTTCTTGTCACTGATTCTTATATAAACCCATAAAAAGTACTGCCACCAAAAAAGGGCTTAATTTGGACATTTAAAAGAGAGTGAATTTCCCATTACTCCTTTGAAATTTGCAAATTTCTTTTCCCATCCAAAAAGCCCTGAAGTATCATTTACAAAGACTCCAACCCACAGCAACTTATTTCACTCTGATATTCCTTCCTCTGTACTGCTGCTTGGCTCCTGAGGAAAGCCTAACTTTCAGAAGAATCTTCCATTTGGTAATAATATTCTCTTTTCAGTGCTGTGATAGCCCACAATAGAAAATTGGCCTACGGTACAAGGGAGGAAAATATAATAAAAACTGTAAGAATTAACTTGATGTGCTAGTTATATATATTTTAATGTGCTTGGAATTAAACACATAATTATTAAAATAAAAAGAAAGCCACACATATGTAATTTCCTACCATCTGTTATGCTCCCAGAGGTATATGTGCCAGGGTTTGGGAAGCATTGTTATTTTCTCTGCTTTATAGATGAGGAAACTAAAGCATAGCGAGGCTGAGTAACACTCCCTGGGTGGAGTTTGGACTAGAACCCAATGCCCTGATGTCAGAGCAAAGCTATTACCACCCCAGTCTCATAGCCCTTTCCTGGGTGGTCAAAGTTTTGTGTATCAAAAAGGCAGGCTGGTGTCTGTAGTAGAATCAAGAATATGACTGTAATGGCAACTCAGTGAGAAAACCCAGACCTCTCAGGTAATTGATCTGTGTTCTCACTTTTTGCAGGTGCCACCTCCATGAACAGGGTGATTTATTGCACTTACAGGTTTAAATAAATAATGTGAGTATATTAGAGCCTAAATTGACCTAATAAACTTCTCAAGCTTCCCAATATAATGCTTTTGGATGAATACAAATTAAAAAGAATTTTTTGGGTCTTCTCTTTGTTATTGTTAATAATTCAAAACATATCTCTTTAAGACAACAGGAGGAAACCAAAACTAGCCTAGTCAAGGAAGAGAGCTAAGTTTTCTTCAGGCAAATGATCGCCCAGCACCTTGAATGACAAAAGGAAATTTTAGAGTGCCTTTAGAGCCCCTGTACCACTATGTTTAGTTTCTAAACCCAGATGCAAAACTTTTGGACATTGTTGCTGACCATTTGATTTGCTTTTCCATAGCAGTGAGATTCAAAGTCACATTGAAGACCTTGTGTGATTTTATCTATGGAAAAGTACATGTTAGACATTTAGGGAGGACTGAGGGGGAGAAGCTAGCTGGAGTGAAGCAGAACCAACCGAGCAAATTTATTTTTGCCAGGAAAATATCAAAACACCATTGTCTGGTAATGATTTCTCGGATAAATTGAGAAAGAAGATAGAAAACATGTTAGTTACTTTATGTCATTCGTGGAATTTGAAACCCTTAGGAATAATTTAGTCTAATCCCTTCAATTTGTACATGAGGAAACTAAAGTTCAACTGTTTTAAGTAACTCATACTAGTATTAACAGGTGATTAGTTGCAGACCTAGGATTAAAGCTCAAGTTTCCTTACTGACAGGTATGGTACCAACTGAAGTTACCATATTTCCCCATGAATAAGATGCACCCTTTTTTGAAAAATTTGGGATCTAAAAACTGGGTGCGTCTTATACAGTGGTAGTCAAGTCACTTACGAAGTGAGGCATTTCAAATGCCGTAGATGGAACTGAGGATGAGGCAATATATGAAGACAGAGATTCATCATCAAACACAGATGAAGACAAGCTAATGGATGGGAGTTTTGACAGTGATGAGTAGTTGTATGAATTTTTTGATGAATAAAACTTGACTTCAATAACTTTATGTAATACTTTTTTTCTTCTTCAAATTTCAGGCCCCAAAATTAAGGTGTGTCTTATACATAGGAGCGTCTTATACATGGGGAAATATGGTGTGTGTTGGCAAGTGACAGAAACTGACTCTTAACTTGAGAAAGAGTACTATATACATGTTGGATTTGGATATACTTTATAAAGCGTAATGTCCATTTTACTATAATTTTTTTTTTTTGGTGGAGAGCTGAGGAATAGAAATGGTTAAATAATTAAAAGTGTGTTTTACAAAATTTAAAACATCACGTAATTATGATTAGAATGCAAAAAATACATTATTTTAAAAACTTTATTGAGGTGAAATTCATGTAACATAAAATTAGCTATTTTAAAGTGATTGATTCAAACTCATTTAGTACATGGGCAATGTTGTGCAACCACCACTTCTATAGAATGATTCCTATCATTCCCAAGTAAAACTCACACCCACTAAGCAATTTCTCCCATGTCCTTTGGCCTCTCTAGTCCCTGTCAGCCACTAATCTATGTTCTGTGTCTTTGGATTTACCTACTCTGGATATTTTGTATAAATGAAATATAGTATGTGACCTATTTTGCACGACTTCTTTAACTTAGCATAATGTTTTCAAGTTTCATCCATGTTGTAGTATATAGATTAATATTTCTTTCCTTTTCAGGGTTGAATAATATTCCAGTGTGTGTATATATATCTCAAGTTATTTATTTATTTACTCATTGATCTACTGATGGATTCTTAGGCCATTTTGACCTTTGGCTATGTGAATAGTGCTGCTATAAACATGAATAGAAATGTATCAGTTTGAGTCCCTGCCTTCAGTTCTTTTGGGCATGTACCTAGGAGTGGAATTTCTGGATCATGTGGTAATTCTATGTTTAACTTTTTAGAAACCAACAAACTGCTTCACAGTGGCTAAACCAGCAATGTGAGGGTTCCAGTTTCTCCATATCCTCGTCAACATTTATTATTTTCCACTTAAAAAATCATAGCAATCTTAGTTGCTATAAAGCAGTACATTTTCCATTTTCAAAATAACTAATGATTTTGAACATATTTCCCTGTGCTTGTTGGTCCTCTGTATCTCTTCTCTGCTCAAATGTCTATCCAAGTCCTTTGCCCATATTTTAATTGTGGTTTTGGTTGTTTTTGGTCTTTTTGTTATTGAGTGGTCAGAGTTCTTTATATACTCTAGATACTAGACCTGATCAGATATATGGATTTTAAATATGTTCTCTCATTCTATAGGTTGTCTTTTCACTTTTTGATAATGGCCTTTGATGCAAACAATTTGTAATTTTGATGAAGTCTAATTTATATAGTTTTTCTTTTGTTGCTTAGGCTTTTGGTGTCATATATAAGTATCCATTGCCAAATACAAGGGTAATGGTTTACCCATACATTTTCTTCTAACAGCTTTATGATTTAGCTCTTCTAGTTAGGTGGGGGATTGATGTTACATTAACTTTGTATATAGTATAAAGTAGGAATCTAACCTTTTTCTTTTGCTTGTAGTTATCCAGTTGTCATAGCACCATTTGTTGAAAAGACTATTTTCTCCCCATTAAATGGTCCTGACACTACTGTTGAGAATTAGTTGATGCACATGATTTTTTTATGTAAATGATGAGCCTTTAAAGAGTGTCTCCCTGTGGAGTTCTCTTAGGGCTCTGCTCTGGAAGAAAGCATGATGTTAGGCAGCAGACAGGCTACTGCACAGCCAGTCCACTGACCCTTGTCAGTGTGGATTTCTGATGGACACACATTTTCTTCCACAGAAATTCAGCCATAGTGACCTGCAAGAATTTCAAGTTTGTGAATTTGGGGAAATATAACAGGGAGATATGGAGGTGGAGTGTAGAAGGCAAAGCTCGGATGGAAGGTAGAGTAAGAATAGTCTAACCATTCAGCTGGTCTCCAAGTTCTACATATGTGCGAGAGCTTCCCTTCTATACTGACTACCCCATGGAACCATACTGTGAGCCCCATTGCCATTTTATATTTTCTAGAATCACATTAAAAAGAGTAAAAAAATCCAGATGAAATTAATTTTAATAATATATTTTATTTAGCTCAATATAACAAAATATTACTTTTTCACCCTGTAATGAAATATAAAAAATATTGTGATATTTTACTTTTTTTTTCATACTATGTCTTTGAAATCTGTTGTGTATTTTATGCTTACAGCGCATCTCAGTTTGGACTATCTACATGTCGTATGACTGGTGGCTACTGCATCAAGCATTATAGTTCTAGACCAGGGACTGGCATACTTTTTCTGTAAAAGGCCAGAGAGTAATGATTTTTGGCTTTTAAGGCTATGCAGTCTCTGTTACTACTCAACTTTGCTTTTATATCAAAAACAGAAGACAGTATGCAAACAAAAGACTATAATTGTGTTCTGAGAAAACTCTACAAGAGAAGGTGGCAGGTCATAATTGGCTTGTAGGCTATAGTTTCCTGACCCCTATTCCAGTCTGTCCCTGTTAGCTCTGTCCTCAACAGAGAGGATCTTCTCACTGACACAGTTAATTCTTTGGGCCTGTTTGCTCACTTATGGTGTCTGCATGTTTTGAGGCTCCAGAAATGAATTCTCAGCTCTTTCTGGTTTTGCTATACCAGTAAAGGGGTGAAAGGAGGTTGGGTGATTCACATATTAGGTGTGACTCCTGTGGGTAGAGGAAGGAAGCAAACGAGACTCTCAGACGCTCTGAACTCAAGTGGAAAATACACTGCTCACAAAAATTAGGGGATTTGTTTTGGTATTTTTTTAAATTGAGAAGCAGGGAGGCAGAGCAACAGATTCTCACATGCACCCAACCAGGATCCACCCAGCATGTTCATGAAGGGGCGATGCTCTGCCCCTCTGGGGCATTGCTTCATTGCAACTGGGGCCATTCTAGCAGCTGAGATGGAGGCCATGGAGCCATCCTCAGCACCCGGGCCAACTTTGCTCCAATGGAGCCTTGGCTACGTGGGGAAGAGAGAGACAGAGAGAAAGGAGAGGGGGAGGGGTAGAGAAGCAGATGAACACTTCTCCTGTGTGCCCTGGCCAGGAGTCAAACCCGGGACTTCCACACTCTGGGCTGATGCTCTACCACGGAGCCAACCGGCCAGGGCCAGGGGATACGTTATTGCTTCATATTCATTTTGAAATATCGCCTAATTTTTGGAAGCAGTATATAAGTTATTGTATACAAATGCCTGTAAAGGCTTACCTTCTGTTTTTATGTTTTCTGCTCCTGTTTCTCCAGAGTGGTCTCTGAATCCTTCCCATCCACAATAGGCCTCTTTAGGTCTCCTCATGTTGGAAAGTCCCTGGTTTAAGAGGGAGCTGTTAATGCAGTTATAATTGGAACTGTAACCTTCATGTGGACAAGGTTCAAAGCATGTGAACTTTTGTATTTTCAGCAGTTAGCACGGTCCCTGCCCATGGCTGGTCCTTAGCCTATATTTCCTTAATGAATAAATGATTGAAGTGAGAAACAGCTCTGATTCTGGACTTTCACCACTCAAATTGGGAAAGATTTGGTTGTTAACATCTCCTTTTCGCTTAAAATGTTATGTACAGATGCATAAAAATGACAGTCCTGCATTCACTCACTGCCATGACATCTGAGAGGTTAGTTCCCAATGACCTGGCATGCTTTGATTTATTGTTAATTTGGTTTAGTTTACTGAAGGTGACCTTACTCTATTTTTCTGCTAGAACTCTGGCAGGATCACAGTTGGTGATGGTCCCAAGGGATGAAATAGCAGGCCATAGTTTTCAGTCATGATATGGCTGCCTCTTCAGTATCACTCTTAGGTAGTGAACGTAGGTCTTGTGGCTGCTGCTAGCATTTTGTAGACAGGCTGCAGTGACCTGTAGTTCTTAGAACTGTAGTTGGATTACCCACAAGATAATATTCTCAGTTGTGGGTAGAATGTGTCATTGTTTTGAGGAACTTTGGAAAAACCAACTTAAACAAAACCCCATACCTTGATTTTCAAAGCTTTGACATTTATCTGGGATGGGGTTGGGTTAAAAGAAAAGTTTGAAACTATTGAGCAGATTCTTTGTTTTCAAGAACTGTATGTAAATTAGTAACAAAGTAGTCAACAAGTTTTGAAGATGAGACACTTGGGCAGAGTTCCACCTTGCAGGCACTTGGGTGGTGACTGATTTGCATTCCATAGGATTTTCTCAAAGTGTTTATAACAAGTGTGGCCCACATTCCCAGTAGTCACCCCAAAGACCTTGTGACTGCATAGTAGCAGAGACTTTGAAAAGGTGTCTGGATTTTCCAGTGATAACTTTTAATGACTTATGTTTGTGTAACTTTAAAACGCTTCTGGTGGTCACCAAAACTTGTAAGCAAAGTCATTTTGCCAATTTAGATAGCATCTTTCTATACCTGAATATGACCTTAAATTAAAACAAACAAATGACTAGCCTATAAGTTCTTTTCTGCTGAGCAAGAATAACTTTGAGCTGATGTTAAAGCGTGTCCCTTCTTTGCCCAGAACCTAGTGAGTTCCTCATTTCACAGCAAGTAAATGGCCAGGTTTCTTATGATGGACAAGGAAGAGAATGTTTATAAAAATTTGAACCCCAAAGAGGATGCACACCTGTAAGAAAGAGCTCAGCAGTCAGAGGCAAGTGCT
Source organism: Saccopteryx bilineata (assembly GCF_036850765.1). Lineage (NCBI taxonomy): Eukaryota > Metazoa > Chordata > Mammalia > Chiroptera > Emballonuridae > Saccopteryx > Saccopteryx bilineata. Next base: position 78,796,612 of record NC_089499.1, read on the forward strand.
CTGGGGAGTCACAGCTTGCAGTTCTTTTTGCATCTGAGATTGAGGAGGGAACTATGGAAGAGTTCGTGGAGGTGGGAGAGAGAACAGTGGGGACTGCAGTACAGGGTAGTTAACAAGATTGTGTGCTCTCTTGAGAGTGGGTAAGGCTTCTTTCAAAGATGTGTTAAACCTAGGTGCACAGAAACAATGGACAGGGCTTATTTAAGGTGAAGATAATAAACCTTTTAGTAAAGAATTTATATGCCTGTGGCGTGAGTACCCACCATGACCTGCAGAGTTAGGACTTTAGGATCAGATGCCCCTGGGAGGTGACTTTCCAGGGAACCCCTATTCATTCACACCCCTCTGCTCTGCTGCCTTTACTCACCCTCCCTTCACACTACACTGCAGTCACATGGACTCCCTTGCTGTGTCTCACACTCACCTGCCATAGGGACTTTCCACAAACTTTTTCTTTTGCCTGGAATATTTCCACTGTCTCTCTTATAATAAAATTTTTTCAGTGAAGTACATGAAACCCACTTTTTTTTTTAAGTTTTCAACTGACCTTTTACCTTCCTGAGCCCTATACGCTGCTCTATTTTTAGTTTTTTCGTCTTTACCATTTAACTGTTCAACATACCCTTAAATTTAGTCATAATTTTGTTTGTTTGTTTTTTTGTCTGCCTCCCTGCCACTAGAATCTAAGCTTCATGACTATAGGGATCTTTGTCTCTTTTCTTCAGTGATGTGTCCCAAGCACCTAAACCAGCTCTATCCAATAGAAGTTTCTGTGATGGATATGTACAAGGTGGGCAAAAGTAGGTTTACAGTGGTGAGTCCATGAAACAATTTATTCTTATATTAGTACTTATTAATTACTGTTTTTAATTTGTATTATCTGCCTTCTTCTCTTTGTTATTTTTATTTTTATTTCATATCCTCACTTATGATTTATCTTTTAGGTAGTGATGGTTGGTAATTGAACCGACTTTGCCCATCCCCGCGTATGGTAGACATTAGCCATGTTATCTGCCTGCGGCTGCACAGGGGGCTTGCCCTGCCCCAGCAAGGGTGTGACCTTTCACATGTTGGGTGACCTCCATATTCCTGAGGCTCCCAGGAAAAATTTCAAGTATGAGTCTAAGTGAGAGCAAAGCAAGTTTTATTCAGGAATGGAATTGATGGTGGCACCAGGGCCACTGTGAAAGGAGCAGAAAGTATGCATCTGAGTGGTGGGGCCAACTCACAAGGAAGTTGTACACACAATCAGTTAGCTTTTGGGATTTTATGTGTTTCCAAGGCGGGGTTGTCGCCTGTTGTCTCCACAGTTTCTGGCACCAAATTCTGACTTCGCGTTCTGGTTGGGGTCTTGTTCCTAATATGGTCCCTTCCGGAAATGTCAGGTCATTCCATCTCAGTTCTCCTTCTACTTGTGGTGTCAGTTTTTAACGTAATGATGGCTAGAATGAGCTTTGGGGCTGCTCTTTGGCAATTTTGTCTCCATCTGTATTAGTCTTGCACTCACTGGTTTTGTTACCTAACTCCCTGACTGTGGTGACTTAAACCACCTGCTCACAGGCATCCTTAGTAAGGGAGGGTTGGGCCTTGTGATTTGTCAGCTGGGTGTCATTCACCCAGCCCTTCTTGCCTTTTGTTCAGCTATTTGTCTGTTTCCTCATTTCACTTGCCACAGTTTTCCTAGTTTCTTACTAACCTGCCTCAGCCACATGTACTAACGGAGCACCTAAAATGTCGATAGTACAAATGAACCCCTGAATTTAATTTTATTTAATTTCAATGAATTGAGAATTAAATAGCCATATGTGACTAGTGGCTACCTAGCATATCAGACAGTACATACAGATCTTGCAACTTTATTTACTGAATGAATGAATGAATGTCTACCTCTCTAAATGAGTCTTCTTGAAGTTAAATATACAAAAGAATCACCTGGATTCTTGGGGATGTTGTTAGAAATCCAGATTATGGTTCAGAAGATCTACAGTGGGACCCAAGATTCTGTGTTTTTAACAAGGTCCCAGGTGATAGCTCCTTACACGTTAAGTAAGTAGCAAGATTCTAAAAGAGTAGTACTGTCTTGCTTTTAGTTTGTGTGTTTACCGAGACAGGCCAGATGGTTCTTCATTTGCTGCCCAAGAGAGATTACTAAAAATTACCTGTTAGACCCAAATAACAACCTATAGTCCCAAAAGATGACAAAAAGATAATAATTTGTTTCCTTATTTGTGACAAGAATATGATTCTCCTCGTCCTGTTTCTCTCTAATTTGGTTGAATTCGGTTGTGTTTCATTTAGAATTTCTTTTTCTTCAGTTCTGGCTGCTTCTATGGCAGTTTGTAGCCACCTAATGGGCCCACTTGACTTGTACTCTTTTTCTAGGTCACTGAAGCTGTGTGCTATTTACGTACCCTTTATGAGGAATTTTTGAGTTTTTGCTGGACCACTCAGTTTTGCGTCCTCTTATTATCTGAGCTAGCTGGCTAAAGCAAACTCCCATGGTTAAAAAAAAGAAAAAAGAAAAATCTCATCAATCTTTTCTATTGTTATAATCACATTGTTTGGTCTTCTTCTTAATTCTCATGTGTCCTTTCCCAGGTGGATTTTTGTGAGGGTGGTAAGTCTTGGTGCAGATCAATTTTAGGTGCTGTTAGTATTTAACAACGATGAAGGTATTGAGGAATATATGTGATATTGCTTGTTTATCATTCCCTTATACACTCTTCACAAATGTATCAGAGACATAATTTACAGTAGCTGTATGCAGAAAAAGGATAGAATCATCTCGAAAGCCATGTTTTGTCTTTCTCAGAAGAGGATGAGTGATAGCTGTATGTTTAGACTTTTCCGACAGAGTGCTCCTCTTGTCTTCCAGCCTGATCAGCTGTGGCTGTGCTTGGCCTGGGCCTGCATGAATGTTCTGGTACGTCAGGGCTACTAACTGGCCCCCAACCTGTTCTCTGTGTTTTTTGCATGTTTGCTTTCCTCTACTTGGAATGCCCTCTACCCAATTCCTGAACCCTCCCCTACACACACAAGTACCATCATCTGGGGACAACCTTTTCAATACTCAAGGCTAACAACAGCAATAATCACACTGGTAGGTAACATTTGTTGACCACTTTTGTGTAGCAGGCACTGTGCTAAACACTTTATGCATCTCATTTGATCTTCACACCGTGCCCTGAGCCCCAAGTTACTATCCTCCTTTTGCAGATTGAAATAGCAGGCTGAGAGGCCAAATAACGTGCCCAGGTTCACATGGGGAGTGAGTGGGGAGCCTGGGTTTAAGTGTAGGCTGTCCTTCCTCCTCACTATTAGGCAGTGCTGCCCAGATTTTGCCCTTTCCCTAGGACTTTCCTCCTTTCTCATTTGCTTTGAGGCGAATGGTCCTGTGCCATTATAAACCAAAATTGATTTTAGTCTAAAAAACTATAAAGAATAACAAGCATTTATTTGAGCAAAAGGAGCTACAGCCTGGGAGACACAAATTCAGCTGCAGCCTAAATTGTGCTCACCTGAGACAAAGAGGAGACCACATTTCAGAGCAAAAGTTCCTATTGCTATTTCCAATTACATTCGTTTTGAGTAACTGAGGTGTCCAAACTGTGCAATTCTGATGGGATGGGGCAGGTCTCTGTCCCCTCATAAAAAGACTGCAAGTTCTCCCGTAGTGGCTGACTGAGGCAGTCAGAAGTTCCCTGGAGAGGGGAAGCTTGCATTCCAGCTCTGCCTTTCACTTTCGGTTTATAGCTTAAATTACTTTTTGTTAAAGTATCAATATATTGTAAGTTATACAGAATTTCATTAAGTCTTAAGAGTTCCCAAATTAGGCAAGGCTAGTGAAAAAAGCACAGCTAACATTGTTAGTTCCTCTCCTGGAGCCTGTTGCCTGGACATTTTAGAAGATAAATACTGTCTGTATTTTGGTTCTGGAGGAAGAAACCAAAGCTTAGAGAATCAGAGGCATACCTGTCAGTGCTGGGGTGGGACTTGGACCTGTACCCTGGAAACATCACTGTTTCTGATGAGGAAAGCAGACATGAGAGAGAAGAAAAGAAAAGAAAAGAAAAAGAGAAAAGGCAGATGAAGAGTAAGAACCAGGCTCTTTTATCATATTTCTTTTTTCTCTTCCTTTTCATTCTTCTTGAGGGTGATGTGGTCGTGGGAGACTCTCCTTTGCCCTGAGTATAAAATTGTTCCGTTCTTCTTGTAGAACATAATAAAAATGCATAAAAATGTAGAGGTAAAAATAAAAATGACTCCTGATTCTAACAGTCAGAGGCAAGCAAAATGTTAACTTTTAACAGTATATATTAATAAAATTCTTCATATATAAACATAGAAAAAGTACATAATGTTTAATATAGTAATATCAACATATACTTTTGTTTAACACTTATTTATTTCTGTTGTTATTTCCCAAGTTTGGTAAAGGTAATCCTTTTGAGAGCTGCAGCCCTTGGCTATTTGAAAAATAAAACTTGGCTGGAACTACAGAAATGGAAGCTACATGTGCTCACTACTTCTTTCCCTACTTAGGGCAGCCTTTTCCCATAGAAGACAGTCACCACCTATGTTAGCTGGCAGGCACTATGTGAGGAGTTTGAGGCTAACTGCTGTTTCTTTCTTGTCCCCATCCTTCGATACAAGTCATTGTTTTTGGGTGAGCCGTAAATTCAGTATTTACTTCCTGGGTAATTTCATACATGATCTAACATTGAGAATACTTGCCATATTTCCATGCCTATTCTGTAAGTTTGAATTCTTCTGAATTCTGTTTGTTAGTGCCTTTTTGATAAGGAAGAAAGATAAGGTTTTCATGTCAGGAGCTTATGCATTTGGAAGGAGAAGGCAAACCAAAAATTATACCTGGGTTCAGGCTACATTTTCACATATCTAGCCCTTTGGAGACATTGCCCATGAAGAACAGAATCTATGGAGTGACATTTGGTCACTGATCTCAAGAAGGAGACGTCTGGGGCCTGTAATCGACTGCAGCAACAATCAGATTTGACCGCAGTCAGTGAAATGTTTCCCCTTTTGTACTCAGTTATGTGACCAGTGAAATCATTTAATAAGCTCTGTCCTGCAGCTCATGATATATTAGTCTTACGGGGTTTGGCCTAATAAATCCTTATTCCTCTCTTGATATTCTGATCTCAGATCATAGTAGTCTGAAAGAAATATTTTCAGATTTTTCACATAAGATTATGTTGGTTACTTTCCTTTTTAAGGTGACCAAGCTATCTAATAGAGATGGAAAAATACTATCTAACTGGGAAATAGAGGGGGATAGAAGGTGAGGAAAGAATATTTTGTATTGACAATTGCCAAATGTAGGCAAGATCATGTTTAAAATATTATAATCTTCACAGCTTTTATTAACCCTGTCTTGAAAACAGCAACATACAGAATGGTGTGGGCTCTGAGATGAAAAGCTGTCTCTCGTACAATTAATCAGAGCTGCTCTCGGGGACGGTTTCCTGAGAAACTGTAGTGGTTATTCAGAAGCGACGTCTGGTATATTTATTTAATAGCATACTGTTAATAGCAATGATCATATTTCACTTTAAAGATAAATTTTTAAAATAAAATAACATGTTTTCTTCTGAAATATTTCAATAGCTTGGTTCAAATTACAGTTTTGTTTAGTGTATATTCAATTGACATTGTTAGACTATTACAGCTTTATATATTTAGTGATAATAAATTTGTCAATGATCTATTCTTTCTTTATCCATACTTTGTTCCACACATGTAACTGTAAACCTATAATTACATAATTTTTTTTTTCCTTAAAAAGAAAAGCTGGAGAGAAGCTCTTCCCTCCAGATATAAAACTCAGTCTCACTGGAGGATTTAAAGCTTAGTAGAAGTCTAAGCTGGTCCTCTTTGAGGAAGACCTAAGTGAATTAGTTTTCTAGTGTTGAATGGAAAGAACATATTTATAGCATTTGCTTCTTTATTGTTTGATTAGGTTTTCTTTGAAGGAGAATAGGATTTAATTTAATATAAAAATGATACAATATATTTTTGTAAAAGTGAGTCTTTAGGAGTTCAGCCTTCTGCTTCCTTTTTTCTCCTTAGAAATTGATTTATAAAACTTACTCTGTGTAGGTCATTTTCACAGATGCTTGTAAATGAAAGAATATATCCCTCATGTGCAGCAGTATCACTTTTATTCTGTTTGCATCATATATTTCATTTTATAAAATATGTCATATTATTCCATTATTTCCAATTTATGATTGGCTTTTATAATACTTTCCAAGATGAAATCATTTAATAAATGAAGATGTTATCTTGGACATTCCCTTTGCTCTGGTACCTGGAGACCAGATTGTTTGAATGGAACAGAACAAGAAATGACAGCTTTTCTCAGAGAGCTCTGAGGAGGAATGTGAATGAGGTTCATGGAAGCCAGTTCCTGGATAATGTCTAAAACTGTAGGGAAGAGAATCTCCTTTTGCATCCAAACACCAAGATGTAAAAAGAGTTCAACGTGCTGCATAGCGTTACACTGTACAGAGTGTTAGTGTGAGAGAGCCACAGTCACTGAACGCCTGCATCTCATGATACGCTGCTAGAACAGCAGTTTCTGTTCCTACAGACAGTAATCTATTAGACTTAATATGTTAAAGAAACTCAAAATATACTGATTGATTGGTCTTATTTTCAAAATGTACTATTTGCTTGCTCATTCCTTCCCCCTTCCCCCTCACTGCCTTGCCCCTACTAACCACAGAATAGTGCCGTGTAACATTAAAAAACTCACAACTGAACCATTTTATATTGGGACTTGCCAAAATAGTTTTAAATCCAACTAATGACATTCTTTATAACCAATCTTAACTGTTTGAACTGATTTCCAATATATCTTACAACATATTGCATACACTACATAGCCAATACATATATATATTTAGTTATGAGGTAGATATGGGTGCACAATAGCATGTCAGATGTTATTATAGATTAAAAAGTAAACACACATGTATTTTCTAAGGAAGATTATCAATAAGAAAAGCCAGTATAGAGTGTTTCTACTGTGCACAAACAGTAAAACCAAACTTCAGATCAGAAATTGTGATATAATTGAATTGTTCATGCTTTATTTATTCTGTTACTGTGCGGATGACTGCTGGTCTGTCTAATTTAAAATCTCTGTGCTACTCTGCCCAGTTTGTTATCGTTAAGGTTTATCAGCTGTGCAATGGAGCTGAACTATGTGTTTTACTGGGGGTAGATACATTGAAAGAGAATGAGGACCCAGGGGACAGTAGCAGTAGTTACAACAACAGTTTGAAAGAGAATACACGTTTGTCCCACCTGTGAGAGGGGTGGTGCAGAAAGGACAGGTGGGTGATTAAATTAGACACACTGGGATTTGTAAGTTCTTTTTTGTTTTTGCTAATTTGGTTTGGTAACAAAGGGGAGAATTTTGGAAAGATTCCATTTATCTCAATAGGCTTAAAAATCCTTGAATTTTCATTGCTGGGATGATACATGGACTTGATGGACTTTTCCTTGTGGATACTTGACTGACCAACAGTCTTGTGGTTAGGAGTAGTTTTACAGTCAAATCCTCTCTGGTTAAACTTAGGAAAATCAGAATTAAATAACTATATTGAGAAACTAAAAATTGTGCATTTTACCCTTCAAACTAATGTACGTGGTATACGTACATGGCATTTGCATTCCTTAACAGCTACTAGTTTTCCTATTTGTTCACAAATTAGATTTCTAGTATTCTTCCACATCTTTTCTAAATTGGGTGGGAAACTGCCAAATTTTTCTTTTTTTCCCCATGATTAGTCACATGTGTTCTAGGCTGTATTGACCAGGGCCTCTTCCAGGGTCAGACAGATAATATATTTAAGCCTTGTTTCCATCACTCACTAGCATGTGACTGTGGGGAAATTTCTCAGCCTCAGTTTCACAGTCTGTAGCACATGGATGATAAATGTACTTTCCTGAAGAATTCTTATGAACATTAAATTAGATCATGCATGGATACTTCCTGGCACATAGTAAATGTTCCATAATTAATTGCTGTCATTTTTATTATTGATACTAATTTGTCTTAGAGCCCAAGTCCTATTGTTTTCATATCTTCTTTTTCCCTTTGTTGTACACTAGCCAACTTTCAAATATGTCTTACTGCCATCCTCCCTAATATTTTGTGGCAATTCTTTCCTTTTAAGCCAATTCTGCATGAAGCAGGTGTTTCTTTTTAGCATCAGCTGATTATTTCTTGTGATTCTGAGAGATACACATCAACCAATGCCTTTACAGAAGATAAAGCCCCTTCATGATGAAGTCTTCACAGTGTTATTTCAGCATACCATTCATTTGCTCATTCATTCATTTGTTCACTTCCTGGACATCTGTGGAGCATTTTAGATACCAAAGTGACAAAATTGTATGAATCCTGGACTCTGTCTTCAGGGAGTTTAATGTGATCCCAGATATTCCCCTAATCATGGCTGATGAGAATACAAGTTGTACAAGTGATACATCTGATTCATAAAAAAGGACAAACCAAAACTGTCACGGGAAATGAGGCCTAATGTCTTTAAAACTTATGTTACTAGACTTCACATTTCTTGAATAAGTACAGAAGTTCCCTTAAGAATATCCATAGCTGTTTTTTATCAGCTCATCTTCTAATTAAACCTGTTTTTCTTTAACTAACATTCAGAATAATTAAAGCACACGCACATTATTATATTCAATTCTCTCTGCTTGTATTGCAATAGGGTTGTTTCTGTGCTGTTTTGCCCTTGCTTGTGCACAGGTCAGCTTTGTGGAAAAACCTGAGCGTCTATACCTTTTGTAATTTGTTCCTGTATTGCTCTCAGTGTATACACTGTTAGAACAGGTCATGTTTATAAATTGCCTGAGTGCCTCCCATGAATTTGCCTTTAGGTTGCACACACACATAGATAATTCACAGATGGAGCACTCTTCTGGAAGCCAAGTTTGCACGCTGTAGTTGCTGTGATAAGCCAGGTGCTCTTTCCGTTAGTGAGGAAGCCATGCAACTAAGGGTTCTTGTTATATAACAAGGGTTGATGATATAACGTAGAGTTTTTAGAGAAAGAAATGTTGAACAAACACAAAGTCTAGTTTCCATATATCTGGATAGCTGCAGGCTCTTATCAATAAATGGCTCCTTATCAATAAATAATTTTTAGGAAATCAGGCAACATAAATTTATTTTTGTTTAAACAAATTGCCCTTAAATGATAAGTTCTCAATACCCTGAGTCTTTTCAACAATGCTTATACTGAAATGATCATTTCTTTGTTCTACTCTCTTATTTCACTCTTTTGGCAATTTGGTTCTAATTTTTGTTGTTTCCTGATTTTTCACCCTAAGGACAAACTCTTTATTATTTTTATTTATTTATTATTATTTTTTTTCCGAAGCTGGAAACGGGGAGAGACAGTCAGACAGAGTCCCGCATGGGCCCGACCGGGATCCACCCGGCACGCCCACCAGGAGTGATGCTCTGCCCCTCCAGGGCGTCGCTCTGTCGCAACCAGAGCCACTCTAGCACCTGGGGCAGAGGCCAAGGAGCCATCCCCAGTGCTCAGGCCATCTTTGCGCCAATGGAGCCGGCTGCGGGAGGGGAAGAGAGAGACAGAGAGGAGGGAGAGGGGGAGGGGTGGAGAAGCAGATGGGCGCTTCTCCTGTGTGCCCTGGCCGGGAATCGAACCCGGGACTCCTGCATGCCAGGCCGACGCTCTACCACTGAGCCAACCGGCCAGGGCCCTCTTTATTATTTTTAAAAGTAAGTCTATGTTCCATTTATCACCAGATTTCCATTAATTACCAATAACCTTCCCTTTTCTTTCTGTTCTCATCCCTATGTTTTTATTCTATACCACCTTCTCCTTACTTAAATTGTGATTAATGCAATAAGAGGCCTCGCCTAGAAACTCATGTGGCTTATGAGCTTCCAGAGGATTTCTTAAGTGCTTTTACAGCCTTTTAGAGAGCACATCCTCTTTGTTCCTTTCCTTCCCTTCCCTTCCCTTCCCTTCCCTTCCCTTCCCTTCCCTTCCCTTCCCTCCCCCTCCCTCCTCCCCCTTCCCCCCCTCCTCCCCCTTTCCCCCCTCCCTCCCTCCCTCTCTTCCTTCCTTCCTTCCTTCCTTCCTTCCTTCCTTCCTTCCTTCCTTCCTTCCTTCCTTCCTTCCTGTTTGGACTATATTCTTTTTGTTTGGAAGAGGCACAGATGTTCACAGAGACATATGAGAGTAGACAAGAGAAGGAGAAATCTCAGAATAGTTATGTCTTCAACACTTACTAGACTGACAAAAATTTTTTAAAGGAAGAAAAAGAAAATAAGTCCCTTTGAATGTCTGTATTATTTCTCTGTGCTTTAACCAGTGCCAGGCCTTGGAAAATTCTGTCTGCTTTTCCTTCTACTAGAGCCTCAAGTAAACAACTAGACATTTCCCAGTAATCACTGTGCTCCAGACTCAAGCATAGATGCCAAAGTCATTATGCTACAGTGGAATGGAAAGGGAAGAGAGAGGGAGAGGGAGGAGAGAGGGGGAGAGAGGGATAGAAGGAGACATAGATATTGACCCACATTCCTTTATGTCCTTTACGTGTTTTCTTATTCTAACACCACGAGGAGAATAATGCATGACAAGCTGAAAGGACAAATTTGCTCATCTGAACCAAGTTCCAGAGTGCTGGTTTGCTTTAAAGCAGACAGACAGAGAGCCACAGTGACATTCCTGAAGGCATGCCTCCAAGTTCTTAATGTAATTACTTCTTGGTTCCTGAAATGTAATTAATTAGATAAAAAGAGATCAAGCATAATCTAAAAGGATGTAGGAATTTTCTAAATGGGAGTGAGCGCCATCTGAGATGATGTGCTGAAATAAGAAGTCACTAGATTCAGGGACACAAACATCTCCACCAGCCTGTCATTATAGCTGGGAAACCTCTTCAAGTCAAGAACCTCTGAAAGTTACATAAAGAAAGGTGAGGTAGAAAAATAAAAAAGAATTTTTCCTCTGGAATCTAAAGGATGTGTTCTTGATTTATTCCAGCGTAGTTTTTCTCAACCAGGGGTGTTCTGCTTTAACTGACATCAAGGCCATTTTATTGAAAAAATTTCAGATTCTTGATCAAGCACTTAGTCTGACATACTTTGTCTATTGCTACTTCTAAATTAAGTTTCACTCTGACAGCTGACCACAAAATCAGGCCCCATTTTGGCAGGGAGCTTCTTTGATTTATAAAAGGCTTCTTACCTGGCAACTTCATTTTTTGTACATCCTTCTTACAGATGTCCTTTAACATGCTTCAAGATGAGAGAAAAGTAGATCTTTTTAAATTCCTCATAATTTTTTAAAGTTGGTAGAGTTTTAAAGTCATAAAAGTATAGAGCTACAGATTAATGTAGCTCCGGCAGCTGATAGCTGCTGACAATATGACCTGCCTACATTTTTATCTCCCCAAACACCCCATCCTCTTCTAGGCAGCAAGGAATAAATAGTGACACTTGCTAGGAGTAAAGGACATAAAAGAAGGAAAATAAATGAATATCAACATGTTTTCTAGTCCTAGCTAACGAATCATGGAGTCTCATTGCTGGAAGGGACCTTGAAAATTGTACGTTGTACTCTCTGAGCCCTTTTCCACTTCGAAGGAGAGAACACAGATCCCCACAGCAGGAGTCCTCCATGTTGGCCAAGGTTGTGTGGGGGCGGTTGGCAGTGGCAGGGCTTGAGTCAGAATCTGGAAAGTCTTGCTAGATGTGGGTATTCTGTTGAAAAAATTTGTTTTTTGGGACATGGACCTTCTCATCTGCCCTTTTTGCCCCCTTTCCTGACCCTCTTCCAATCATTTGGTTAGAGCAGTGGTTTCCAACCTTTTTATACTTGGAAACCAGTGAAAATAGGAGAATTATTTCAGGGATCACTAAGGCAGAAATCACTTTGAGCACAAGCAAATTTGCCTAAGATCATGGGCTCTATTAATCTTCATATAACATCAAGGTGGTTAATTCTTTCACGGACATGCATGAAATTTCTGGTGGACTAGTCTGTGGAAAACGGGTTTATAAACATCATCAGATCTTAAGAAATACCTTTTCCTTCCTTGCTTTATTAAAAATTTCTTGTCTCAGGGGAAAAAATAAAAACATGAAAGAAATTGGCTGGTATTGCTATTGGTAGAACAATTATATTAAAAATAGGTATCCTTGTTCTTGAATGAGAATTATTTATGTTTTCATTCTTGTTAATTAGTGATAAAATTTAGCCATGCCATTTTTGACAAGGCCTTACTATTTAAGTTGTCCACCTTCTTCTCTGATATCACCATACCATTTCATCACCTCCTCCTCTTTCTCTCTCCCTTTTTTACTGTTTCTTGCCTTGCTGAACTTGATAACATATTTGTCAAGACACTTTAAAAAAAAGAGATTATTCTTGAAAACCTGCTAGTGAATCAAAATAACACATTTGCATTTTATACTTACAAAGTGCAAAGCCTGCAAATAGAATGAAATGATGAAATTTGAAACCATACAGCAATATTTCAGAAGTATCAGAGGAGGATGTTAAATGAAAGAACCTTTTAATGAGTCTTATGGTAAAGCAAATAATTATTACCCATTTGTTTGGAGAGTTCATCATTCAGTGATGTGGAGACCTCAGCTACTGTGAAACCCAGCTGCTTAGGGGACAGTGGATCAGAGGGAAGCTGTCAGCGGGGTTGGGAAAACATACCTTCCAAGTCCAGAATGTATAACTTTATATAGGAAACACAAAGCAGAAAGCTCCAGTTTCCTGTTCTCTAAACCTGGAAAGACTTTTGGGAAAAGGATAGGTTCCACATTTTTCATACTAAATGTAAAGAAATGCAAAGAACATAATTTCTGGTGTATTGTAAATATTGATATTTAAAAATTAAATGGTTAAATTATTTCTAAATATATTCATTTAGAATCTTAATGATTTGATTCTCACCATTGCCCATTAAAGGCATAAAAATAAGTTCTTTATTGATTGAAAATTTTATACTATTCCTATTACTTCAATATTTCTACCTTGTGGAAAGAAAGAAAGCATTAGAAGTTCACCTAAAGAAAAGAGAAATTCTTCATATTGGAGAATGTGAATTAAAAACACTGTATCTTTTCAATATTACGTATACAGAGAGTTAAATGGTGTTATATTGATTGTTTTTAAACTTTTACTTTCTGTAAAATATAGAACTATCAGCTCCCTGCATTTTTTACTCCTCCCAACACAAATAATGAAATATAATGAAAAATATTCAAATAGATCTTAGAACCAATTAACTTATCTTGTATGCAAATAAAGTTGTGGTATAAAAATATCAGAGGGAACTGCCTTTTGACCCAGTTATCCCACTTTTAGGAATATATACTAAGAATCCCAAAATACTGATTCAAAAAAGATATGCAACCCCATCTTTATTGCAGCATTGTTTACCATAGCCAAGATCTGGAAACAGCCCAAGTGTCTATCAGTGGATGAGTGGATTAAAAAGCAGTGGTACATATACACAATGGAATACTATATGGCCATGAAAAAAAGGAAATCTTACCTTTTGCAATAGCATGGATGGATCTGGAAATTATTATGCTAAGTAAAATAAGCTAGGCCGAGAAAGACAAATATCATATAATCCCATTTATATGTGGAATCTAATGAACAAGGTGAACTGATGAATGGAATAGAGGTGGGGTCACAGAGAACAGAAGGACAGCTGTCAGAGGGAAGGTGAGGTGAGGGGATAGGATTAGAGGAGATAAAGGAATTAGTAAAACTATATATACATAACATATAGATGCAGATAACAGGACAGCAAATCCCAGAGGTAAGAGGGGGAGGGAGTTAAGAGGTGAAGGACAAAGCAGGTATAATGGGGGGCAAGTGGCTGGGGTGTGAGGTTGTTATATTGACTGGCACACTTGAATCCATGTTAATACAATAAATTAAAATTAATTAAAAAATATTAGAGGGAACTTGAGGTATGTCTGTTACAGTATTAACAGTGTCTGTATTGACAATATGGAAATTAAGATTGTGGTCTGAGAGTAATTTATTGTGCGGGTATTTGTAATGTCTTCTTGGCCATAAGACAAAACAAAATATCAAGCTTGACCTCCTTTGGTTGTTTGGTCTGAATTGACAACCAACAGGCAAACCCAGATGCTGCAAACCTGTGCAGGATACTTCACTGAACTTGAGTTTGTTCATCTTTAAAGTGGGATGATAATAATACTTATTGCATAGGATTGTTGAATCAAATAATGATCCAGTGCATGTAAAGCCCTTTTTAAGATTTTAATAATATTATCTTGTGACGTCACGGAAATGGCGCCGTGAGAAGCGCGTCCGACAGCTCTCCCCTAAATCACAACAAATTTATCAACTAGAAACAGAAAAATTTATCCTCGGAGCATTCCGGAGTTCCACACAAACTGAAAGCAAAAGGACTGTTATCACTTGAATCTGAGAGACGAGGGTGTGGAGGAAGCTACCGCAGCAGCGACGCTCATTCAAGCCGCGAGGGAGTGCGCCTGCGGTGAGTCAGCCCATATACTTGGGAACCGCGAGCCGCTGCGCGCGCGCCAGGTCCAGTTGAGCACCGCTGACGTTCCCAGCGGACCGCACACTGCGAGTGGGGGTCGCTGGCCACCGGTGCCCGGAGCGCCCCATTCGCACACGTGCCTTGGGCATTCCACGCGCCCAGGGCGCCCTGCTGGCCCGCACACCCAGGGGGCTCCATTATCCTGAGCCTGGTGTGGTCCAGCCGCCAGCGGCGGGGCGAGCGGGAGAGGCTTGGGAGATTCTCTCCGTGGGCGGGGCACCTCACCCAGCCATTCAAGCTAACAATCAAGCGTTGGGGGAGGGGTGCGCGCAGGCAGCCTAAAATACCTTCGGAAGCACAGCTGCAACACAATCACTGAAATTAGCTTAACCCATGAAATCTGAGCACCCTCGGTTCTAATTGATAAGATCTCTCTCAGTTCAGCGATCCAAGACAAGAGGCGTGATATTTTTTAGTGCCTCTCGCTAAAGGGGCGGGGGCAACTTCTGATTGATAGAGCCTCCATATTCAGGGATAAACGCTAACAAGAAGGACTTGGCAGATAATAAGGTCTATACTACACTAGTCGTAAGCAGAGACTAGTGCCTCTTCTTCCCTGCAAAAACAGGCTACAAAGTGTGGAAAGCCTGGGTTGAGAGGTCCAACTAAATGATAGGCGCTGAACAGTCACCTTGACAACAATTGACTCCCACCCCCGCCTGATTACACTGGAGGCCCTGACTCTCAGAGCCTTTCCCAAAGCCTTGCACTGAGTGGGGATAGAGTGGGGATTTCCCAGCTCTTTGAGCCTCTTACTCCCCAGGCAGAAGCAGTTGCAGCCTTATAGCCGGATCACCAGGCTGCTAATTCAGAAAGGGGGGACTAGGAGAGAGAATCCAGGAAAGCAAACTCTCTCATCGTTGGACCCTGCAAACGCCAACAAGCCTTTACTTCCAGCAAGACTAAAGCCAATTATATGACATTGCCATAGAATCCCATCAACTGCAAATCCCTACCTAAGAGTGACACAGGGGCAAAGCCTGGGGTACAGAGTCACCGACTAGGAAGAGGGAGAGAAAAGAAAAAGGAAGAAGTTAACCTCTCAAAATCAAGAAAAACCCACAGACTTTACAACTTGATCCACTAATTTTTTTTTTGTTGTTGTTGTTGTTTGTTTCTTCTATCTTTTTGCCTTTATTTCCTCCACCTCGGTCCTTCTATTCTCTGCCCATCTTATGCTTCCCCTTTCTTGAACTACACTACCCATGAGTGTTGCATTTTATTTTTCTTCTTCATCCTCACCCTCCTTTAAGGTTATACTCCAAAACACTTAACTCTCACTCTCTCCTCTTTTGTTTTATTTATTTATTTTTTGTCTTGCTTTATTTTGTTTTTTTCTCCTCCTATTTTATTTCTTCCTTCGTTTTTCTCTTTTTCTTATTTTTTCCTTTCTATTCGTTTTTTCTTTTCTCATTTTACTTTCCTCCCATATAATCCTCAATCACGAACAAATTAGTTAATTTGGGACTCAAGGCTTTTTTTTGGCTTTATTTCTCTTTTTTGCTTTTTTTTTTTTTTTTCCTCTTGTTTGTTTATTTTTGTGGCATTTTGGGTCCTCCCAACCCAAGGTCTCCATTGTATTTAGTCTTCGCTCCACTTAATACAACAGATTTTTACTTATTATTTTTATTTTTTCTTCTTTATTATTCTTTTTTGGTCCTTTTTTCTGATTCCCTCTTATCCCTCTCATTATATCTCTTAGTTGACCATCACTTACAAGCAAATCATCTTATGCTTGTCTAAGATTTTCTTCCTTTTTTTTTTTTTTTGCATTTAGTAGGTCCCTACTCCCTTTTTTTTGCTCCTTGAACTCTTCACCCCAAATCAGGCCCTCCATTATAGGCACGATATTTCCCTGAGGAGGAGAGAGGAGGGAAAGAGAAGAGAGAAAAAAAGGGGGAAATAATAAATTATTACTGTTTTTTTTTGTGGGGTGTTTTACCCTTTTTTTTTTTTCTTTTTACTCTTTATTAATTCTAATTAGTGCTATCAATAAGACCACACTCAGATGCCGATAAGAAAGAGGAAATCGAATATTATGGATACAAAAGAAAGAGAGGTAACACAATAGATGTGGAAAAATCTATGGAGAAAAGACTTAACATATTGGAAGCCTTGGAGCTAAATGACAGAGAATTTAAAATAGAAATCTTAAAAATACTCAGAGATATACAAGAAAACACAGAAAGGCAATATAGGGAGATCAGAAAACAACTCAATGAACACAAAGAATATATTACCAAGGAAATTGAAACTATAAAAACAAATCAAACAGAAATGAAAAACTCAATTCACGAGCTGAAAAACGAGGTAACAAGGTTAGGTAACAGAACAGCCCAGATTGAAGATAGGATTAGTGAAATAGAAGACAAACAACTTGAGGCACAACAGAGAGAAGAAGAAAGAGACTCAAAAATAATAAAAAATGAGAAAGCCCTACAGGAATTGTCTGACTCCATCAGAAAGAATAACATAAGAATAATAGGTATATCAGAGGGAGAAGAGAAAGAAAATGGAATGGAGAATATACTCAAACAAATAATAGACGAGAACTTCCCAAGCCTGTGGAAGGAACTAAAGCCTCAAATTCAAGAAGCAAACAGAACACCAAGTTTTCTTAACCCCAACAAACCTACTCCAAGACACATCATAATAAAGATGACACAAACCAATGACAAAGAAAAAATTCTCAAGGCAGCCAGGGAAAAGAAGAGTACAACATATAAAGGAAGGCCTATTAGATTATCATCAGATTTCTCAGCAGAAACTCTACAAGCTAGAAGAGAGTGGACCCCAATATTTAAAGCCCTGAAAGAGAGGAACTTTCAGCCAAGAATACTATACCCATCAAAGCTATCCTTCAAGTATGAAGGAGATATAAAAACATTCACAAATACAGAAAAGATGAGAGAATTTATCAACAGAAAGCCCCCACTCCAGGAAATACTAAGGGGGGTTTTCCAACCAGATTCAAAGAACAAAAGAAAACAACACCACAAGTAACAGCTCCACCAAGAACACAATAAAACCAAACTTAAACTGTGACAACAAAGGAAAAAAAGGGGGGAGAGGATGGAGATTAACAGTAGCAAAGGACGATGAAGTGCAGAAATACTTATAAGATAGGGTACTACAATGAATATGGTAGGTACCCTTTTCATTACTTAATGGTAACCACCCTTAAAAAAACCACCACAAAAACACTTGACTTAAAAAAGGTAGCAACAGAGGAAAGAAGTATGGAACACAAACAAACAAAAACAAATGATAGAAAAACAAAAGAGAAGAATCAAACTAGATACAAAACTAACAGAAAGCAATTTATAAAATGGCAGTAGGGAACCCACAAGTGTCAATAATTACACTAAATGTAAATGGATTAAACTTACCAATAAAAAGACACAGAGTAGCAGAATGGATTAAAAAAGAAAATCCAACTATATGCTGCCTAAAAGAAACACATCTAAGCAACAAGGATAAAAACAAATTCAAAGTGAAAGGCTGGAAAACAATACTCCAAGCAAACAACACCCAAAAAAAAGCAGGCGTAGCAATACTCATATCTAATAATGCTGACTACAAGACAGAAAAAGTACTGAGAGACAAAAATGGTCATTTCATAATGATTAAGGGGAAGTTGAATCAAGAAGACATAACAATCCTTAATATATATGCACCAAACCAAGGAGCACCAAAATATATAAGACAGCTACTTATTGACCTTAAAACAAAAACTAACAAAAATACAATCATACTTGGAGACCTCAATACACCGCTGACGGCTCTAGATCGGTCATCCAAACAGAGAATCAATAAAGATATAGTGGCCTTAAACGAAATACTAGAACACCTGGATATGATAGACATCTACAGGACACTTCATCCCAAAGCGACAGAGTATACATTTTTCTCTAGTGTACATGGAACATTCTCAAGAATTGACCATATGTTGGGCCACAAAGACAATATCAGCAAATTTAGAAAAATTGAAATTGTACCAAGCATATTTTCTGATCATAAAGCCTTGAAACTAGAATTCAACTGCAAAAAAGAGGGGGAAAAACCCACAAAAATGTGGAAACTAAACAACATACTTCTAAAAAATGAATGGGTCAAAGAAGAAATAAGCGCAGAAATCAAAAGATATATACAGACAAATGAAAATGAAAATACGACATATCAGAATCTCTGGGATGCAGCAAAAGCAGTAATAAGAGGAAAGTTCATATCACTTCAGGCCTATATGAACAAACAAGAAAGAGCCGAAGTAAACCACTTAACTTCACACCTTAAGGAACTAGAAAAAGAAGAACAAAGACAACCCAAAACTAGCAGAAGAAAGGAGATAATAAAAATCAGAGCAGAAATAAATGAAATAGAGAACAGAAAAACTATAGAAAAAATCAATAAAACAAGGAGCTGGTTCTTTGAAAAGATCAACAAAATTGACAAACCCTTGGCAAGACTTACCAAGGATAAAAGACACAGGACTCAAATAAATAAAATCCAAAATGAAAGAGGAGAGATCACCACAGACATTATAGAAATACAAAGAATTATTGTAGAATACTATGAAAAATTATATGCCACCAAATACAACAATCTAGAAGAAATGGATAAATTCCTAGAACAATACAACCTTCCTAGACTGAGTCATGAAGAAGCAGAAAGCCTAAACAGACCAATCAGCAGGGAGGAAATAGAAAAAACTATTAAAAATCTCCCCAAAAATAAAAGTCCAGGCCCAGACGATTATACTAGTGAATTCTATCAAACATTCAAAGAAGACTTGGTTCCTATTCTACTCAAAGTCTTCCAAAAAATTGAAGAAGAAGCAAAACTTCCAAACACATTTTATGAGGCCAACATAACCCTCATACCAAAACCTGGCAAGGATGGCACAAAGAAAGAAAACTACAGACCAATATCTCTAATGAATACAGATGCTAAAATACTAAACAAAATACTGGAAAACCGAATACAACAACATATTAAAAAAATAATACATCATGATCAAGTGGGATTCATCCCAGAATCTCAAGTATGGTTCAACATACGCAAAATGGTTAACGTAATACACCATATCAACAAAACAAAGAACAAAAACCACATGATCTTATCAATAGATGCAGAAAAGGCTTTTGATAAAATACAACACAATTTTATGTTTAAGACTCTCAACAAAATGGGTATAGAAGGAAAATATCTCAACATGATAAAGGCCATATATGATAAACCATCAGCCAACATCCTATTAAACGGCATAAAACTGAGGACTTTCTACCTTAAATCAGGAACAAGACAGGGTTGTCCACTCTCTCCACTCTTATTCAACGTGGTGCTAGAAGTTCGGGCCAGAGCAATCAGACAAGACAAAGAAATAAAAGGCATCCATATCGGAAAAGAAGAAGTAAAGCTATCACTTTTTGCTGATGATATGATCCTATACATCGAAAACCCAAAGGACTCCACAAAAAGATTATTAGAAACAATAAACCAATACAGTAAGGTCGCAGGATACAAAATTAACATACAAAAGTCCATAGCCTTTCTATATGCCAAGAATGAAATATTAGAAAACGAACTCAAAAAAATAATCCCCTTCACGATTGCAACAAAAAAAATAAAATACCTAGGAATAAACATAACAAAGAACGTAAAGGACCTATATAATGAAAATTACAAAGCATTGTTAAGGGAAATCGAAAAAGATACAATGAGATGGAAAAATATTCCTTGTTCTTGGATAGGGAGAATAAATATAATCAAAATGGCCATATTACCCAAAGCAATATACAAATTTAATGCAATTCCCATCAAAATCCCTATGAGATTTTTTAAAGAAATGGAACAAAAAATCATCAGATTTATATGGAACTATAAAAAACCCCGAATAGCCAAAACAATCCTAAGGAAAAAGAATGAAGCTGGGGGCATTACAATACCTGACTTTAAACTATATTATAGGGCCACGATAATCAAAACAGCATGGTATTGGCAAAAAAGTAGACACTCAGACCAATGGAACAGAATAGAAAGCCCAGAAATAAAACCACATATATATGGTCAAATAATCTTTGATAAAGGGGCCAACAACACACAATGGAGAAAAGAAAGCCTCTTCAATAAATGGTGTTGGGAAAACTGGAAAGCCACATGCAAAAGAATGAAACTCGACTACAGCCTTTCCCCGTGTACTAAAATTAATTCAAAATGGATCAAAGACCTAAATATAAGACCTGAAACAATAAAGTCCATAGAAGAAGACATAGGTACTAAAATCATGGACCTGGGTTTTAAAGAACATTTTATGAACTTGACTCCAATGGCAAGAGAAGTGAAGGCAAAGATAAATGAATGGGACTACATCAGAATTAAAAGTTTTTGCTCAGCAAGAGAAACTGATATCAAAATAAACAGACAGCCAACTATATGGGAACTGATATTTTCAAACGACAGCTCAGATAAGGGCCTAATATCCAAAATTTACAAAGAACTCATAAAACTCAACAACAATCAAACAAACAATCCAATAAAAAAATGGGAAGAGGACATGAACAGACACTTCTCCCAGGAAGAGATACAAATGGCCAACAGATATATGAAAAGATGCTCAGCTTCATTAGTTATTAGAGAAATGCAAATCAAAACTACAATGAGATACCACCTCACTCCTGTTAGATTAGCTATTATCAACAAGACGGGTAATAGCAAATGTTGGAGAGGCTGTGGAGAAAAAGGAACCCTCATTCACTGTTGGTGGGACTGTAAAGTAGTACAACCATTATGGAGGAAAGTATGGTGGTTCCTCAAAAAACTGCAAATAGAACTACCTTATGACCCAGCAATCCCTCTACTGGGTATATACCCCAAAACCTCAGAAACATTGATACGTGAAGACACATGTAGCCCCATGTTCATTGCAGCACTGTTCACAGTGGCCAAGACATGGAAACAACCAAAAAGCCCTTCAATAGAAGACTGGATAAAGAAGATGTGGCACATATACACTATGGAATACTACTCAGCCATAAGAAATGATGACATCAGATCATTTACAGCAAAATGGTGGGATCTTGATAACATTATAAGGAGTGAAATAAGCAAATCAGAAAAAAACAAGAACTACATGATTCCATACATTGGTGGAACATAAAAATGAGACTAAGAGACATGGACAAGAGTGTGGTGGTTACCAAGGGTGGGGGGGGAGGGAGGACATGGGAGGGAGGGAGGGAGAGAGTTAGGGGGAGGGGGAGGGGCACAGAGAACTAGATAGAGGGTGACGGAGGACAATCTGACTTTGGGCGAGGGGTTTGCAACATAATTTGATGACAAAATAACCTAGACATGTTTTCTTTGAATATATGTACCCTGATTTATTAATGTCATCCCATTACCATTAATAAAAATTTATTAAAAAAAATAATAATAATATTATTTGTAGTGATTATTAGTGGGCCTGAAATAACAGCCTAAGTGAAAAATATAGGCTAATACTAGATTTGTTGAATTAAGTGTTTTTAGTTTAATGAAAATTTAAGATCACCCCAAATTCAGTATATTCAATCATTTGTCTACTGTTTACTTCTTTTTGGTCATCAAGTGTAGAAATGCTTTCTCATTGTTTTAGTACAGTTAGGGCATAACAGATATATCAAAGTATAACAAAAATATCATAGACTGGGTGGTTTAAATAACAAAAATGTATTTCTCACCTTTCTGGAGTCTGAGAAGTATAAGATGAAGACATTAGTGGATTTATTGTCTGTTGTGAGCCTGCTCTTGGTTCTCGGAGTACCATCTTTTGTGTCCTCACGTGGCAGGAGGAGCAAAGACTCTCTGGTGTCTCTTTTATAAGGATATTAACTTTTTAATATGACCTAATCATATAATCATATGGGCCCAAAGACCCCATCTCCTAATACCAACATACTTGGGGTTCAGATTTTATAAAGACACATTCAGTCTGTAGCAGTCATCAAGTATTTTAATAGTGTAGATATTTTCATGATAATTGAAGATATGTCTGGATATACTATGCTTTAAATGACATGATTATTCATAGAACATTGGGACTTGATATTTATTTCCATATCTTAATAGTTTCTGGATGCCCTTAGATGGATGAAGCTTCTTGGAGCATAAAAGATGTTAATATAAATTTTCTTCACTAATGACTTTTAGGATAGGTCTAGGGTGTCACCTGGCCATAGAACTCCCCCCAATATAGGCGATCTTCTGGCTCTTCCCCATATTTTCTAAATAATATTAGTAACTACACTGACTATGACAAGGCTGCCCAAATATCTGTTTCTTTCTCTCTTTTTTTGCCAAGGATTATGTTAATTCTTTATCCCAATGTTGGTGATTTGTTGCTTAGAAGTTTCATCAAACAGAGTATATATCTTTATTAATAACATCAATTTTTAAAAATTTTTTTTATTTATTTATTTTTTACAGAGACAGAGAGTGAGTCAGAGAGAGGGATAGACAGGGACAGACAGACAGAAACGGAGAGAGATGAGAAGCATCAATCATTAGTTTTTCATTGCACATTGCAACACCTTAGTTGTTCATTGATTGCTTTCTCATCTGTGCCTTGACTGTGGGCCTTCAGCAGACTGAGTAACCCCTTGCTGGAGCCAGCGACCTTGGGTTCAAGCTGGTGGGCTCTTGCTCAAACCAGATGAGCCCGCGCTCAAGCTGGCAACCTCAGGGTCTCGAACCTGGGTCCTCTGCATCCCAGTCCAACGCTCTATCCACTGCGCCGCCACCTAGTCAGGCATAACATCAAATTTTTTTATTAATTATTAATCTTAAATAGATAAAATATTTTACAATATAAACTCCATTCTTGAATGATACTAAAGGGAGTTCTTGATATTGACGTTGTAGGGAACCATTGCTTTAGGCTGGTGATTTGGGAGTGGGGGGTCAGGAGAATAGATACTACTATTATTCATTACAGTATCTGTACAACAAATGTGTTAGATTAATGTGATCTATATTATAGGCACATGAATCCACAGCAGTTAATTAGAAAACAATTTTATTGACTTTCACCAAAGCAAGAATTTAATTAGCACTTTGCCAACTGGCCAAATTTGTAAGACTTTTAAATTAAATTAAATTTTTTTATTAAATGATGGGCAGAGAGGCAGAGACAGACTCCTGAATGTTCCCCAACCCGGATCCACCTGGCAAGCCCCCTACCAGGTGATACTCTGCCCATCTGGCCTGCTGCTCTGTTGCTCGGCAACTGTGCCCAGGCCAACTCACTGTAATGGAGCCTTGGCTATGGGAGGAGAGAAGGGACAGAGAGAAAGAGAGAGAGAAGCAAGAGGGGGAAGGGGTGGAGAAGCAGATGAGCACTTCTCCTGTGTGCCCTGACCTGGAATCAAACTGGGACTTCTAAACAATAGGCCTATGCTCTACCACTGACCCAACTAGCCAGGGCCTCTATTTTCTTAAAACCAGATTTTACGTATGATGGAGGAAAGCACGTTAGCATTTTAGAGAAAAAAAAAGGACAAAAATAGAACGAAAGCTGGCTCTGAGAACACATGAGAAAGAACCAGAGCCCTTGCTGTGTGCCCTCTGACTCCAGGCAGAGGCCATGCCTGACCTTAGGTTGCCCGTTTCTTCCCGTGTCAGTGTCTGTCGTTGTTTTAGAGGAGACACAACAAAATCCTGTCTGCCACTTCTGAAGCTGGGCCAGAGTTTGTGCTGTGTCCCATTGGCTGCCTCCTCATTTTCAGAGGGCCCACTAAAATATAGTAAATACAATTGGTGACTGAAATTGCTGAGGAAGGAAAAACAATTCCTGTGCAGTATTTGTTGGGAATTTCAGGAGTAATAAGGCAGAGTTTAGAATAAGACCATGTGATATATCAAGTAGCTGTATCAGATATAGAATTCATTTACTGAGGAGGTGAGCTGCCAGTCTTCTGCAAAAAAACAAACAAACAAAACCCTTTCAAATTAGTTCAATTATTTTAGTAATTATTATTTAGTGTGTGCTAAGTGCCCACAGCATGCTGGTCCCTTCACACAATATCAGAATGCTCCCAGGAAGGAACGGAACTTGTGATTGGATTTAATTATTCTCTCAAGTTAATTGCCAATATAGGCTGCATTTCTTACGTGAGTAAAATTGGAGTGTGAAAAAAGGTAATGTCCCTCTCTCATTAAGCTGTCCATGCTAGATTTACAGGGTATCAGTGAGGCCCATTCAGGCTTAGGTTTGATAGGTTTCATTACTGACAGCACTTAGTAAGTGATGATCTGTGTTCTCATTACTAGACTCAACCCAATGGTTATGGCACAGACACCCCTACCTCTGTCAGGGAGGTTTTAAAGAACTGTTTGTAGTTTGATGCTCAGCTTGTCATAATTTTTCCCCTAACCCAGACTCCTTTTGTTCTCCCAATCTGTGGAGAATTGCAGTGCAGGGCACTGCCTGATACCTGCCAGCAAGGGTGGCCCTTTTCAACTGCAGCCTTCTCTAGAGTTGGAATCAGCTAGTGACATCTGTCAATGAGGTGAGTCTGTATAGCTTAGGACCTTCTCTTCACAAGGTTATACAACTGATATGTGACCTCCCCCCAACTTTTGTTTGTCCAGCACTGTAGACAGGGACGGACTTTGAAAATGAATGAGATATTGTTGATTACCTGCAAACACAGGAAACCATTCATGTGCCTGTCTTTCCTCCAATATTTGTTTCCATGGATTCTTAGGTTATGTTCCTTAGAGGCAGAGTTTGAGATGGGGACTGGTGTGCAGGTGACTTATTTAGGGAGGGCTCTTGGAAAAAATCAGGGAAGGAGGGAATTAAAATAGGGCAAGTGACAAAACTACCCAGGATGTGGTTTTAGATGAAATGAGCCTGATTGCACAGGAAGCTCTGAGCATAAATTACACCGCAGAGTCAGTCCCAGCTGGAGCCAGGGAGCAGGCTTATATATTTCCCTTCACACTAGTTAGTCCTGGCCATGGCCTCTGCGGGGTGAGTATGGTGGTATATCTCCTAGGAAGCTCTGGGGGAGAGCACTGTAGTTGCCCAAAGGCAGTCCTTTGGAAAAGATCGGCAGCAACACCTTCAGGAAGTAATGGGCTACCAAACTGGTGAAAGAAATCCCGTGGGGATCTGAAGGGGCATGAATGACCTCTGCCTTGTGCAGAGAACACATTCTGTAGTGTGACAGAACATTTGCAGGGACAAGGAACACAAGTTTTCCTCATGTGACATATCTATGGCAGTCAGAATGCATTCTAGTTATTGACTGTTATTTTATGCTATGATTCAATTAAGAGAACAAAAAACTGATAGGATGATATCAAATAGTACTTTTTTTTTTAGCTTTATGGAAAATGAAGTTGTAGTGCTCAAACAGATCTTCACCTGAGAAAAAGAACATGACACTTCTTAACCCCTGAACCTAATTCATCTCTCCTCTTTACAGAGTTTTAATAATATATTGTTAATGCTTGCAACAGTAATTAAAGGTGACAGATGCAAAAATGATTATACTCTCATATCAAAGAGGAAGTGAGGTATACAACGTGTCTGGGTTCCACAAAATACGCCCTCTGGTTACATCAAATGACAGGGCCTAACTTTGTGATGTAAATACATTATATTGCAAATATCACTGCACAGAGAATTGTTTAGACAGACTGCAAAGATGATTACTAAAAAATAGCAAAAGCAATAAAATACAGAACAACAAACCTTTCTTTGACTAAGTTATAATTCAAACTTATTATCACTGTAGATGAACCATTTCATATAGAGTCTTAATTTCTCTATGACTTCTCTTCCACCATGAACATACCCTGTGCTTGAGTTCTTCATTTGCAGACTACTAATGTTACTTCAAAACTAGATCTGCGCCCCTTTAGGAAGGGCTATTGCACTCATTTGGTGCTGTCAGCACAGGTTCCCCACTGTGCTTTGGTGCTCAGTACAGTTGTAATTAAATGGTCCCAGTGCTTGCCTGTACGGGTGAGCATGGCGGAAGTATACAAGTACATTGGCAGAACACATCTTGCTTCTTGATGTTAACTTCCATAAAACCCAAACTATATATTGTTGGTGTGGTATATTTGTAAACATTGTATAAGTGGCCATGTCTGACTGTATTTCTTTTCTTTAGCTTCAGTTATAGGAGGAAATTGGATAGGTGCCTGGAAGACATGGCGTCAGTAACAGTTCAGCAGTATATACTGATCTGGTTACAACTAGAAATAATTCAGAACATTTTTTTTCCCTTCTTACTTTTTTGCTTATTAAACTTTGTTCCCAAATGTTTTCAATTACAGGATATTGATGTTTCTGACTTTGAAAGCCTGATTGCAGATACCCTAGTGATAGTTTTTTACTTTTTAATTAATAAAAAGCACTGAAGAAATCAGTATTAGAGGAGTTGCAGCTTTGGCTTTTAAGGGGAATAGATACAGTATGGTAGAGAAATGCACATTATAGTTGAATATTAGGATTATCAGGATTTTTATAACAAGGGCTTTCATCACTAATGTTCTGATAGGTTTAAATATCAGGAGGATAAAAATCGGTGATGCCTGGGCAATTCAATGGCTGTGTTTTAAAGTCTAGTTTGAGGAGAGTAAGAATTCAGCTAACTTTTAAATGAGAACAAGTTTCTCAGCCTTACAAAGGAACACCTGTAGTGCCCCCTCCAGATACATGTTTGTATCTTTGCAGATGGCTATCAGTGTGTCTGTGCTGAGTATACAGACAACTGGTATGAGTCCTGACAGAGACACTCTCTCTAGACTGACATAGATTACTCTTGGTAGAATTTATATACAATAAATTATTTATATATAAATGTAGGTCCATCTGCCATGCTTTAGATTTTTTTAAATGTATCATTGCAAAATGCCACAAGCAATGAAACTTGATCTGTGTCTGATGGGGAGGACGACCACAGATGCCCTTTCCACAGCATCTCTGCTGCGTTAGACCTGGAGAAAGTGAAGCCAGTGGCGGCGGACCAGGCCAAGGACAACGGGGGAACTGGCTTAGAGTTCTGCTAAGCCATTAAGAGGATTTCAGCCCCTTCTATTTTCTTCTTAAAGCTGTAAGAAAAGGGGTAGAAAGGAGGAATTGAGCACAGGGGTAGGAGAGATTATTGGAGGTATGGACATTTGAGATGGGCTTACGATCTGCTTCCAGTGCTAGGTACAAATGATGGAAGAATCACAAAGGAAACAGGGTCTAGATTAGGAATTTTTACCCTGAGTAATCAATAAGTCTGATAAAAAATTAATTTTGGAAATAATGATAAATCTATAGGAACTAGAAAAGAAATGTACAGGGAGGTCCTGTGTACCCTGAATCCAGCTTCCCTCCGATGTTAAGATGTTGCTTCACTATAGCACCATAAAGCAGAACATCGGCACTGATACAATCACAGAGCTCATTTAGATTTCAGCAGTAATATGGGCACTCATTTCAATGTGCATGTCTGTGTAGCTCTATGCAACTTTATTCTCTGTGTAGCTTCATAAAGTCACTAACACAGGACACTTCTCAGTACCATCATAAGACCCCCTCATTCTACTTCTTTGCTACCACCTCTTCTTCTCCCCTAACCCTAATTGCTTGCAACCACTAATACGTTCTCTTTTTTTAAAAAATTGTATTTATTTACTGACTTTAGAGATAGTCTCTATCTCTAAAGGAAGGGAAGAGGGGAGAAAGAGAGAAACATCGATTTGTTGCTCTGCTTATTTGTGCATTCATTGATTGCTTTTTGTTTGTGCCCTGACTGGGGATCAATCCTGCAACTGTGATGTATAGAAACTGTGCTCTAACTAACTGAGCTACCTGGCCATCGCATGCTCTTGATCTCTGTTCTAATTCATGAATGTTATATAAAAATAACTAGGCGTTATATATCATTTGAGACTGGCTTTATTTTTTTAATTTAGAAATTAAATTTAATGGGGTGACATTGGTCTCAGGTAAAAATCTCCATAGCATCTGAATTGCTGATTGCATTGTGTACCCATTACGCTGAGATAACTTCCCATCACTGTATATTTGTCCCTCTCTATTCCTCTCCCCCAGTCCTTTCCTCTGGCAACCGCCCCACTTTTGTCTGTGTCCCATGAGTCTCATTTCTACATCTCACCCATATGTGAAATCATATAGTTCTTAGCTCTTTCTGATTTACTTATTTTATTATAAAGTAGTGTACCTTAATTCCACGGGTTACATAGAGACACCAAGGCAGGATACAGAAGAATTTTTAGGAGGAGATTTATTAATAAGCCGGGTGCATATGACTTTCACAGGGTATAGCTGACCCAAATGATGTATGTCCAATATAGCCCCGAGGCTAGTTATATAGACTTGATCACATACAGGTTGGGGGGGGGAGGAGGGGGAGCATGACACACAAGGTAACACAATAGCGGAAAAATGTCATTTTACATATCGAAAGACATCCTCAAATCTTCTAGTGTCTACCCCTATTTCTGTCGCCACAGCGAAATGGTTAGCTTAGGGTAAGGCCAAATAAAAATACCCTTGGAGACCTAACAAGGTAGTCCCCGCTTGTTTAGTTTACAAGTTTTATACATATAAAGGATTTCAAGAGGGATGATTCTTAGAAAGCATATAAAATGTTACAGAATGCAGGTTTTTCAAGCAAGGGAGAGTGGTCTCGTGATCCCTTTGTCTAGAGGTACATAAGTCAATCACACAATTTCAGGATGGGAGGGGACCTACATGATGTCAGAGGATGAGCGTTTGTAAATCACTCATTAAGGAGAAAGAAACAGAAGAGGAAAGGGCTGCTCAAATCTCTCCTCCCTCCTTCCATTCAAAACCTAGTACAAAAACCTCTCTATTTACAATATAATAGCCCTTCCTAAGCATGGATGCGATTGGCCATCTTGAGCTGGTGTAAATTACACACAAGTATAAAAATTATATTTATAAAATCTTTCTGAACGCTTGGCCTAAATCATAAAATGCCTTTTAAGCCTCTTAGTAAAAGGGGGTTTCTTATCTCAGTACATAGTACATCTTTTAAGCCAGGAAGCTCCCACTTTCTTCTCCCTCCATTCTCCACAGAAAGGAGGGGGCAAGAATCCTGACTCTTCCTTCTAAAATATTAATATTAATTTTTGCAATTCTTTGGCACCTTATTACCATTTCACCTAGCATAATGTTCTCAAGGTCCCTCCATGTTGTTGTGAATGGCAATATAGTCATTATTTCTTATGATAGAGTAGTATTCTATGTATATATGTACCATATCTTGTTTATCCAGTCCTCTATTGAAGAACACTTTGGTTGTTTCCATGTCTTGGCCACTGTGAATAATGCTGTGATGAACATGGTGGTGCATGTGTCTTTATGTACCAATGTTTTCAAGTTTTGGGAGTACATACCCAGTAAGACTTCTGGCTCATATGGTAGCTCTATTCCTAATATTTTGAGGAACTGCCATACTGTGTTCCATAATGGGTGTACCAGTTCATTCCCACCAGCAGTGAATGAGGGTTCCTTTTTCTCCACAGCCTCTCCAACACTTGTTATTACCTGTCTTGTTGATAATAGCTAATCTAACAGGCATGGGGTGCTGAGCCTGGCTTTTTATATATTGCTGAGTAATATTTCATTTGTGGATATACTAACATTTGTTTATTCACCCAATGAAATACATTTGGATAATTTTCAGTTTTGAAGTATTACAAATAAGCTTCTATGAACATTCGTGGACAAGTTTCTGCATGAAATAAGTTTTCATTTCTCTGAGATAAATGCCAAAGAGTAAAATTGCTAGATCATTTGATAAGTTACTTTTTAATTTTAAAAGGACCCACCAAACTTTTTTCTAGAATAGTACCATTTTACGTTTTCACAAGCTATTGTGTGAGTGATCTAGTTTCTCTGCATCCTCACCAGCATTTGATGTTATCGTTCTTTTTATTTTAATCATTCTGAAAGGTCTGTAGTGTTGGGAAAAGGGATCACTCCTGCCTTTTTCCCTTCTTAAGTTCTTATGGCCGAACTAACAATAAAATAGAAAACAATTAGATTAGCAGGAGAAAAAACAATTTAATATGTGCACATGGGAGATCATAAATCATACTGTCAGAAATAAACCAACCAATGGTTTATCCTTTTTAGACAAAGAAACAATAAACTTGTGAAGATTGACAGGACAAAGATGCTTAGATTTGGTGCTCATTAGTGACAAATCTAAACCAAGTTTGGTCTTGGTTAAATGAGTAAAGGAGTAGCAAGGTTTATTTACATCAGCTTTTGACCCTGCATTTCTTAACTGAGCTATATGAGTATCTCTCCTGAGAAGCCAGCCCTCTTGTAGCAAGGAGGGCACCTTTCACAGGAGAGATTTATTTTCTGTATTCAGGAAGAAGAGGGAGGGTCAACATGCTCTCCTTGCTCCAGCTACTTGTCAAGTAACTTTAATTTATAGTAATCAAGGGCTTTGGTAGCAATGGCTCTACCCACCATGTCTGAGCCTCACCACCCCCTCCCCTGGCAACCTTTGAAGTTGGTTAGCTCTTGCTGGACCCAAAGGTGGTGATCAAAAAACTGATATGGCTGTGGCCAAGTGTCTTAGTTGGTTAGAGGATCATCCCAAGATGCCAAGGTTGTGGGTTGGATCACTGGTCAGGGCATATACAAGAATCAACCAACAAATGCATAAATAAGTGGAATAACAAATTGATGTTTCTTTCTCTCAAATCAATAAAAAAATTTAAAATGCTGATATATATGAGGAGATGCAACAAGGCTAACAAATGTGTTACTCAGGCATTACAGAAATATAACTGAGAGAAGGACATTGCAGCCCATGTCAAGAAAGAGTTTGACAAGAAGTACAACCCCACTTGGCATGCATTGTGGGGAAGAACTTTGTTAGTGAGGTGGCCATGGAACTAAACCCTTCATCTACTTTTTCTTTTTTTTTTTTTTCAGAGATAGAGAGGGACAGATAGGGACAGACAGACAGGAAGGGAGAGAGATGAGAAACACCATTTCTTCGTTGCAGCATCCTAGTTGTTCATTGTTTGCTTTCTCATATGTGCCTTGATGGGGGGGAGGGGGCTACAGCAGACCAAGTGACCCCTTCCTCAATCCAGCGACCTTGGACTCAAGCTGATGAGCTGTGCTCAAACCAGATGAACCCGTGCCCAAGCCAGCAACCTCGGGGTTTCAAACCTGGGTTCTCCACGTCCCAGTTTAATGCTTTACCCATTGTGCCACTGCCTGGTCAGGCCAGTCATCTACTTCTACCCTGGCCAACTGGCCATTCTTCTGCTCAAATCTGATTAAAAGCATGAACTGCACCACACACCCATTGGTCCATCCAAAATCAAAATTGCAGCCTAAATTCCAGATACCAGAGGGAAAGCTTTAGCCTTGCCTATGAGAACACCTTGATTGAACCTTTATTGTGTTGTTTTGTACAGAGGGCATTCTCAGTAATTAATTGTTGTGGTTATAAAACAATTAGTAAAACAAAACAAAACAAAGTAATTAATATGCCATTGTGGGATAGTTTAAGGTGGCCTTCCCTGGGCTCCAACAGTAGCGATATTTTATTATGGTGTTAAGTTGCATTTCTCTAATGACTAATGATCTTGAATTGTTTTTCATATACTTGCCACCTGCATGTGCTCTTTGGTAAAATGTCTCTTTTCTTCATTTTCTAATTGGATTTTGGTTTGTTTGCTTGCTTTGATGTTGACTTTTGAAAATTTTAAAATATATTTTAGATACTAGTGTTTTGTCCAGTACGTAGTGGGGTCGGCCCAAGACTTTGCTGCTACCTGCCGATCAGCTTGCCCATCGGTGCCCTAGTGGTGGGCCCGGGGCGGGACTCCCCACTGGGTCTCTATTGAGCTTCCCCTTTCTTGGTCCCTCAGTCAGAGGGAGTAGTCTTCCTGTTAGTGTTTTGGTGTTGCAGGCCTCTCTAGAACCCAGTCTAGGGTATATGGGAGATAAATAGAAAACCCCTTGACCAGTCCCCCTTCTTTTCTCCAGGTCTCCAGCTCCCAGAGTTTTTAAATTATTTTCAGTTGGATAATTTTCATGGTATATAGTTGTATTTAGAGAAAAATGAGTCCACACTGTCTTTTTCTAGATCTGTCTGATAGATCTGATATTTAAGAAGCCTTTTTTTTTTTTTTTTTTTTTTGCCTGACCTGTGGTGGCACAGTGGATAGGTGTCAACCTGGAATGCTGAGGTCACCAGTTTGAAACCCTGGGCTCACCTGGTCAAGGCATATATGGGAGTTGATGCTTCCTGCTCCTCCACCTTCTCTCCTCTGTCTGTCTGTCTGTCTGTCTCTCTCTCTCCTTTCTAAAATGAATAAAGTCTTAATTTTTTTTTAAAAAAAAGGAAGCCATTTGGTATCAAACAAAATGTGTGTTTTGATGGTTCAGGGGTAGAATTCTCTCATATCAAATGAAAACATGACGAATGTTCCTGAAACTATTATCTGACAACATGAGAATATTGTATTTACCTCTTATGGTTTTACCACTATGGGGTTTTGTGGGTTTTTTCTTCTCTGATTTTAGAGAGAGAGGAAGGGGGAGAAGAAGCAAGAAACACTTATTTGTTGTTCCACTTATTTATGCATTCATTGGTTGATTCCCATGTGTGCCTGACCAGGAATCAAACATACAACCTGTGGTGTATAGGGACAACACTCTAACCAAGTGAACTACTCAGCCAGGGCTTACCATTGTGTCTTAAGTGGCCTTTACATTATGATGATCCTTTAAGATTAAAAGCTTCAAGGTGATCAACCTTAATGCCAGTGCTTGTAAGTATTTTTACTAGTCTGGGAAAAG
The DNA here is from genome assembly GCF_036850765.1 of Saccopteryx bilineata. NCBI lineage: Eukaryota > Metazoa > Chordata > Mammalia > Chiroptera > Emballonuridae > Saccopteryx > Saccopteryx bilineata. The sequence continues at coordinate 78,830,135 of NC_089499.1, forward strand.
TGTTCTCTGGACCCCTTCATGCACTGCCCAGATTCCCCTGTACGAGCTAAGGATTCATTACCCACCCCTGCTGAGGGTGCGACCCACAGACAGTACGGACCAAAGGCACACCTCTTTCATGAGGGCGCCTGTTTCCAGTGACTCATCACTGGGGGGTATGACGGCTTCTGCCTTCCTGCCCCAAAACAAGACCCCCATCTTCCTTATTCCCACCACTACCATGGAGATTTCTCCTTCTGCTAATTCTGCTTCCTTTCTTTTTTCCCAGTTCTGTTTATTTCAACAGCACTTCTTTAAAATGTCCTTTAAGCTGAATGTAAATAGGTGTCTGTTTCTTGAGGAACCCAAGCTGCTTTCAGAGTCATTAGCAGGCTTTCTACTGTCTTTTCTTATATGGGATTATACATTGTATAGAGATCTAGTTCTTCTACAGCTGTAATTTTTTATTTTATTTTTTTTTAATGAAATAATGGCCAGACTAGATGGTAATCCTATTTGTTTTTAAAATCTTCATTTAAGAAAATAAAAGACCCTATGCATTTCTCCCCAACTTTTGAAATCCATAACCTGAGAATTGTGGCTTAGAATTCTTTTAGATTCCTTGGGATCAGCTGTGTACACAGCTGGTTTTGTCAATTATTGTTTCAGAAAGTGTACTCAGTTCTGCAGTCACATCTTCTGCAGTTGGTGAGAATACTTTGTTCCTGTGTGTGAAGAATGGTTCCCAGCACAGCGTCCTCCACATAGGCGTCTAGTCTGAGCTCCTTTGCTTGATTTAGAGGTTTAGAACAGACACATGGTAGTGACGGGGCCATTAGCTTTAACCTTTCCCCTTAGCCACCAGCTGGCTGCGGTGTGTAAATAGTAGTTTGCACAGTTCTCAGTCATCTATACCACCCAGCAAGAGTGGGTTCTCTTTCACATGTCTCCTCATTTATTCCCCACAGTGCCTCCAAACTAACCACACAGAGCTCTCCCGTACTCTCTAGAGTCACTCCTCTGCATATTCCCTGAGAATTTTCTCTTCCTGAATTATGGCGAACCAAGGAAGCAACATAAATTACTCTATTGTGTGTTTTAAAAGAAAGTTATTAAAAAGATATTATATATTTGACTTTATTCAGTAATGTGTACCTAAAGACACTAGTAAATTGAATTTTTCTAAGCCTAATAAAAATATAAATGCGTTAGAAATGTTTACCGTTCCTATGGAGAATCTTTTCTTAAAGTAAGTGATAAACCCCTAATACATGTTTAAATCAGACTTTTTACTATATTAGGGTCTTCTTGAAAAAATTTATGTGAAAGTGAGCCAGGTCCATTCTCATTTTCTTTCTTACGGTTCAAATGGACTAAATAAAACAGATGGTAGGGAGGGGATTAATAAAAGTAGACTTTACTAAAATTAAGGACATTGGTTTCTCACAGAGGTTACCGAATACCTACTCTTATAATAATCTCCAAGAAAATAATGTAACATTGTGAAAAATTTAATGAGAAAGTGCATTCTCTAGATCTTTTACCCTTACCAGTTTCTTAATAATCTATACAAGTGTGAGGAAGAGGGTGGAATCAAGATGGCAGAGTGGGCAATTTCAACTAAATTCTAGAACAACCATCACTGAGAACCACCTGGAGACTAGCAGAACAGACTTCCTATAACTTGGGATATAAAGAAAGAGCCACACAGAGACAGGAGGGGCCGAGACACAGACCAGATGAGGCAGGTCCCACATCCTCAGTGTGGTAGTTAATAAACAGGATGGATATCTTGCCTGCAAAGCTCCTCCCTTAGGAGTAAGGGTCCCAGCTCCACTAGGGGCACCAAACCCTGGGCTCCTGTTTTGGGAAGAGGAGTCCCCATAACATCTGGCTTTGAAAAACAGTGGAATTGCAACTGAGAGAGACAAAGGGCCGTGGGAGACCGAGATGCTGATTTTAAAAGGCTTGCTCACAAATTCACTCATTCAGAGCTCCAGCGTGGGGCAGTAGCTTGAGAAGCACCAGTAACTAAACTGACTAACCTCAGGGAAAGGTGCAGTGGCTGGGATGGAGGGAACTCTCTCCAGGGACCGAAGCACTTTGCAGGCACTGTTGTTCCTTTGTGGAGCTCTCCTCCACACAGTAGCCTGGCTCAGGCAGATGCAGGCTCTGTTGTTCGCCATTAAGCTGGCTAATACTGTTTGCCCAGCCTGGGTGTCTCCCTAAGACCCTGCGCCACCCCCCCCAACTTCTTTGCCCTGCCAGAGCCTCTTCCAGCAGCTCCTCCACAGGAATGGGCTTCCTCTACTCTCACTGCAGATTTTCCCCCAAATCCACAAATTTCACAAAACTTCAGTCAGCTTCGACTCACGCTGCAGACTTTTTTAAAGGTCCATAAGCCCCCATGCATGGTGGGCATCCTCGGCTTGTGCTGCAGATTCTCTCAGAGGTCTGCAACCTCACACTAGCAGCAGGTGGCCTCAGTGTGCGTTGTAGCTCCAAGCCTAACACAAGTGGCAATCAGACTCAGTTTGCATTATATGTCACATCAAGTTGCTCTAAGCCTGGAATAAGTGGCCACAAGTCTTGGATGGCAGTGTTGCTCCAACTGCTGGCAGCCAGCCTCAGTTTACATTAGAGCAGTGGTCCCCAACCATTTTTGGGCCACGGACTGGTTTAATGTCAGAAAATATTTTCACGGACCGGCCTTTAGGGTGGGACGGATAAATGTATCACATGACTGAGACAAGTGTCAAGAGTGAGTCTTAGATGGATGTAACAGGGAATCTGGTCATTTTAAAAAAATAAAACATCATTCAGACTTAAATATAAATAAAACAGAAATCATGTAAGTTATTTATTCTTTCTCTGTGGACCGGTACCAAATGGCCCACAGACCAGTACTGGTCTGCGGCCCAGGGGTTGGGGACCACTGCATTAGAGCACACACCAAAGGGTCCCAGGATCAACACAAGCAACAAACAGCCTCAGCTCACATTGTAGTCCCTTCCAATGACCCAGAGCCCTGCACAAGCAGCAGCCAACTGCAGATCACTTTGTAGTTCCTACTAAGCTGTCCCAAAAATGGCACAAGTTGTGGCTGACTTTGGCCTATATCAGATACCCTCCCAAGGGGCTCCAGACTTAATACACATGGCAGCTGGCTTCAGACAGCACCAGAGACCTGCCAGCCAGCACTACAACTGACATACCTCATGTGTGGTCTTGGCTGGCCCCAGATCCCCACTCGAGTGACTCCTGCTCCATGGTATCAGCTCCCACCCAACAACTTGATGGCTGTACTTGCATCCAGGCCTTTCAGCTAGTCAGTCTAAGGATCAACTCCACCCACTGATGTGCTGTCAGCAAACAAGGCCCAACTACAACAGGAGGCACACAAAACTGACACAGGACATCCCTGGAGCACCTGGTACAGGTGACCAGGGAGACTGCATACTGGGTCCCACAGAACACCTTCTGCATAAGAACACCACTCTTTAAAGGCCAGAAGATGTAGCAAATCTACCTAATACATAGAAACAAACATAGGGATTCAGCTAATGAGGAGACAAAGAACCATGTCCCAAATTAAAGAATTAGAATAAACTCCAGAAAAAACACTAAATGAAATGGAGATAATCTGCCAAGTAAAATGTTCAAAACAGTAAAACATATAATGATGCTCAATGACCTTGAGAGAAGAATAGATGAACTCAGTGAGAACTTCAGTGAAGAAATTGAAAAATCAGAACCAAACAGAACTGAAGAATACAAAAACTGAAATGAAGAATACACTAGGGGAACCAGTAGCAGATTAGATGAAGCAATGGATCGAATCAGAAGTCTGGGAAACAATTTAGTGGAAAAGACCCAATTAAAACAGCAGAAAGAAAAAAGAATTTTAAAAAATAAAAGCAGTTCAAGGGACCTTTGTGATAATATCAAATGTACCAACATAACATCACAGGTATTCCAGAAGATAGGAGAAAGAGAAAGGGATTGGGGATGGGAGGATGAAAAGGTAAAGAAAACCTGTTTGAATAAATAATGACTGAAAACATCCCTGAACTGGCGAAGGAAATACACATACAAACCCAGGAAGCACAGAGTGCCCTAAAAAAGATAAACCCAAAGAGGCCCACACCACTGCACATCTTAATTAAAATGCCAGAAGTTAAACTAAAGAGAGAATCTTAAGTGTATAAAGAGGAAACCTGCTAGTAATTAGACAGTTAAAAGTAGTCCTGGGGATGTTACGGTCAGCTTGGGGAAGATAGTAAATAATATTGTAACAACTGTGTATGGTGACAGATGGGTGCTAGACTTATCGGGGTGATCACGTCATAAACTAAATAAATGTCTAATTATGATGTTGTATAACTGAAACTAATACAATATTGTTTGTTAACTCTAATTGAAAAATAAATTTTAAAAGTTCGTATGAGTGTCTATTACAAACATTTAAAATATTTCCCTGATATTACAATACCCTTTAAAAATTGTCCTTCTTCAAAAAATTTCTGTACTCTTTATCCAGAGTATGTACTTGGAAAATGATGACTTACCTTACTGGTTAATTATTCATTATCTTATGTCAGTTGTTCATGGCCTCTTCATGCATATTAAAATTATGGGAAAATCTTGAAAGTTTTGTTTAAAATTAAGCATTTTAGGAGGGGGTGTGTCTCATGGTCCTTTTCATCAGAAAAATTGGTAAAGTAATATTTATGTCATAGAGGTCCTTCAAGGTTTAATCCAACTCAGAGTATTTTGTTGTATTTTTATTAATAATGAGACACAGGCTATTATTTCAGACTTTCTAGATATTTCTTCTGAGAAACAATTACATAATTACAACAATACTGCTTCTGAGGTTTTGAAACCTTTCTATAGGTTTCTCTTTGGAGATTTATTATTGCCATGTCCAGAAAGCAGGAGATATTTGTTTTCTTTGGTTTAATCTTTATCTTTTTTTTTTCTGAAGAGATAACTGACAGCTGAGTTTTAGGGGGGTTAAGCATCTCATGCTAAGTTGCATGTTTATTAAGTAGCAGACCCAGGGCTAGAACTCTCTGACTGCTGTTCACTTATGACAGGGTCAAAAACTCAATGCTTTGACACAAGGACCAAGCTGGTATTGAAAATAAGTGACGCGTGAACCCACTGGGAATAGTGGGAACATTCTAGACAAAGCACATGGGAAATGCAATGCTACCACATAACTCCAGTCAGCTGTTGACAAGGGAGATTTCTGATCCAATGTGTTAGGATCTGCTAACACATCTTTTTTTAAAAAAGAGATGATAGAAATTCTATTTTTAAATAAAACTATTTATACCTACTACAAAGGAACAAAGAGATAGACAGACCAATGAAAATCAGGTAGTACCAGCATTTTATTCTTCCATGTTGCAGTCTGTGGCTGAGAGGTTTTGGATCCATTCAATGCTGAATGATGGAGATTGTAAGGTACTTTGGGTCAGGGATTATATCATGTTTATTGTTGCATTCCCAACGTGTGACAAGGTGCCTGATTGATTGTATACCATATGTTAGTATGTGCTCTTATTTATTTATTCATTTATTTGAGAGACAGAGAGAAATATCAATTTGCCGTCCTATCAACTTATACATTCATTGGTTGATCCTTGTATACGCCTGACCAGGAATCAAACCTGCAGCCTTGATATTGGGATGATATTCTAACCAACTGAGTTAACTGACCCAGGCTAGTGCATTCTTTTTAATGGACAAAGGAACAGCAACAACAAACCAAAAGATTCCCACAAAATGCATCTTGGGACCCGAGTCAGCACACAGGTTAGTGTGAGTCATTTGTTCCACTCAAAATGTTGAGAAACTTGTTATAAATATTCTGGCAAGTAGTAATTTCTATTATTGTTTCTCAGATGGAAATTTTAGGAGAAGTAAAATTAGAATGAAATTTTTTATGTTTTTTTTTTTTTGCATTACTGAAAAATATTAATCACACTAAATATAGGTAAATGCCAAACATTTTTAGTAAGTTAACTTTCGGTGACTTTGATATCTTGTAACCTTCAAGCAGAGTGGTGTTTGAAAGTGATAACTTTAGTTAAGGGAATCTCAATTCAAATATGTTTATATTCTAGTATGAGTTCACTTTTCTTAAAATGTTACATTATAAAGGAAGAAAAAATTGCCATATGACACTTTGGTTGAAGTTGATTATATATATATGCAGGTGTGTTGTCATGGACTTAAACACATAATTACAAAATGTTTAGAAATACTTTACCTGCTGATTTATGGACAATATTATTTTTCATGGCCAAAACTTTGGCTTTTATTTTTTTTAAACAATAAAATATAAGCAATAATATTTAGATTGGGTCCTCATAGCAATGACAGAAATTCACAATTAAGATCAAAATCATAAATGTGAATTATAGGAACTGTGACTGTCTTATCTGTGATTGGTTTCAAAAAGCAGCATTCTAGTTTAATTATTACTTTATATGACTTTATTCCACTGGTAGAACATGTCATCATTCCCATTTTAATTAAGAAGATTAACAGAGAAGCACATACTCAGAAACCTGCCTCGTGCCACACCATGTAAGCAGTCTTTGGCTAACCTGTTGAAAGTAAAACAAAACAATTTACCTCCAGCTGTACCATTGCACTCTGACTTCAAGTTCTGCTTTACAGTTAAATAACTTGCCAACTTTGCATTAGCAATAAACAGCAACTCGAGATCCTTAGAGTTTATAAGAAGTGGTGCTTAGAATGATTTACATTCCTAAGCTCACAATTATCATAGCTCAGAACTAATTTTTATGTCTTAAGTAAAACCAAAAGAATCTACACAAAGCACTTCATTTTCTGGGAAGGTTAAATTAAAATTAAAATGTTCACTGGAAAAACATCCTTTTTAAGCTGTACACTTACTTGAGGAAGGAATAGCTACTGTAATTTTAATTTTTCAGGTATAAATCCCTTAACCCCCTACCACAGATATAGAGAGGCCACTAGTACTTTTTAAAGCATAATATTTTAAAAAATTATTCTGCAAGGTAGTTTTTCCGAGTTTACATATTGTAAACAGTTACACAATGTGATAATTTATTTACCCAATAGGTAGCAGAGAGTGCCTGAAACTGACACAGACAATATCCCAGAGAGACTAAAGTAAGCAGTGAATAATAGCCTTAGCACCTTGGATTATATTACCTGTCTCTTGAAGAGTTTAAGTGCTTATTGCAGCTCTCTGGAAACATTCTACATAACATCCAGGTCTTGGTCTGAGGGTCTGAGACAGAGAGTGGAGGCGAAGGGAGCAGTGGTGGGATTTAGCTGGTTCATACCGGTTCCACAGAACCAATTCCTTAATTTTTTTTTTTTTTTTAGTTTGGTGAACCGGTAGTTAAAATGGCACTTGTAATCAGGGTTCTCTCTAAGGTGGGCACCTGGGCAGCTGCCCAGTGTGCAAATCACAAATTTACATTCCTTACTCTTTTTTAACATTTATCTGTGCAACAGTGTATTCTAAGCGCCAGTAGTAATGTTCATTCCGTCCTTAGATAAAGGATTGGGATACTACTCCTAGAGTGAAAATATGGCAGCTGGGTTCCTGCTGCAGGAGGAGCTAAGAGGAGGAGAGATTAATCTCCCTCTCCAGCTTTGGTAGCTTGAATGTTTTGGGGCTGGTAGGAATCTCACCTGAAATCTCCGTTAACTTTTATATGGTAGGAATCTGAACAGTTTTCTTGTTGACCTTCTAGGCTACAGATGTATTACATTATTTTCCCTTGGGCTCTTTCTGGAATGAGTGCCTTTAAATTTTTTTTCCTAAATGTATAAAAACTTGAATTTCTAGATTCTCTTTAAAAATGGAAAATCTGGCACCGTTGTTCTATTCTTCTCCCCCATTGCAAGACTAGGCTGGAGCTGAGCTGGGCGGTGGGTGAGATGCGGTATGTGCTCCCCACTTGACCACATAGACCCTCACATCTGGTTTCACTCATTTTTCCACCTGTCTGGCTCCAGGTCTTTTGGATTTGCAATTCCTGTCACATAAGCTTGTTGGAGTGATTTTATTTATTCAGTTCTCCCTTGGTCTCCAGGCTGGATTCCCAACTGCTTAATGGACATTTTTATCAAATGTTCCTCCAGCTCCTGGCTTAACCTGTCCAGTGCCCATATCTTTTTCATTCTCTCAATGCTCAGTGATATTTTAAGCATTAATCTCCATTATCTCATCTCATTTAGTTTTCTTCCTCCCTCCCTCCCTCCCTCCCTCCCTCCCTCCCTCCCTCCCTCCCTCCCTCCATCTTTCCCTCCATCTTTCCCTCCCTCCCTCCCTCCCTCCCTCCCTCCCTCCCTCCCTCCCTCCCTCCCTCCCTCCCTCCCTCCCTCCCTCCCTCCCTTCCTTCCTTCCTTCCTTCCTTCCTTCCTTCCTTCCTTCCTTCCTTCCTTCCTTCCTTCCTTCCTTCCAGTGAGATGAGGAGAGATAGTGAAACAGACTCCCACATGTGCCCCGACGGGGATCTACCTGGCAACCCCCATCTGAGGCCGATGCTTGAATCAACCAAGCCAATGGCTTGTGGGAGGGGAAGAGAGAGAGAAAAAGGAGAGATAGGGGAAGAGAAGCAGATGGTCATTTCTCATGTCACTTTTCGTTTGTATTCTGATCAGGGATTGAATGTGGGATGCCCACACATCAGGGTGGCATCTATCCACTGAGCCAACTGGCCAGAGCCTTATTTAGTTTTCTAAAATGTGAGTATATGCATTCCTCTTTTTACAGATAGAGAAATTGAGGCTAGAGGCATAATTCAAATTTAAGATGATTTGACTTCAAACTTCATATTCAGTCTCATTTCTACTTATGGAAGATAAGGGACTAGGCCATGCTTTCCCTCTCTTTTCTATCTTTTTGCAGTGTGCTTAGGAAAGTATAAGCATAATGAAACATGAAACATGCTTGATGATTATATTGCTACCTCGCCTACATTCTCTATTCTTTAAGATACACGAAACATGTCTATATGCATTGTTAAGATTGTTGTTCCCCACTTCCACAAGTAAAGAATCTTAGCCCTGATAGCAATTGGGTATAGGGGCTAGATCTGTGCCATCCAAATTGCCATCCAAATGAAAGATAATGTGGGCCAATATGTAATGAAAAAAAATAGTTATATTAAAAAAATAAAAAGAAAGAGGTATAATTAATTTTAATAATATATTTTATTTAATTCAATACATTCAAAATATTATTTCAACATGTAATCAATATTTAAAAATTATTGAGATATATTTTACATTCTTTTTTTTTGGCATTAAGTTTTATAATCCGGTGTATCTTTAGTACAATATAACTGAATCCAGACTCATTGCATTTCAGTCATCAAGGAGACCTAGGTGGCTTATGGCTGCTAAAAGGACCGCCGAGGTTTATGTTGTTACACACAGAGGGAGTGTGAGGCTAAGGGGCTGTGATTCCTGTGGTGGCCAAGGCAGAGCTCAGAATTCCTAAACCCTGTTTCAAACCTCCCCTTGCAGCCGATGCTACTATAAGCCCTGGAATGTGAAAGAAAGAGAGTTTTGGAGTGAATTATTTATTCCTTTTTTATGGACACAGCTGCTTGATATTTGGTAGACCAAAGAGTTGGTATAATTTTAGTATTTCTACCCTGCTTTTAGTGCAATTTTAAGGTTTTAACGGAGTGAGTTAGGATATGACTTCACAGAAAAGGGTTTTATATCCCAGGGTAGTTTGTACTCCTTTGCTGGCCTGCGGGGAGATTATAAATCCAAATCAACTCACTTCTAGACGAACTTACTGTTTGCCTCCTACCAGGTACAGAGAGTTAACACACAGAAAGAAGGACGTGTAGCACTGTTGGGAATATGAGAACTGCAATGAAGACGCAACTAAAGAACAATGCAGTAAAATGGGCAATAAAGGCACTAAAGTAGTTTCAGGCAGTGCCAAATGGGTGGCCTGATTCCAGAGTGAAAGTTTGTTTGGTTGAAGCAGTAGTAACTATGATTTGCAATACCCAGAGATGCAGACCAAAGGCAATCAATTATGCATGGCCTGTTATTACTTTGTGAAAACTGGTCCTGAATTGTTTTATTATTCTATAGTGTTTTTCCAGGAAAATAAGGTTTCTTTTGCTACCATTTTTCACTGAGATAGATGCAGAAAAACTCTGAACTGTTCTAGTGAGCATGCATTTTTAGCTAGTCTACTGAAATGAATTTCAGGTTGTGATGATATAGTCATAAAAACTTGCCTTGGGCACATTTTTGGCTGATCTTAGCCAAAAAACAGTTTTTAATGTCACATGCTGAGATTTAATGACTTTTGCATTGTGGGTTGGGGTATTTGATCAGAAAAATGAAATAATTCCATTTGGATTCTTTCCCTGTGCTTGAAGCCCTGTGAGTTTCCCTTGTTAAAATACCAAAGGGTGCTGTTTAGACATATGCTCTGCACTTCAGATGTCCCACAGCCTCCTGTTATTATTTTTATTCTTTATAAAGCACCCAGGTACCCAAGAGATATGTATTTCTAATATAGAAAGAAGCGACCCTGCCCCCTTGAGCTTTTCTGTAACGCAGAGAAAATTCAGCACAAATGAAAGGCAAGCGCCAAGTACACATCAGCCATTGCTAGAGAGGGGTGGAGAAGTTGGTCGTGACTATAATTCGACATGCTTCCCAGTTGTCCTGCTACTATGCTGAGTTTATCTGTTCCCGCGGTTAATGGCCTTTCCTGTGGCTGACGGTGTGGGCAGACTTTAATACAGAAAGGGGACACAGCCTGGGAAATGAACAGGTCTCTGGCTGTTTCTGAGGTTAGAGTTCTCCTTAAGAGTGGACCATTTGGCCCCAGATAGTGGCTTAGTGGATAGTGCATGCGTACATCCCAGGTTAGATTCCTGGTCAGGGCACAAAGGAGAAGCGAGCATCTGTGCCTTCCCTCTACTCTTCCTCGTCCCCTCCCACAGCCAGTGGCTCTATTGGTTCAAGTGTGGCCCCAGGCACTGGGTATAGTCTTGGCTGCATTGGCCCCAGATGGGGTTTGTAGGGTGGATCCCAGTTGGGGTGCATACAGGAATCTACCTCTCTATCTCCCCTCCTCTCACATAAAAAAGAAGAGTGAATCATTTGTTTATTTATTTAACTAACTGTGACCCCCTGAAGAGATATATTAAAAGTTAATTGTTAAGGTATAACATACATACATACATACAGTAAAATTTTATATAATATGCTAATATTAGGTTTACAGCTTGATGGTATTTTAACATATGTTTTTCTCCATGTAAGCACCATCTAGATTAAGTTATAGAACATTCTTAAGCACCTAGCAGGCTCCTTTGTGTCCCTTCCAAATGTTTTACAAACATACTCCCTCAAGAGGAGCTATTATTTTGATATCAATATCAATTAGTTTCACCTGTTCTTGAACTTCATATAAATGGAATCACATAGGATGCAGTCTCTCCTTTCTAGCTTTGTTCAGTGAACACATTTGTAAGATTTATTCATGTTATTGGAAGTGCCAGTAGTTTATTCTTTTTCATTTCCATGGAGTATTTTATTGCCTGAATATACCACATTGTATTGATCCATGTACTTGTTTCTGAGCATTTCAAATGTTTCCAGTTTTTCTAAAATTCTATAAGGTCTACCAGAAAGTTCTGTCCGTTTTTGGAATAAAACAAAATACAAATTTTTCTTACCATTAATAAACTTTATTAAATAATATAATTGCCATTATTATTAATGATTTCTTGCCAGCGTGAGGACAATTTGTATATCCCATTTTTGAAAAATTTTTTATCTTTTGATGTGAAAAATTGAACCTGTGCTTGTTTGGTATCTTCTTCATTTTTGAATTTTTTGCCCTTCAAAAAATTTTGTAAGGACAAAAACAAGTGATAGTCAGAGGGTGCTAAGTCTGGGGAATATGGTGGATGCGACAGACATGCTTCTTCTGTAGCATTTCTTCCTTGTTGAAATTCGTAAAAATTACAGTGGTGTAAATGAACTTTATCAGTAGCCATGGGTACACTATGGCTTCACACATAAGACTAACGTGAATCAACTTTGTTTTAGTTAATTTGCTACGTCAGTATGTATACATTAAGTGATAAAAATAGGCACACATGCACCAAATAAACATGTACTTACATGTCGAAACTTGTGATAGAAACGGACAGAACTTTCCGGTAGACCTGATATTTGGTCCAGATTCCACCATGCTCAGGACAATAAAAGGATGGCCCTTATCCAGGGACCTGGAGCAAGAGGTACTTTATGCTGGTGGAAAACTTTATCCTGGCACCAGCTGGTTTGTATTGTGCCATAAATTATACTGCTCACAAAAATTAGGGGATTTTGTATTGCTTCATTTTCATTTTGAAATAGCCCTTAATTCTTGTGAGCCGTACATTTGCATTGCTTAGACCTTCACCTCATTCTTTCCTCTCATCGCCGTAGTATTAGCAATGCTGATAATAATGGCTACTGTCCCCTGAACCAGTCCCGTGGGGCCAGGCGCTGGTCCTCCTCTGCATTAGGTGTAAATTCTCACTTAGTTTTCACCAAGACCCACTGAGGAATTATCATCACGGATTTTACATAGAGAAATGGAGATTTTAATAAATTAAACGGAGTCCCTAAGATCACAGAGCATATTAATGACAGAGCAATGATTCAAACGTAGATTTTTTTTTTTTTACTTGTTACATCCCGGCGAGAGAGGCCACAGCAGACACAAAGTAAATTTTATAAGTTTTATTGCAGACCTGCACAGGGACTGCAGGTAACCCATGCAAGGGAGCGCTGCAGCCCCCCAAACCTGCGCAGGGACTGCAGGCAACCCACGCCTCCGAAGAGACTGGAGCACTGCAGCCCCCCAAACCTGCGCAGGGACTGCAGGCAACCCACGCCTCCGAAGAGACTGGAGCACTGCAGCCCCCCAAACCTGCGCAGGGACTGCAGGCAACCCACGCCTCCGAAGAGACTGGAGCACTGCAGCCACGAGCTTCTAAAATGGCTCCTTTTTATAGGGTGGCTATCTAGGATGAGCAAGCATCATACAGAAGCTGATGTGGCTGTTAGTCATTGGCTAGGGAGGTCGTGCGCAGTTACGGGGGGGGGGGTATTGCTCAGTGGAGAATTTCAAACATAAACTTCTGATAAGGGTCTCTGACTCAATGCAGGATGTTGCTGAACTCTTTGTTCTCAGCATCACAGGGACCTTGTACACTCTTGGCAGCCCCAGCATGTCAGTACTCCCTGAATCTAACATTACTCACAATGTGTTCTTAATTGCTACACATGCTGTTAAAGGGCCTTAAGATCTGTGAGGAACAGACATCTTTGAATGGAACACAATTTTGTTCATTTCTGTTCCCCATGACCAAAATGTATCTGTAATTTTACAAAATATCAAAGCTCATCATTCTCTGGCTTTAAATGTAAACCCTTAGTGTTACTACTTGTCATTAGTATAAAATCTGATGTTCACACAATGGCCTTCAGGGCCTGACCTGCTCCTACCCTCTCCCAAACCTCACCTCCCATCCAGCACGCCTCCCTCGACATCCGCTAGTCACATTGAACTTCCTCCATTCTTGAATCAGCCAGGCTTGTTCCCATCCTCGGGCCTTGGCTCTTTCCATTCCTTCTGTCCAGAACGCTCTTCAGATCTTTGTATGCTAGCTTCTTTTTGTCATTCAGCTCCTAACTCAAATGTCACCTTCCTAGAGTCCTTTTCTGTCTACCCATTAGGAAGGAGCTCCCTCTCTGTCATAATGCCCTCCTAACACTTGTTATTCCCAAATCACCTCCCTATTAATGGATTAGTTATTTACTGTCTGTTTTTCCCAACTGTCAGGTTTACTGACAGGTCTAGGCTCCTAGAAAAGCGCCTGGCATTCGTAGGTCCCTCAGCTCCTAGAAAAGCGCCTGGCATTCGTAGGTCCCTCAGCTCCTAGAAAAGTGCCTGGCATTCGTAGGTCCCTCAGCTCCTAGAAAAGCGCCTGGCATTCGTAGGTCCCTCACCTAGCACTGGCTGAACGAACGAAGAAAGGCTGATTGTGTATTTCTAAGATTTCTGGGCTTTATAGGATAATTCCTTATATATTTTATAAAAAAGAAAATTTAATTTAAAAAATGTGACTTTACAGGCTGCGGGGTCCAATCTGCATTTGATAAAGTGAAGGGGGAGGGGGGCTGGGCAGCTATTCATTTTCTGTGTGGAAACGCGCTTGTAATCACAGAAATTGACTTCTGGAAATAAAGCAGCTTCCCAAATATCAGAACTAACTCTGTGATCCTGAACAGTGGTTCTTTTCTTGTTGTTATTGTTTATTGTTTATTGCTCACTATGAAATGCTAGAGTGGAGAAACTGTTTCATTTGTTCAGCTGGAGCTTAGGATGTGACACCAATCATAAAAATTAACATTATTTTTATACTTAGGTTCAAAAACAAGAAATGTCACAGGAAAAGCATTATCTAGATGCTCTCGTCACCACCTATTCTAATGTGACAAGCCTTGGACTCATTAGCAGCCCTTTGTTCTGCTCAGTGCATGGGGTTACATGGATACCTTTGGTCACTTGCTGCTCTTTGTCCTCAACTGCTGCTTTGCCATTTGGAAGGCTGCAGGCCAATTTCTGTAAACTCACAGGGACCACTCTCCTAGCTGTTGCTAATTTGTAGAAGTTTTTAATGTAAACATCTTCAGTTCATGGTTGTAAATTAAAATTCCGAGGCCCCAAGCAAACTTTGTCAAAGGGACTTGTGACCCTCTGTTTCCAGAATATTGGAGTATGCCAGACCCCCTAGGGTTGTGTGTGTGTGATGGGCAGGGCAGAGACATTTGCACCCTGTGGAGGAAGGAAGAGCCACGCTAGGAGAAATGCCGCGGCACGGTTTGGGCCAGCAGTGGTGACAGAGTGTGTCTGTGCTGGTCTAGGCGAAATTTTTTATTATCCACAGCAAACTGCATCTCCTGCCTCTGACTCAAGCCTGCTCGTTCCTCACTTCCGCCCACCTCAAGCTTTAACTGATGCTCCACCTCCAGGCAGTGCATACATGCACAGTTCTGTTTACTATCTCTAAGTAATGATATTAATTCCAATGCCCAGGGATAATGCAGTACTTATTAAACTCTGTAGCAATAACCATTAGATGGTAATTTAAAGGGAAACTAAAAAGGGTTGAAAATCAACTCTAGGGGTCCCCAAACTACAGCCAGCGGGCCACATGCAGCCCCTGAGGCCATTTATTCGGCCCCCGCTGCACTTCCAGAAGGGGCATCTCTTTCATTGGTGGTCAGTGAGAGGAGCATAGTTCCCATTGAAATATTGGTCAGTTTGTTGATTGAAATTTACTTGTTCTTTTATTTTAAATATTGTATTTGTTTCCGTTTTGTTTTTTTACTTTAAAATAAGATATGTGCAGTGTGCATAGGGATTTGTTCATAGTTTTTTTTTATAGTCCAGCCCTCCAACAGTCTGAGGGACAGTGAACTGGCCCCCTGTGTAAAAAGTTTGGGGACCCCTGATCAACTCTATCCTCCTCAGTGACAATGGTCAGAGTTAAACAAAAAATGAGCTTTCTTGCATAACAGTGGGGAGACCGGTAAGAGCTTCAACTGCCTACTTGCTGTGCATTCTTTGAAGACTTGCTTAACCTCTCTAAACTTCAGGTGACCTATCTGTAAACCGAGAACAATTGTACCTACCTTCTAGAGTTGCTGCGAAGGTTAAATGAGAGGTCCATGCAGAGCCCTAAGCAGACTGACCTGACAATAGTAAGAGATGGGTTGAAGAGTCTTTGGAATAAGATCTCTGACTAAGAATGATGAGATCATCTGCATGTGTGTGCTGCCCGTGCCCTATGCAACAGTCCGGTAAAGAGAGCTCACAAAGCAGGTGCTTCCTACCACACTACTGGTGGGCATGGGTACCAAAGATGTCAGTGAGTAAGCCTGTGTCATATCTCTACCTAGTCACCAAATTGTCTGACATTCCTTTAAGCAAGTCATACCCATTTGAAAAAACTGATCAGGTATCACTTAGAATCATGATTATACTCTAAGTAATGCATTGAATTTAAGATTTTTGAGGTTGTTATCAGTACGGTTTCATAAAGAGCACCCTTTCTTCTAGAAAGTCCTCTTTTTTTTTTATTTTTTGCATTTTTCCAAAGCTGGAAACGGGGAGGCAGTCAGACAGACTCCCGCATGCGCCCGAACGGGATCCACCCGGCATGCCCACCAGGGGCAATGCTCTGCCTATCTGGGGTATCGCTCTGTTGCATCGAGAGCCATTCTAGCGCCTGAGGCAGAGGCCACAGAGCCATTCTCAGTGCCCGGGCCATTTTTGCTCCAATGGAGCCTTGGCTGCAGGAGGGGAAGAGAGAGAATAAGAGGAAGGAGAGGGGGAGGGGTGGAGAAGCAGATGGGGGCTTCTCCTGTGTGCCCTGGCCGGGAATCGAACCCGGGACTCCTGCACGCCAGGCCGACGATCTACCACTGAGCCAACCGGCCAGGGCCTCTAGAAAGTCCTCTTGAACCAAGAGACTTAACATGCGAAGTGCTGAGGGACAAAGCTCAGGCAAGTGTGTTAGCTTGCCCCGTGCATGCTGCCCAGGGTGGACGTCCTTGAACAGGCCTCCACCCGACCTTTCCTTGCCACTCCCCCTTCATGTGTGTTGATCACTTGTTGGGAAATTTTTTCCCTTCCCTGTTGCCTGACAGCTCTCACTCACCCGTGGCTCTCAGATGGAATCCCATCTCCCCTTGAGAGCTTCCTGGCCCTCCAGAAGCTGTTTCATGCTTGGTTCTGTGCTCCCATTGCTCCTAAACTGCCTTAATTTCATTTTGCCCTTTTGCACTTATCTATTCAGTTATATATTTAATGTTTGTGCTCCTCCCTACATTGTTAGCCCTATCAGGGTAGCATCCTTTTGGTCAACACTGTGTTGCACAGCTCCTAGTGCTCTATACAGTTAAGTGCTCTGTCTGACACATATGGTAAGCAAAACGTATTCTCTATAAGAATTTGTTCTTTCATGTTGCATGTAACTATATGGTTAAAAATTAGATTATGTGCTTCTCTTATATTTTAATAGTTCTCATCCAATATATTTAAAGGTTGCCTATTGCACTATTGAAAAGATCATGTTCTGCTTTTATAGACTATGCTTTAATAGCATTTCCACCAACAAGCTTTTGCTTTCTCAAGAAGTCAGTATTTAATACATTGGTATGATATACAAGGTGACATTCCTCCTTTCTCTAAGATGCCTTAAGTCTTAAAAGCACATCACACAATTTTATAAATGATTAAGATAATCAATTTTAAAATCCTGATGGAAAAGAAGTTAGAGGCTGATGTTTGAATTCTAAGAGTTATAATCAGATATAGTAAAATCACCAAGAACAAAGGACAGATATCTGAATACCTAGGATCAGGAGGCTGAAAGAGAAATCAAAGGACCTGATTTCAAACCCCTTTTCTCTTTGAAGAACCAGACCTCCTAGAAAAACTTTGGTCATTGTTTGATTGCTTCTAAGCTAAATGGTGACTTATTGATATGGCTGTATAAAATGATTTTAGCTTTATGGCCCTGTTTAGGATTTTGTAATAGCAATTAGTCTGCTAAATCATGCTTGAGTTCTGTCTGCTTTGCAAGGCAATTTGACATCAGATCCTATCCCAACTCAGCTAACTTATTTCCTGCTAATCACATGTGGTCTGGTCTCTCTCTCTCTCTCTCTCTCTCTCTCTTTACTATAAATGCCATGTGAGGTAGAAATTTCAAGCTGGCAACAAAGAATGAATAAGATCTCGTTTCTACTCAAGGAGCTCATAGTCTGTTGAGTGAACCAGGCAATGTAGACCTACTGATTTCATGCTATATGTAGCACTGCAGGAGGTATACAAATGAGCAGGAACCGTGTGGGGGTGTGGGGTGGGGATGGAAGGTGGGAGCAGGGCCCATACCAGGCCAATAATGGTATTCAAGGCAGCTGGGACACTCAGGGCTGAACTCTACTGACCAAGGGTCCAGCCTGTGTCCTCAAGGCAGAAACAGCCCCTGAAGGGAAGGGCAGTCTGGGTGGCTGTAGTGTGGGAGGGATAAAATGGGTGTGACGGGAGCTTTGCTGAAGGACAGCAGGGAGCTAATGCCTTGAAAGGCCTCGATGAAAATGGTGTTAGGGAAGAAAAAAGGGGACACCAGTGCATCGAGGAGGATATTGTCATTCTTAGCACAGTTCTCTGCATAGAACAGACTCTCAATGAGGCTTAAGTGTCAGATCTATGACGCTTTAGCCACAGCTTCAGACATTTTTGTGTTCTAGGATGGTACGTTCTTCTCTGCAAGTATTAGATGACAGATGAAGATGCATATACAAAGCTCTGAACATTTGAGTGGGTATATTTGGTGGATGGGAGAGGAATGAAGAGTCAGTAGAAATAATGACACATCTTCCTTATAAATATAGAAGGTTAAGAAGAAGAATATTGGCAGATTGACATCTGATCTCTCCATGATGAAGGTCAGAACTGCTTTACATGAAGTACACTTTGCCCCATAGTTAAATCCGTATCACTGCCCAACACTAAATCTGTGACACTGCTGTCAAATGCGCACCGCTGAGAGCGGTGGTGTTAGGGTGCACAGAGTTGCCTTCTGGCAAGGCTGTCATTTGAATGGCATCCTCTTTCCTCCAAATACTGAGGAAAGTGTGGACACCGTGTCCTGAGCTGCAGAGCTGAGTTCAATGAAAGATGCTGTGCAAGGACTTCTACATGGTATTTTACATTTTCTAAAATTGAACATTTTTATTAGCTTGATAGAATGTTATCTTTTTAATTTCAGGTCTGCATTTAAAAAATATTACATTATCTTTATTTGTATTACTGCTATGACTCTTCTTTGTAGGGTCTTGTTTCTGTCTTACAGTGTGTGCTAGGAAATAAAACAACAGAGGAGAACGAGCCTTAAGAAACACATTTAAAAAAAAAAGAACCATATTTTATCCTCTTATAGTTAAATTAAGAAAATAATTATATTATTCTAAATTATTTAGTTGCAGTATGCATATAACAGGTAGTTTTTCACATAGCTAGAAGTTAGAAAATCTTGGCTTTCATTCCTACTGTTGACATCGTGTGACAGTCTCTACAACATGTACTCTCCCCAAGTCTCAGTCGCCCAGCTGAGAATAAGTTAAACTATACTTTCCCTGTTGAATTTCACAAATTTTCAGACCAAAATTAGTTAATGTATAGGAAAAAACCTTTTTTATTGCAGTGGTCTCTCCTGGAGATGTCATGTTGTATTGGCTGTGGTGGCTGTTTACAACTCTAAGCTAAGGTTTCAGAGGCTCTCAGTTAGAAAACATTCTACTAACAATTTGAGGAGATTTGCCATGAGTGTAAGCTTCAGGAGCAGTGAACTTCCATGTCACTCGCTTCCAATGTGCAAGGAATGCATGTGGATGGTTATCACCATCTCACCCATTTGTACCGGACTCAGGTTAGGCCCCACTTCCGGTCTGTCTTCATACTGATGTTTGCTGCTCTCATGGTTATTGAGCCAGGTTACTGCTGATGTCCCTAATGGCCAAAGGCTGTGACAGTGACTGCTCTCAGTCCCTCACTTCAGCCTTCACCTCTCCTGGGACTCTTTGGTTGCCATGGAGGCCTGAGATGCACTGGCCTGGTTCAACCCCCTCACATGGCCATTGTGGGGTTAACATTTGTCTCCCTCTCAAAAGAGGGGCCAAGGAGATCTGACAATCAGCTGTGCTTGAAAATGACGTGTCCGCGTGTCCTCCTTCCCTGCTTCACCCCTCTGCTCTCGCGCTCCTGGGCTGGCTGCTGATGAATTAGGAGCACACAAGCTTTTGCTTTGGGCTGGGCTTTCCATGGGATCTGGTTAATATAACGTGTAAATATACAGACATGTGTGTGTGATGCACGTGAACACACGTGCTGCGCACACAAGCAACTTGATACAAACAGGGAGAGGGAGAGAGGTGAGTTGGATTGAGCCAAATGGAGCATTTAGGAGCTGAGATGACCACGCAGAGCTAGAGGGGAGGGCCGAGAGCATTGCAGGCTGGGTGGACAGCCTGAGGGGGAACGACATGTCTGAGGATGTCGAAACGCTCTAGGCTGACGATACTCACAAAGCCCTTACTGCAGACTGACACTGTTCCTAGCACTGTCCATGTAGCATTGCACTTTAATTCTCCTGATGATTCAGTGAGATGCGTAGCTTTGCATGTGAGGAAACTGAAGCACAGGGAAGTTAAATGGCTGGCTCAAAGCTACACTGAGCAGGGGACCTGAGATTCTGACCCAGGCTTCTGCTGGGGGCTGTCAACTTCAGAGTCCAGCCGGGGTAGTTAGAACCTTCAGCCAGGCCTCTCATACTACCCCAGCTGGATGGTCTCCTGTCGAGAGAAGCTTGGACCTGTCTCTGAGGCCTTGTAGACCAGGCCAAAGAGCTTAGACGCCACTCTGAGTGTAACAAGGAGGCACTGAAGGGATTAAGCCTGGAAGATACGGTTCAGGTGATGTGTTTAGAAGGTGCATTTTGCTGCTGCATTTGGAATATACTGGCAGAGCGAGAATGAAAGCAGGATATTAGAAGGATTGGGTAGAGTCCCACGCAGGCAGTGATAGTGATTAATATGCCTGCTGGAATGAAGTAACGGAGAGGACTCGAGGGGTATTCTGAAGGTAAATCGATGTATCTTTTCCCTGGAATAGATGTAGGAGGCAGGAGAAAGGGCCCAGTTGGAGACATTTCCTCCAGGTGTGAGCAAGCCTGTGTCAGGCCCAGGTGACAATGTTGTTCTCCCTCAGGGTGTTCCTGCATTTCTGCACAGAGCATGACATGGGCCTCTAGTGTGGGGAGCAGCGAGGTGCTGCCTTGAAGGTCTGTCACTCGCAAAGTACTTGGTGTTGGCTCCCTGAGCAAGGAAGCAACCTCAGTCTGAGGACCTGGACAGGTCCATGGCTCAGGTGCTGTCCCCTGAAGGCTGGCCCCAGTGGAGGGGCCCTGCAGGTTCCACAGGAGGCTCTGAGCTGGAGAGCATACAGGGAAGAGCTGAGATAGCCACTGCTTGTGCCATGTGAGCATGGCCCCGTTTGAACCCGAGAAAGTGTTTCCAATATACTTACAGCTATGGCCACTTTTGACTCCTGGCAACTGCTTAGAAGTACTGAAATTCAGAATTAAGAGGTATCGTAAAGTTTGTTTCAGTGCTAAGCTACTAGGTGGCTGCAGTTTACTGAAGCATATACATTAGCTTTTATTCCCCAACCCCCATGTCACACTGACTTCATCTACAGGAGAGAAAAGTGTCCAGCATTAATGTCCCCATTCTTCTGTCTTTTCCTGAGATGGATCCAGTAAATGAGAGGGAGGGATCTGAGACCATTATTCGGGAGTTATGAGTAGGTCGAGAGGCGATTTTCATTTTCTGTGATAACTTCCCAGAGTAAGTGGGTGGGAGGGCGCAGTGATTGATGAGCTAAATTACAGGGAAAGTGACTTCAATCAGATGCTAGGTGATTGCTGCTGCCGCTCGACTCACTACACTTACTTTCTATTCCACTCACTTAGATTATGGTCTATCATGGGACTTTTCTTATATTGTTACTTTATTCTTTACCTTTTTGTGTTGTTTCCTCTGCCTTCTACAGCTAGATTCATTACTCCTTAGAGGCAGAAGTGTGTTTTGCTATCTATCTTTGATGCCTTACACGGAGTAAATGTACAGAGATGACACGGTGTGTGACCGATAGTTGCTGCTTCAAATGGGAGGTTTCCTACAGAAGTTTGCAGAACTTATCTTGCCTTAGAAAAGTAGAAAGGAAGGGTCAGGGCCACACTAAGTATGTTTTAGTTCAAAATATGCAGCTTTTTTTGTAGATAAATTTGAGATCTTTGTTTTAGGCAACATAGCTCAGCCACAGAAATGGTTTAGTTTTTCTGCAACTGTGAAACTGTTTCTGTAAATATATAGTATATGAGGTTGAAGCATGTGAAATTGCTGACATTCAGTCTACAAACATGGCAGTATTGTGTGAGTCACTCTAGTGAGATAAATGAGCGAATAATAATTCACTCCTCTGATTCAGTCTGAGACGGAATCAAGCTAATGGGAAGCAGGGCCCACTTCTGCTGTAACAGCTCAGGACGAGGAGACCATGAGGCAGAGGGAGAGACAGCAGGGCAGGCACTGCTCAGCCACCGTTTATTCTTGTCATGAGGTGGGACTTCTGTGGTTGGCATGAACTTTCTGTTCTGATGGTGCTCAAGACCTTTCACTGTCACCTAAACAGGAGTCATGACGAGGCCTGGAAGGGTTGAGGTGTGAGTCTGAGACCCCTTCACCAGCCCGACCCATCTTGGAGATCGCCAGATGTCGTCAGGGTGGGCAGGGGATGGCAGCTAAGGTCACTATTCACAGTTTTTTTCTACTCCCTTCTTTATTTCTTTTATAGTCAATAAAATCATCACACCTCCTTTCCCCTCCTTATTAAACTCTGTGTTTTGAGAACTGGGTTTAGTCTGTGGCTGTGAGGAGTTCAGCAAATGCTTGGATTAGCTTTTTCCCCTTAATTCCTCTGGTTAACTCAGGGATATCTTCTAGATTCCCCTAGAGGCTCATATTCACCAGCTGGACAATGTCAGTGTGGGGTGCCTTTGCCTTATTTACTGGGAGGGCAAAGGGGACCCTGACTGCAGGGTCAGAGAAGAGAGACTAAATCAGGCAGCTGCGGACAAGGAGGATCTGCCATTGTAAGTAGGACCAAAGACATTCAGAAGAACACGTCTAGGAACTGAACTCATTGGGGAAACCCTGATTGCTTTTCATATGTGCCTTGATGGGTGGATTGCTCATGACGACCTAGTGGCCCCTTGTTCAAGCCAGCACCATTGGGCTCAAGCCACCGACCTTGGGCTTTAAGCCGGTGACCTTTGGGATCATGTAAATGAGTCTGTGCTCAAGTCGATCCCACACTCAAGCCAGCGAGATTGGGGTTTCCGGAGATCTCAGAGTCCCGGGTCAGTGCTCTATCCCCTGCACCAGGACCAGTCAGGCACATGCACCACTTTTCACTGTGCAGGTTGCTCTTAGCTCTGAGGATTGTGCCATTTGCTTCTGCTTTCAGCATCAGTAGGAATGGGCTTCCACAATTTTGCCCTGCTCATT
Organism: Saccopteryx bilineata; assembly: GCF_036850765.1. Classification (NCBI taxonomy): domain Eukaryota; kingdom Metazoa; phylum Chordata; class Mammalia; order Chiroptera; family Emballonuridae; genus Saccopteryx; species Saccopteryx bilineata. The sequence continues at coordinate 78,853,373 of NC_089499.1, forward strand.
TTTTTCCTTTGTGTGATTATGAATGATCCATGAAGCAGAAATAATAAAAAACAATTTTGTAAGCTGGGTCTACCCTGTGGTCTCAACAGAAGTCTAGCAAATGTGACATGGGAGGCAATAGGAAACCCATCCACACATCATCAGCCTGTCATGTTGATGAAGAACACCACGTTCAATTTCTACACGGTGTACTTTCAAACAGGCGGACGTGTACATTCTTAGGAAGGAATTTCTTTTAAATAGAAATTCATGTCACGTCTTTAAGAATGAAAAACATTGACATTCGGGCACTGGGAGTTTTTGTTGGTGGTGGAACTGGCAAGGAGACACCCCTCCCAGCACCTGCCTCCAGGAGAACAGGCAGTATTGGGGAGAGAGTCACCTTTGAGTTCAGGAATAGAAACTCTGGGAGCCAAAATGTATTCCTTACACTGGTGGGAAAGAAGAGAACTTTGTTTCACATGTCACATTTATTTTTAGTCATCAAATTATTGTCTTCCTCTAGGGTCATTAAGAGAACATTTTCTTTATAGGAACAGTAATCAAACAGTAGTTGATATACAAAGTAAAACAGAACAGATAATATTACCCTGTGGCAATATGTTTCATTGACTTTTATAAAGGCATGCTATAAAAAAAGAGAAAAAAAGAAGAGAGAGAGAGAAAGGGTAGTGTTTTTGGATTCAATTTGAGATAGTGAGTTTGCATGGGGTTATTTCAAAATCTGTTCAGTGGGAAAGTATTCTGAATAGAATATCTCATTTTAAGTGCTTATGAAAAGATTCCATGAAGTTAATGAACAGTATAAGATATTCCACTGTGTAGAGTTGATTTGATTTTTCTAAGAAAAATCTTCATCTGAAATAAGTGTTGGTAATGATTTGAATATGTTTAATTTTTTTTAGTTTCAGATTTGTTATACATTCCAGTTATGCCAGATCACATGTTTATATCAAGTGATAAATTGGTGGTGGGTAGTGAAAACAATTTAGTGATTTGGATCAGCATTGGTGTTTAGTGAAATGAAGTAGAATGGAATGAAATGGAGTAGAATAGAATAAACAGGCATAAAGTAAGAAATTTGAGACTTAGTTTAAGATAGTAAGAGTTTTTACTTTTTATGTACATGTATACTTGGGCACTTTATATCAATCTACATAGACATTATATATCCTCTCACAAAAATTAAGGAATATTTCAAAATAAATATAAAATGATAAAAAAAGAAGCTTTTAATTTTTTTATTAAACAAGAACATCAGAAAAGCAAATGACAAGACAAAGAAAGTTGTTCAATTATGCAAATGAGATGCAAAACCAACTTTTATTTCATTGGAGAAAATGCACTATACAAAAGGCTGAAAGTACTGGAGTAGTTGCACGTTTCCTGATCCCCTAATTTTTGTGAGCAGTAATATTACATAAATACATTTAGTAAGACAGTTTTCAGATTTTTGTTTTCTAATGTTACCTACAATAAAGTTTGAAAACCACCGCCTTGGTGAATTTTGGCATGGTCATAATATTGTCTCAGCCATGATTGGCCCATTGAAAATTTTACTTTAAGTAATGAACAAACTTGTTTTTCTTTAGATTTTTCATTTATTTGGGGATTTGAAAATGGATATACTGATCTTAAAGATTTTCTTCTTTTTAGCCTTTTTTCCTGGAGATAGTGATTAGTTATAAACGAGGGAAATAAAGCCATATTTCAAAGTTCAGCAAATATTGCCATGGCATAATTTTAGAGAAGAGAATATTTTTCCCTTTTATTCATCTATTTTAAAAAATTAATAATTCTGACATGTGCCTTACTCATGGCTTTTCAGTTACCATGACTCACGTTAATACCACTTTTTGACATTAAATGCCTCTCCAGAGAGGAAGAGAATTATTTTAAAATTAGGCGCATAAAGGTTTCTAAACTAATATTTAAAATTCCAGTCTCTCACATTTTACTTTACTCATGTGTAAGTGCCACAATTAGAAATGTGTAATCCTCATACATGCACATGCTGAGATCTGTGACCACTTAAAGGACAAAATGATGGAATTCTTATTTTATTTGTAGCCTTCCTTCTAGGAATATTACTCATGGCTCTCAGCAGCATCCACAGTATGAAGCCAAAACTGAAGACAGAATTTTAAAAGCATAAAACACGTAAAGGTTCTCATTTATTGAAACCTTTTATAACTTGCTCAGTCCTCAAATAACTAAGTATTGAGGAACAGGTTAAAATGCAAATAATAATCTACCTGTGGAACTTTAAGAAAGGAGCTACGTAGCTATGTTATTTGATATTATTGATAAGCTTTTATGGCTCATGTCTTAGGTATAAAGTAAATGGAGGTGGGAAATGAAAACATGATCAATGGACTAGAATCAGTGTTACCATATACATGGGAAGCATCCCTAATGCCACTGTTATTTCAATTATGAGTGTTCTCTGAAACCTGAGGGGTACTCACTCCTGTTGACAGGCTTGCTTGCTGCTATGTACCTCTATGTTGTATTAGTAGGGACTTTTGGTTGCAGGTCTGAAACCCAGTCTTACTAACCTGGCTTAAGCAATAAAGGTCATTTATTGGCTTATGTAACTGGAAAGTTTTAGGTAGTTTAGTCTTCACTCTTAGGCAGGCCTTCTTTGTGTGGGACCACCACATGGTGCCTCCCATTCTCCCAGGTTAGCAATCCCTGCAGAAAATTTCTTTCTAGTAGTTTTTATAAAATCCAATTAGCAAGTCTCATCAAAATAAATTGGATCACATCCTTACTGCAGAACTAAAAACTGGCCACTGGGCAGAACAATGATTTTCCAGACCTGGATCATATTCTCATATCTGTATTCTAAGGGTAGGAGGAGGAACAGGTTGTACAAAGGAAAAAATGTGGCTGCTATTATAAAGACAAGATTTTATGTAAATGCTGAGTGAGAAAACACAGAAGATACTACAAGGCATGTCTTATTTTGACTGTTTAAAAAACTTCAATGTCTTTAATTTTAAAAACCCATGAGATTTCACTTAATATAATGTTGTCAAGGACATACTAAATGAAATAAGTAAATAAGAAAAAACTAAGAACTATATGATTTTACACATAATGGGATATAAAAATGAGACTTATGGACATGATAAAAGTGAAGTGCTTACCAGGGAGAGAAGAGTGGGAGGGAGGGGAGGAAAGAGGGACAAATATATGGTGACAAAAAATGATTTGACTTTTGGGTAGATGGGCTCACAAACAGTCAACAGTTTATATGCTATACAATGTTTGCCTGAAAACTATGTACTCTTATTGATCATTGTCACCCCATTAAATTAAATTTTCTAGAAAAAAACCCTAAAACCTGTGAAATTATCTCTTATCTTCTGATTAAATGATTTATTCATTAAAAAGATATATATTGAATCAGGCATAGATATTCCTTTTAATTTCTTGGAGCAGAAGAATTGTGTCTGTGATTTTGACCAAATGTCTGAGATACTTTATTAAATGATTTTCATCACTCTGGATAATAAATAGGTAATTTGACTTAGCAGAGTATAGGTGCTGTTTTTAATGCTTAGTGCTTTCTTAAGGGCTTCCAAATAATAATAGTATCTTTAAAAGCTTTGGATTCCCCAAGGAGCAATAAAATTGTGCTGAGTATTGTCTGATAAACAACACATCTCCTTTCTCTTCTCTTCCATATTCCTACTTGTGAAAGGTTCAGATTTCCTGATATTATTTGAGAGTTGATTGCCTAATGAAGGTCAATACTTTTTTTCTTTCCATTACTACATGTTGTCTGTGTTCATATTTGAGTAAAGAGAATGTGGTAGGTTTCTAAAAATATTAAAAATTATGAAAAATAAAAGTATGAACAAATCATTAAGGAACATAAATTTTTGTTTTCTAAAATGGAAATAGTTTGATTTTTTTCTAACTAGTAGAGTTTGGGGTTAATGAACCAATATGCCAGAGGAAAATAAACACAGAAGAATTAGTTTAAAATGCTATATGGGATTTTCCCTTAGCCCTTTTTGCATAATCCTAGGATGAGACAACAAAAGTAAAATTGAAAATACCTCATAAGAAACTAAAAGAAAAAGTAGATATTTTGTCAATCTCATAGAATCTCATTGAGTTCAGAGCTTCTGAGGAGGTAGGATCCTGGAAAATTCTCAAGACTTTTAATTGAAGCCCCTAAGTATAGCATATACTAGGATAAGAGCAAATGGGAAATAAGATGATCTGCCTTTACTTTATCTGCCAGAAGAAAATCAAATCATATAGGCATATTATAGTAATCCTGATGAACAACTGAAGGCAAATAAAATATCTTAAAGTCCTCCAAAGGAAAACGGGCACATTTTAAAGGAATAGACATTAGACCATATTTAATTTTTAAACAGAAACAATGGAAGCTAGAAAACAATTGGATGAGTTTTAAAGTGCCAAAGAACATAACTGCCAATCTAGGATTCTATACCCTGTGAACATATCTTTCAAATGATATTATTAGAAAAATTAAAACTGAAAGAAAAGCATATCTATATTGAAAGAATTAAAGGGAGCTCTTCATCTAGAAGAGAAATGGTTGCAGATGGAATCAGGGCAATGCAGGAATGAATGAAAATCACCAAACGTTTAAATATGATATATAAGTAAATATAGATGAATATAGACTTTTTAAAACAATCAAAATAATTTCTAGTGGAATTTAACTCCCTGTAACTAAAGACTAATTAAGCATCCATCAGAATGGGAACTGCAGTGTATTGAAACAATTCAAATATTTTAAGTCCATGAGTTCATAATGTTAATAATAATAACAATCGTTACGATGAGATATGTTAGTGAACTAATTTGTTACTTTGAAAAATAATATAAAAAATTAATGAATTGAACATTTTTCCTGCAGTTTTTTTTTTTTTTTGTATTTTAGTGAAAGGAGGGGAGGCAGAGACAAGACTCCCACATGTGCCCTGACTAGAATTCATCTAGCAAGCCCACTAGGGAGCAAAGCTCTTCCCATCTGGGGCCCTTGCTCCACTGCAACCAGAGCCTTCTGAGGTGAAGGCCATGGAGACATCCTCAGCACCTGGGAACAACTCACTCTAATCGAGCCATGGCTGCAGGAGGGAATGAGGAGAGAGAGAGAGAGAGAGAGAGAGAGAGAGAGAGAGAGGCAAGAGGGGGAAGGGTGGAGAAGCACATGGGCACTACTCTTGTGGGCCCTGACTGGGAATCAAACCCAGAATATCCATATGCTGAGCCATCGCTCTACCACTGAGCCAACTGGCCAGGGCCTTTCCTACATTTTTTATGCTAATAAGTTAGCATAACTAGGGAGATTTTCTCTTGGTAACAGTATTCCAGCTAATAATTGAAAAAAATAGAATTAGAATAATATCCTTATTTTGAATTCTAATAAATTAATGGATTAGGGCACTGAAAAATTTTTAAGTAGGTTTAGAGTTGTATGTGAAAGGTTATTCTTTTAGAATTAATTAATTATTATATTATTTTCCATACAAACAACTAAACCTATCTTTTAATATTTTTTATCTTTTTATTTAGAAATTAAATTTAATGAGGCGACATTGGTCAGTAAGGGTACATAGGTTTTAGACATTGAATATTAATTGCTATGAATACTACAAATAAACCAGATGTGGTGTACCTCCTCATGTAGGAATACACATGATCAGCCATGAGATAGTCTTGCCAAAAAAAACCCCCTAAATCTGATTAAGCCTCTGGATCTAATTACCAACAAACAATAAACAGATATGGAGCATTTTATTTAATATAATACTATGGAAAAAATTAGACGGTGGTCAACTTCTATTTGAAAAGCCAATTTCTCTAATGTGTAAGTAGTAAGGGAAAACTTTTTGGCAGAATTATAGGTTAAACGAACCTTATCAGTCAATCACAGTTTGCAGAACATGTTTGGATCTTGAAACAAAATTGCCTGTAAAATAGTTATGACATTTGAGACATTTGGAAATTTGAATATTTAGAGAATATTTGATTGTATTCTGGTATTATTACTTTTTTACATATTTAATAATATACATTTTAAAGAACACTCAGTTTTTTATAGTTACACACTAAATAGTGTGTTGCAATAAATAGTTATAAAAGATATGATATGATTTCTGAGATTTGCTTTAAATGATGTGGGTGAGGGGAAAGTGGACAAGGATGGAAATGAAACGAGACTGCCATGAACGAATGATCATTAAAGCGAAATGATAGATGTGGGTGTTTCATTACATTATTAAGTTTTTTTATATGTTGGAATTCTCCATAACAAAAATGTTGAAAATTAAAATACAGTGATACCTCAGTTTTCATCAATAATCTGTCTAAAAACAATCAGCGAAATCTGAAACTGACAAAAACCGAGAAAATTATTTCCATATAAATCGATGTAAATCCAATTAATTTGTTCTAGACACTCCAAAATACATACCAAAAACACATTTTATAGAGAGTAAATGTAGTGTTTAATACTAAAAACAATAAGAAATTAATATAAAATGAATGTAAAAGACTAATGTTAAGAATAAATGAACATTTAACATGGCATTTACCTTTCTGAAGACTCTTCTTGGCTTATAGAAGACAGCAAGGAGGGGAGAGAGAGGTGCAGATAGTGCATACAGAGTAATCACTTACATGTAACTGTAGTATTAGCGCTCACAATCAATAAAAAAGCACAAAACACTGGAAAACAATGGAATTGTTTGGCTCGACGCGCGGGGTGATGCTCACACAATGAGAAACAACGCCACACTGGACGCATGTGTCGCCCTTTGTTTTTGCAAAATTAGCAGCAAGGTCACACGGGCATGTCGAGAAAATCTGAGGCAACCACAAAAGCCAAGACAAACTTTTCATGGAAAAAATCGACGGAAACCAAAACTGATGATAACTGAAGTCAACAAAAACCGAGATATTACTGTATATGTAGAATTACAGTAAAAAGCAACAATAACACATGAGTGGAAGTGGAGTGTAGGGTAAATGAAGTTAAAATGATGTAAAGGCCTTATCCAGGTTTGTCAAAATATCAATAATGGTAAAATCTAATAAGTTATAGAAACATATTTTAATTTCTAGGGTAATGACTTAAAGAATATAACTAACAAGCTGATAGATAGGGAAGGTAGAATAATAAAACGAACATTTAATTAAAGACAAAAGGAGAATTAGGGAATAAAGAAATGTGGGACAAATAAAGAACATATTAGGATGGTGATGTAGCATGTACTATATAATAACAATTACATTAATGGGAAAGGACTAAATACTTCAATTTAAAACAAATTATCAGAGTAGATTATAAAGACAGGGCAACTTATGCTAATTACATGAGGCACATTCTAAATATAAAGTGATGTAAATGGTAAAAGTAAAAGTTGTATAAAAAAGAAATACCATGCAAACACTAATAGATGCATTGTAGCTATGTGTATGCATACAGAAAGCACAACTTTACAATATAATACGAAAAAGAGAAATATACAAATCTTCCAATTTAGTTGGGATTTTATCATACTTCTTTAATAATTAATAGGACATGGAAAAAAAGAGAATACATAAACATATAGAGGATCAAATACCATGGTTAACAAATTTGATCTAATTGTACTATATAGAACACTCTACCCACCAGCTGAAAAATATACATTTTTAAGTACATAAGGAAGATATAGCAAATAGTTTGTATGCCTAGACATAGCATTTCTTACCAGATTTGAAAGGATTGAAATCATAGAACTTATTCTCTGATTATAGTCATAGTAAGCTGAAAATCAGTAACAAAATGATAGAAAAAAATTACAATATTTGGAAATTTAGTAAATACTCTTTCCCCCATGTGTAAAAGCAAATAATTGCAATGGAAATTAGAAATATTTTAACTGACAATGAAAATGCAACATATCAAACCTTGTGGATTGCAGCCAAAGCAGTCTTTATAAGGACATTTATAGCCTTAAATTCTTAAATTAGGAAAGAAGAAAGTCTAAAAATTAATGATCTACATATCTGTATCATGGATCCAAAAAAGAACCAATGTTGATTCCTTGAAAAGGCTAATAAAATTGGTAAAACTCCAGTAAGAATAATTAAGAAACAAGATAAGGTGCAAAAAATGTTAATATCACAATCACAAAAAGAATAACACTAAACTGTAAACATTAAAAAAATTAAAAGATACTAACAAGATTTTATGCCAATAAATTTGAAAATTTAAGTGATATGGTTTAATTCCTCAAGAAACAGATTAGAACTGACATAATGCATGTTTTAAAATCTGAATTATATCTATTAAAGAAATTAGCCTCATAATTATAGATCTTCCTACAAAAAAATACCAATTAATTCATCAACTTTTTCAAACATTTAACAAGGAAACAATATAAATCATATATAAACTCACATTATTAGACCAGCATAACTTTACTCCAAATCCAGGAAGGGTATTTTAAAAGAGGAAATTCACAGTCTAATTTTTCTCATGAAGATAGATGGAAAACATTCTAGCCAAAACATTAGTAAATCAAATCCAATGATATATAAAAATGATAGTATATCACTACCAAGCTGGACTTATTTTAGGAATTAAGGTTGATTATTTGAAAATCAATCAATACAATTGACCACATAAATACAGTGGGAAGAAAAAGCCAAATCATCTCAATAGATGAGGGAAAAAATTGTTAACATTTGACATTCATTCATGATAAAAACTCTTCTTAGTGAAATGGAAATAGAACAGATTTTTTTTTTAATTTAATTTAATTAATTTTTTAAAAGATTTTTATTTATTGATTTTAGAGAGAGGAGTGAGGAAAAAAAGGGTGGGGGATAGAGTGGGAAGCATCAACTTGTAGTAGTTGCTTCTCTTGTATGTGCACCAACTGGGCATGCCCACGGTTTAGAACCGGTGAAAAATTTTTTTCATTGATTTGAGAGAAAAAGAGAGACAGGGAAGGAGGCATTAACTTGCTGTTCTATTTAGTTGTTCCATTTAGCTGTGCACTCATTGGCTGCTTTTTGTATGTCCCCTGACCCAGGATCAAATCTGCGACCTTGGAGTGTGGGGACAATGCTCTATTCAACCACCTGGCCTGGGTGAGCAGAAATTTCTTAATAAGATAAGTGATAGCTACAAAAAAGCTACAACAACCTCATACTTAATGTTGTAATATTGACAGGTTTCTCAGAGTGTGAATAAGATGAGGATATCTGTTTTTTCTACTTTCAGTCATCATTAAATTGGAGATTCATGTAAGTTCAGCAGAGTAATTAAAGTTGCCCTGGGTGGATAGCTGGGTTGGTTAGAGCATTGTCCAAAGTGCAGAGGTTGCCAGTTCCATCTCAGCTCAGGGCACATACAGGAACAGATTGATATTCCTGTCTGTATTTATCTCTCTCTCTACTTTCTCTCTCTCTCTCTCTCTCTCTCTCAAATCAATAAATAAAATTTAAAAAAAAACTAATTACAGTTATGATTATGGAGAGGCAAGAATATAAGCCACGAAGATGAATTTTATGCACAGCCACTTTGGGAAACCTTATGATTAGTTGTATAAGATGTGATTTACTTCTTATCTTTGTATGGACACTATCTAAAAATAGGGAAGACATAAGGAGAATCTTATTGATAATGGGACTGCTATGGTCAACACATTAGATTGATCAGATCGATTTGGATTTTTCCAGTTTCCTTTAAAAAATTGTTTCTGTTTACAAATGTGGTGTTCACCAGATTTTTAAATTAATATTTTTAATTAATGAGAAATACCCCCTATGAACTTTATAACAACTTCTATTTACCTATAATTTGATTTAAAATGTTAATGGGAGTTTAATATATTTAATTATTTTGAGTAGATGTAGTTTAAATACAACTGAACCCTTTTTCCATGTCACTGATTAGTGTGTAGATACATACCATGGGCCAGTCAGATCATGAACCTAGAAATATAATTGTATATAATGAAAGTTTAGTGTAATACATTTTGTTTTTATGATTAATGTTTCTCTCACTTTCCTGACATTAGCAAAGAGTGCCATTATTTTATTGTTCTTGTTTTTCATATCTGCCCTTTTTTCTTCTATATGTGTTTGTTACAAACTAATACCTACTCCTAAAATTCAAACAGTGCATAAGCATATAAAGTAAGAGGCAAAACCCCCTATAATTTGTAACTCAAACCCGTTTCTCAGAATTAACCACTTTATCCTATTCTTTTTATTTATGTGTTTATGTATACCTTGTATATTATTTTCAGTCACCAACTTGCTGTCTAAATCCTTCAAAATTCAATTATATATAAATATATTGAGATCAAGTTTATTCTTCTTGTCAAATTTGACAAGTGGGCAGTTAAAATGCTAAATTTGTAAGTATTTGTAATGCTTATTATTTTACCATGTTTTATTTGTTTATTTAAGGGATTAAATAGGACTTTGGGGAACAAATGACAACCACCAACATGGTGTAACAGTACCTGCTGTTCCTTTTGCTCTCATAGCAACATTCATATGTATTCCCACAAAAAAATCCCTTCTCGTTTTGAGTGAACTGTTGGCAAGAACAAATGCTACACATACCAGGGCTGAAGAAATATGGTTGAAGAGGTGACCCATGCCATCTACATTGTATTAAACTAAGCATAACAGTACTGTAGTTTTAAAAAAGACACTATATGCATTTAACAATATCTTTTTTTTTAATTGTTGATACTACTCCTCATGATGCATAGACATCTGACATAAGACATAAACCTTTGTGGAATGTAATTAAAAATCATGGCAGGTTGTTTTTTACGTTTTTATGTATTCATTTTAGTAAGAGAGGAAGGGAGAGAGAGAGAGAGACAGAGAGAGAGAGAGAGAGAGAGAGAGAGAGAGAGAAATCTGTTCCTCCATGTGCCGTGACCAGGGATTGAATTGGCAACCTCCGTGCTTTGGGATGAAACTCTAACCAACCTAGCTATCTGGCCAGGGCAAAATCATGACAATTTTTGAAAAAGAAGTATTATATTAATTGAGATATATTTCCCAGAGCATAGTAGAGAAAAAGCATCAGCTGATTGGAAAATATACTTTATAGACTAGATCAATTGCTGCAGCTTAGATCTTCATGTGTAAAACGTACCAAAACCTGGCCCTTCCCAGGTAGTTCAGCTGTTTAGAGTGTTGTTCCAACATGTTGAGACTGTGGGTTCCATCTCCTGTTAGGGCACAGACAAGAATCCATCAGTGATGGCATGAATAAGTGGAGCAAGAAGTTGATGTTTCTCTCTCTCCCTCTTTCTGTCTCTGTCTCCCTTCCTCTCTCTCCTGAAAAAAATCAATAAATCAATACAATGCACCACAACCTCTTATCCAATTTATTACCAATTCCTAAGTATTTCTCAGATTTGCTGTATTCTTCCATGTCTACTGTTCCCCCTGTAGTCTAACTTTTCATCAGTATTGCCATAGAATCTTGACTATGCCCCTTGCATCCATCCACTCTTGACTGCTTCCAATTCATTTTCAAAATATAGTTTGAGGGAGATTTTCAGAATGCTGGGTTGATCATGCCACTGCGTTGGTGAAAACCATTTCCACTATTCAAATAATTAACAGGGCCCCTGTCTTTCTTTCTTGGTTCCTTTCATACCTTGCTCCCTTAGCTCATTGAACTCCAACTGTACTACCCTTTCTAGTCTGTCCTTTGTCCTGCCATAGGGCCTTGTACATTGTTATTCCCTTGGCCTATGGAATTTTGATTCCTTTGTCTCTACTGCATTAATTCCCTCTCCTCCAATTTCAACTTCAATGTTTTCTCCTCTACAGACTAGATTAGGCCTCTTGTTATATTCTCTCTTCTTGATTCCTGCCCCTATTCTGTGTTCTATTTCATCATTGTCTCCCTAACAAGATCATCCCTCCGTGAGTTTAGAAACCATGTATGTTTATACTCAGTTACCAGTTCAGCCTGGCATATGCTAAATGTGTGATAACTGTTTGTTGAATGCATAAAAGAATGTGTATGAATTTAAAATTGAGTAACAGATGAATTGTTGCAGCTGAAGATGTTATCTGTTACTAATTATAGGAAATAACTTTTTTATAGTTTTATTTAGACAATTAATTTTAACGGAGTGACATTGGTCAACTAGAGCACATAGATTTAGAGAAAACATCTCCAGGTCATTTTGACATTTGATTATGTTGTATACCCATCACCCAAAGTCAAATCGTCCTCCGTCACCCCTCATTTGGTTTTCTCTATGCCCATCCCTTCCCACTACCCCCTCCATCTCCTCCCTTCTCCTCCCCCTGATAACCACTGCACTCTTATCTATGTCCGTGAGTCTCAATTTTGTGTCCCACCTATATATGGAATTATACAGTTCTTGGTTTTTTCTGATTTACTTATTTCACTCATTATAATGTTATCAAGGTCCATCCACATGAAGATCTAAGCTGGTCATAAATGATCCTATATCATCATTTGTTATGACTGAGTAGTATTCCATTGTATATATGCACCACATCTTCTTTATCCAATCATCTATTGAAGGGATTTTGGATTGTTTCCATGTCTTGGCCACCATAAACAATGCTGTGATGAACATGGGGCCACATGTGTCTTTATGTATCAATGATTTTGAGTTTTGGGGATATATACCCAGTAGAGGGATTGCTGGGTCATATGGTAGTTCTATTCTTAAATTTTTGAGGAACCACCATACTTTCTTCCATAATGATTGTACTACTTTACATTCCCACCAACAGTGGATGAGGGTTCCTTTTTCTCCACAGCCTCTCCAATACTTGTTGTTACCTGTCTTGTAGCTAATCTAACAGGTGTGAGGTGGTATCTCATTGTAGTTTTGATTTCCATTTGTCTAATACCAAGGGAAGATGAGCATCTTTTCATATATCTATTGGCCATTTGTATTTCTTCCTGGGAGAAGTGTCTGTTCACGTCCCTTCCTAATTTTTTATTGGATTGTTTGCTTCTTGGTTTTCTGAGTTTTGTGGGTTCTTTATATATTTTGTATATTAGCCTCTTATCTGAGCTGTTGTTTGAAAATATCATCTCCCATTTAATTGGCTGTCTGTTTGTTTTGTTGTGAGTTTCTTTTGCTGTGCAAAAGTTTCTTAGTCTGATGTAGTCCCATTCATTTATCTTTGCCTTTACTTCCCTTGCCTTAGGAGTCAATTTCATAAAATGTCTCTGGCCAAGGTCCATGAGTTTAGTACTATGTTTTCTTCTATGTAAGTTATTCTTTAAGATTTTATATTTAGGTCTTTGATTCATTTAGAATTAATTTTTGTACAAGGAGATAAACCATAGTTGAGTTTTATTATTTTGCATGTGGCTTTCCAGTTTTCCTAGCACCATTTATTGAAGAGGCTTTCTTTTCTCCATTGTGTGTTTTTGGCTCCTTTATCAAAGATGATTTGACTATATATATGTGATTTTATTTCTGGGCTCTCTATTCTGTTCCATTGGTCTGAGTATCTATTTTTCTGCCGATACCATGCTGTTTTGATTATCATGGCTCTGCAGTATAGTTTGAAGTCAGGTATTGAAATGCCCTCAGCTTCATTTTTTTCTCCTTAGGATTACTTTGGCTATTTGGGTTTTTTTTTTTTTTTTTTTTTTTTTCTTTTGGTTCCATATAAACCCGATGATTTTTTGTTCCATTTCTTTAAAAAAATGTCATTGGAATTCTGATGGGAATTGCATTAAATTTGTATATTGCTTTGGGTAATATGGTCGTTTTAACTATATTTATTCTTCCTATCCAGGAACGAGGAATACTTTTCCATTTCATTATGTCTTTTTCAACTTACTTTAATAATGCTTTGTAGTTTTTATTATATAGGTCCTTTACATTCTTTGTTATGTTTATTCCTAGGTATTTTATTGCTTTTCTTGCAACTGTAAAAGGGCTTATATTGTTGAGTTCATTTTCTGAAGTTTCATTGTTGCATATAAGAGAGTAATGGACTTGTGGCTGTTTATTTTTTTATTTTGCGACCTTGCTGTATTGGTTTATTGTTTCTACTCATCTTTCTGTAGATTATTTGGAGTTTCCTATATTGCAGGGGTCAGGAACCTTTTTGGCTGAGAGAGCCGTGAATACCACATATTCTAAAATGTAATTCTGTGAGAGCCATACAATATGTTTAACACTAAATACAAGTAAATGTGTGCATTTTATGTAAGACCAACACTTTTCAAGTACAATAAGTCTCTGAATTTTTTAAAATAATGTTGGTATGCTGTTGCTAACCAATGATGAATAAAGTACTTCTTACCGTTAATGCGACTTCTGGTGCTGCATGGTTTTGCTGATGGCTTTGTAGTCTGGTTGATATGTGGGGAGGTAAAGCTTCATGCAGGTGTTCAGACTTCCATCCATTAAACATGATTGTAGGTTGGTCCTAACGTTCTTTAGATGTGAGAAAGACTGCTCACATGCATATGTAGAGCCAAACATTATGAGTACAACAATACTCACATACTGCAGTATGTGGTATGTGACGGGAAGCACATTCCAAGTTTTGACAATCAGCTGGTCCGTGGGTTGAAGTTTTTTTATTTCTCTCCACTTGTGTTTGCTCACCAACTCTGCTTGCTGTCATGCAAGTCTTTCCAAATCTTCATTTGGTGACTTGAACTTATTTACCTATATGTCTGAGGCCTTCAGGTCAGCAGCTTGTAGCTCAAAAATCTCTGATGGACACACCGGGGATGTAACTCAGGTCAGTGCTGTCCACTGCACACTCGTGTGGAGAGGTGATGAACTTAAAAATACGAGTGCGCTCATGAAATTCTCCAAAGCGCACTTTGAATGACTGTAGGAGATTAGATGTGAAGCCCACTAGCTGCTAGAGATCAAGATATTGAGCAGGGTCACTTGCTGTGCATGCATCTTTAAACTCTCCCAGTTTTTCAAAGTGTAGTAAACCACCTGTTTCAATATCAGTGATGAAGAGTTCTAGCTTGTTTTCAAATGCAAACACTGCTTGTTGAAGGGATAAGACTATTTCCAATGCCTTGCATTTTCACATTGAGCTGGTTCAGGTATTCAGTCATGTCCATGAGATAGTGGAACTTCAGGAGCCACTGTTAGCTAATTCAGGATGCTTGACATCTTTCTTTCTTTCTTTCTTTCTTTCTTTCTTTCTTTCTTTCTTTCTTTCTTTCTTTTCTTTCTCTTTCTTTCTTTCTTTCTTTCTTTCTTTCTTTCTTTCTTTCTTTCTTTCTTTCTTTCTTTCTTTTTTGTATTTTTCCGAAGCTGGAAACAGGGAGGCAGTCAGACAGACTCCCGCATGTGCCCGACCGGGATCCACCCAGCATGCCCACCAGGGGGCGATGCTCTGCCCATCTGGGGCGTTGCTCTGCTGCAACCAGAACCATTCTAGTGCCTGAGGCAGAGTCCATGGAGCCATCCTCAGCACCCATGCTAACTTTGCTCCATTGGAGCCTTGGCTGCGGGAGGGGAAGAGAGAGACAGAGAGGAAGGAGAGGGGGAAGGGTGAAGAAGCAGATGGGTGCTTCTCCTGTGTGCCCTGGCCGGGAATCGAATTTGGGACTCCTGCACACCAGGACAACACTCTACCACTGAGCCAACCGGCCAGGGCCTGTGCTTGACATTTTTCATTTCAAGAAAAGTCCAGATTTCGCTCAGACAAGCCACAAAATGGCTGAGCACCTTCCCTCTTGACAACCACCACACATTGCTGTGCAGAAGTAGACCAGGATAATTATTCCCAACTTCATCCAGCAGTGTTATAAACTGGCTATCATTTAAAGCTCAGGCCACAATAAAGTTGACCACCCAAATGACCAGTGACATCACCTCACCAAGCTGCTTGCCACACATCTGAGCACAAAGCGACTCCCCATGTAGGATGCAGTGAAAACTTAGGATGGGTCTCTTTTCATGTTCATGAAGAAGTGCTATGAATCCTCTGTTTTTCCCCACCATGCATGGGGTACCATCAGTACACACCGATATAAGTTTATCCATCAGTAGATTCTTTTCTTTAGCGAACTCAGTGAAAGACTTGAATAAATCCTCCCCTCTTGTTGTCTCTTTCATAGGCAAAACAGCAAGACTTTCCTCACATAGTGTGTCACTGACAGTATACCTTGCAAACATGCTGAACTGGGATAAATGGCTTATGTCTGTTGACTCATCCAAAGCGACAGAAAAGAATGGTGCTGCATTTATGTCCTTCACTTGTGTTGCCTCAATTTGATTTGCCATCATGATGGTTCGATCGTGAATAGTTCTTGCCGACAGAGGCATGTCTTTTATTCATTTGATTATCTTGTCTTTATCCAAAAAGTCATCACAAAGTTCATTGGCAACATCAAGCATGAATGTTTTGGCATACTCCCCATCTGTGAATGGCTTTCTGTTTCTCACAATTGCTAAAGCACCAGCAAAGCTAGCCGAATTCCAGTCACCTTATTGGGTCGAAACACGGAGTTGCTGCTGACTAGCTTGCACTCTGCACAGTAGCTCTTGACATGCTTTCTTCCTGCTGTCCCCCACTGGATATTTCAATGCAAATGTAGTATGGCGTGTGTCAAAGTGCTGCTTTATATTTGATCATTTCGTCAATGCAATTTTATTATTGCATATTAGACACACTGCAGAACCTTCTCTCTCCACAAAGGCGAATTCCTCTGTCCATTCCTACTGAAATGTATGATACTCCTCATCTTTTTTTCTTTTAGCCATCATCTTTGTCCAAAGGGTTTCTGCAATTAGCTAGCTGACTACTTGATTAAAAGGAGGAAAGTTTACTTCCAGACCTCACAATGACCTGTGTACATTATGCATTATCCAATAAAAATTTGGTGTTATCCTGTAGGACAGGTGTGATTGGCTCCAGCCACCCGCAACCATGAACATGAGCGGTAGAAAATGAATAGATTGTAATACATGAGAATGTTTTATATTTTTAACATTATTATTATTTTTTTTATTAAAGATTTGTCTGCGAGCCAGATGCAGCAGTCAAAAGAACCACATCTGGCTCGCAAGCCATAGTTTCCCGACCCCTGCTACATTTGCCGAAAGTGAAACCTTTACTTCTTCTTTTCCAATATGAATGCCTTTTATTTCCTTTTCTTGTTTGATTGCTCTGGCTAGAACTTCCAGAACTATGTTGAATAAGAGTGGAGAGAGTGGGAAGCTTTGCCTTGTTCCTGATTTTAGAGTAAAAGTTTTCAGTTTTTTGCCTTTAATATATTAGCTGATGGTTTGTCACAAATGGCCTTTATTATGTTGAGATATTTGCATTCATACCCAGTTTGTTGAGTATTTTAAACATAAAATGATATATTTTATCGAATGCCTTTTCTGCATCTATTGATAGGAATATATGGTTTTTGTTCTTTGTTTTGTTGATATGGTGTGTTAATTGTTTTATGTGTGTTGAACCATTCATGTGATTTTGGGGTAAATCCCACTTGATTATGGTGAATTATTTTTTAATGTATTGCTGTATTCATTTTGCTAGAATTTGTTTAGTATTTTAGCATCTGTATTCATTAGAGAGATTGGTCTGTAGTTTTCTTTTTTTGTGTTGTCCTTGCCAGATTTTTGTATGAGGGTTACGTTGGCCTCATAAAATGTGTTTGGAAGTATTGCTGCTTCTTCATTTTATGGAAGACGAGTAGGGTAGAAATCAAATCTTCTTTGAATGTTTGATAGAACTCACTAGTATAGCTGTCTGGCTCTGGACTTATTTTTTGGTATGTTTTTGATAGTTGTTTCTATTTCCTCCTTGCTTATGGGTCTGTTTTGACTTTCTATTTCTTCATGATTCAGTCCAGGAAGATTGTATTTTTCTAGGAATTTATTCATTTCTTCTAGATTGTTAAATTTGGTGGTATATAGCTTTTCATGATATTCTACAATAATCCTTTGTATATCTATGATATCTGTGGTAATTTCTTTCTTTTTGGATTTGGTTTATATGAGTCCTTTTTCTTTTTTTCTTAGTGAGTCTTTCCAAGGGTTTGTCAATTTTGTTGATCTTTTCAAAGAACCAGCTTTTTTGTTTTATTGATTCTTTCTATAGTTTTTCTGTTCTCTATTTCATTTATTTTTGCTCTAATTTTTATTAGTTTATTTCTTCTGCTGGTTTTGGGTTTCCTTTGATCTGCTTTTTCTATTTCCTTAAGATGTGATGTTAAGTTGTTTACTTGGGCTCTCTCTTGTTTGTTCATATAAGCCTGTAATGATATAAACTTCCCTCTTATTATTGCGTTTGCTGCATCCCAGAGATTCTGATATGTCATATTATCATTTTCCTTTGTCTGTATATATCTCTTGATCTCTACTTTTATTTCTTTTTTGACCCAGTTGTTTTTTTAGAAGTATGTTGTTTAATTTCCACATTTTTGTGTGTTTACTTTTTTTTGCAGTTTAATTCTAGTTTCAAAGCTTTATGGTAAGAGAATATACATGGTATAATATCAATCTTTCTGAATTTGTTGATGTTAGTTTTGTGTCTCAACATATGGTCAATTCTTGAGAATGTTCCATGTACATTTGAAAGAAATGTATACTCTGATGTTTTGGTATGAAATATCCTGTAGATGTCTATCATATCCAATTGTTCTAGTGTTTAATTTAAGGTCAATATTTCTTAATTGATTTTATGTTTGGATGAACATTCTAGAGCCATCAGTGGTGTGTTGGGGTCTCCAAGTATGATTGTATTTTTATTTTTAGATCAGTGAATAGATGTTTTTTTTGTTTTGTTTTGTTTTGTTTTGTGAGTAGATGTTTTATATACTTTGGTGCTCCTTGGTTTGATGCATATATATTAAGAATTGTTATGTCTTCTTGATTCAATGTCCCTTTTATCATTATGGAATGACCATCTTTGTCTCTGATTACATTTGCTGTCTTGTAGTCAGCATTGTTAGATATGAGTATGGCTATACCTGCTTTTCTTTGAATGTTATTTGCTTGGAGAATTGTTTTCCAACCTTTTACTTTAAGTCTGTTTTTATCCTTGTAGCTTAGATGTGTTTCTTGAAGGCAGCATACAGTTGTATTTTCTTTTTTGATCCACTCTGCTACTCTGTGTCTTTTTATTGGTGAGTTTAATCCATTTATGTTTAATGTAATTATTGACACGTGGGGGTTTTCTATTGCCATGTTATATAATGCTTTCTAATAGCTGTATTTCTTGTTATATTCTTCTCTTTTGTTTTTCTGTCATTTGTTTTTGCTTGGTTGTATTCCATACTTTTTTCTCTCTGTTTCTTCTTTTTTTAAGCCATGTGTTTCTTTAGTGGTATTTTCAGAAGTTACCATTAGGTTATTAAAAGAATAAATATCATATTCATCATACTCCATTATCTCAAAAGTGCTTCTGCACTGCATCCTCCTTTGTTCTGCTAATTTTTGTCTTCTCCCCTTTTTTGTTTTTGTTGTCACAGATTATTCTTGTTTTTATTTTGCTCTGGTTGGAGATTTTACTTGTGATTTTGTTTTTTATTTGTGCTTTGTATCTGGTCAAAGAACCCCTTTAGTATTTCCTGAAGTGGGGGTTTTCTGGTGATAAATTTCCTCATCTTTTCTATATTTGTGATTGTTTTTATTTCCCCTTCATATTTGACGGAAAGCTTTGATGGATATAGTATTTCTGAATGGAAATTCCTTTTTTTCAGTACTTTAATTATTGAAGTCCAATCTCTTCTGGCTTGCAGAGTTTCCGCTGAGAAATCTGATGACAACTAATGGGCCTTCCTTTATATTCTTCTTTTCCCAGGCTGCCTTAAGAATTTTTTCTTTGTCATTGATTTGTGATAATTTCATTATAATGTGCCTTGAAGTTGGTCTGTTTGGGTTAAGGTAACTTGGTGTTCTGTTTGCTTCTGGATTCAAGGCTCTAATTCTTTCCACAGGCTTGGGAAGTTCTCTTCAATTATTTCTTTGAATATGTTCTCCATTCATATTTCCCTCTCTTTTTCTTCTGATATACCCATTATTTTTATATTGCTCTTTCTGATTGAGTCAGACAATTCTTATAGGGCTTTTTCTTTTTTTTTTTTAAATTTGTAAATCTCTCTATTCTTCTCTCTGTAGTATCTCTAGTTGCCTGTCTTCTATGTCACTAATTGTTTCTTCTATCTGGCCTTGTCTATTAGCTAAGCTTTTTACCTCATTTTTTACTTCACATACTGAGTTTTTCATCTTTATTTGGTTAATTTTTATAGTTTCAGTTTCTTTGATGAAGTGTTCCATTTGTTTATTAAAATAGTTTTTGAGCTCACTAAATTGACTTTTAGAGCTTTCTTGTATTTTGCTGAATATTTGTAGGGCTTCAGTTTTGAATTCCCTGTCATTTAACTTCCAGGTTTCCATGCATTTGAAATTTTTTGTCTAGAGATTTTTCATCATCTATTTGAGCTATGTCTCTGTCTTTTGTATCCATGATATTTGTTTTCTTTTTTCTTAATGTCATTTGAGAGTGGTATTGTTAATAACACTATTGAGATAATTAAGAAAGTAAAAGTTAAAAAAATACAGTGAAAAAAATGAAAATTCTATATTGATAAGTGGAAAAAAAAGTACAGAGAACAAGGAGCAGAAACTGAGGAAAGATGAGAAAAATAGAGAAAAAAATGAATTCAAAATTAAGCAAAATGTCAAAAAGAAAAATATGAGTCCAAAATATAATAATTTGATGATAAATGATGATTGGATGAGAGCAAAAAAAGAAAAAAGAAGAAGAAGAGGGAGAGGAAGAAGAAGAAAGAGAAGAAGAAGAAGAGGAAGAAGAAGAGGGAGAGGAAGAAGAAGAAAAAGGAGAAGAAGAAGAGGAAGAAGAAGAAGAAGGAGAAGAAGAAAAAGGAGAAGAAATGAGTAGGATGAATAAAGAGAAAAAAGGGATATAAAAGAAAAATACAAAATAAAGAGAAAGAAAATGTAAAAAGAAAACAGCACAAGTAAAGGTTTCTGAAATGAAACCGTCACAAGAAACAAGAATGAAAAATGTAGCAACTATGAATAATGTAGTTCAAAAGGAAAATAATAAAAAAGAAAAAGCAAAGAGGTAAAAATGACAAAAAGTGTTAAAAAATGTAATTGTTTTCTGGTTTTGAATGGTAGCTTCTTCCTTTTTATCGGCAGGTGGCACTGTACTAGGAGCCTTGCCTCTGTGGGGCTCTTGGGCAGAGGTCTGGTGTTGTGTCGCTGTGGCAATGACATAGGCCCTCAGTCCCATTGGCTGGCAGGGTTTTTTAGGGCTTTACAATTATCTGGCTCGAGTAATGGCAGTTTCAGTTTTTCAGGTGCCTCTCCGCACACTCTTCCCATTGGAGATAGCAGCCGGGAGACTTAGCTCTAAGATCTACCTCAGCTACTGTCCTTGCAGCAAGGGAATCAATGCACAGCCAGCCCCCCCCCCCCCCCAGCTGCGCTCAAATCACAGTTCTGGGGAAGGTTGTGGCAGCCAGAGCTCTCAGTGTGAGCAGACAGGGCAGGGCCCAGACCAACGGCCAACTGCCTTTCTGTTACACACAGGCAAAATTCTATGGGCCCATGGGTATACAGTGTATCTAGTATGCGTCTGTGCACTGGGGTTTTAATCACGGGCTTTTCCTACTTGCACTGCTTGGTAGCCTGCAAAAGGCCATGTGTGTGTCCAGCTCTCACGACTCCAGCAATGCTCACTGACAGTTGCAGCCATCATTCAGGAGCTCAGTGCAGGCAGTCACAGGCTGAGTCTTCGCCTGTGCACGTGCCTGGCGCTGGAGATTTGTGGAGCCAGGAATGCCCAAAGATGCTGGTGCCCAGGCAGGTGCCTAGTGTTGACAATCTCGGGCTAAGCACTTTGGTCCCTGCACACACCCCGTGCTGGGGATCATTGAGCTAATAGTGCCCAAAGACACTGGTGCTCACACAGGTGCCTAACGTTATTAATCTTGGGCGCAGCACTTCAGCCCATACGTGCATACCCACTAGCTCCCCTGCGGGTGATGCTAGGTGAAACCATTAGCGCTGCCCCGGTGATCATGGAGCTAAGAATGCACAATGATGCTGACGCCAGCCCACGTGGGCACCCTGTGCTGGTAATTTAAGGTGGATCCCACCGCCTGTGCGCAAGCATGGTGCGATTTCAGGCAGAGCCGGTGTGTTCTTTCTTTTGTTTGGGCGTATTCTCTAACTCAGCTTTATCCCCACTAACTCAGTCTCTCCTCTTCACCCTTCTCCAAACAAAAGTGCCCCTACCTCCCATTAGTGCAGAAAGTAAAATGCCCTGTCCTTTGTCTTATATATTCAGCCACTTTTTCACCCAATCATACCTTTGTTGTGTGTAAATCTCGAGTGCTCCTAAGGTTTTTCTCCTCTGTGTTTAGTTGCTAAATTTGTTGAAATTTGTTAAATATGACTCATTTCAAGTGGAGAGATTGGGAGTATCTCTCACTCGCCATTTCTCTGACTTCACTCCAGTTGAATCAGGAAATAACTTTAAAGGGAAGTCAAGAGCAGAAGTTTTGATACAAATTAAGGGTTCATTTTTCAGATGAGGTAACTGGTACTCAGAGGGGTATAGAAAATTGCACGTGGGAACACAGCTACTTGAGTGATAGAACTTGAATTTCAGCCTACATTTGTTTGATAGCACTGCTGTTCCTAAGAGCAGTTATAAGCCTTTATGTTGACAGCAAGCATGGCGAATGCTGCATACTCTATCTCTCTCCTGAAAAGTCATGAGGACAGGTGTGAATATTAAAGACTGACAATTTTGGGAGTAAGGAAATTTGTTTTACTTAATATAACTCAATATTCCTTTTATTTGGTAACAACTGTGAATGGAATTTGCCTTGGCAAATGCTGTTATACGTTTCTTCATTCATCCATTTGTACTCCAGTTTGCATTATCTGTCCTTATGACACTGATTGGAATTCTATCACTAAATAATTCTTTCCAAAAAGGACATTGACCAATGCTTCCATCCAGCTAGAAGGAAAAGACAAACTCCCCCCTGTTCAAGACAAAACCTTAAGTCTTTTAGAGTTAATTTGCTCTAACTTAGGGTCAAGTGGCTGGAGATACGGACCTCACTTAACTTCTTTTGGTCTCAGATATGTTTATTGCTTTGAAATTCTGCTTTGTTTTCCATATTATTTAGGCTATGAAACTGCAGATGGTGAAGCAATGACAGACCTGGGATAGCAGTAAAAATAAGAACATTAAATCTGTTTTTCAAGAGAAAAGAGACTCAATCCAATTACCAGTGATAAGACATACAAAAGTGTCACCTTCAATAATTACTGAAGAACAAGACTTAACAATAAATAATATTACATCTATTCCATTTTTGTCTTATTTTGTTTAAAAATTAATTCCTGCTGAGCAGTTTTTGGCACTAGGGAAATTTGCCAAGACTCATTTCTTTAGAATGACATATAAGTCTCGCAGGACATGCATATAATATAGTACCCTTCTCCAGATTTTACCTAAGTTTAAATATATAGATTTTTATATCCTTGGTTAGAGAATTTTACCATGCCCTATTTTACTATACAATATATATTTATATCTATGTTAGTATAGGCATATTGGAAAACCCATGCTTGTCTGCAAGCTAACATAAGGTACCTTAAGGATTTCTTAGCCTAAATATGACTTATATGCCAAAAAGTTTCACAGCTGTGTGATTTGAGTTTGTAATAATTCAGCACATATATGTACCTTTTTTTTTAAAGTAAAAGTGTCTTATTGAACATTTTGAAGATCTCAAAAAAAATAGGCAGGAATCAAGTCTAAATTCAAATTTTTTTCTTGAGTTAAATTTCTATACCTAACAGTTTTGACACAGGGAAAAAATCAAGACAGGAGGGCGTGATTCGCTCTTAGTTAATTGTAGAATGAATCCATATTTGTAATGAGTAGTTTTTTTATGGCAGCATTGTTGGCCATGGGTAGGACAGATAATGCTGTCCTTTCCTGGTTATCTGTGTCTGATTTCTTTGTACATCACTGCTTTCTTCTATGACCTCATGCAAAGTCACATGAGAATTATCTCTACCCAGTGTAGTACAGGCATGCCTTGTTTTACTGTACTCCACAGATATTACATGTTTTTAACAAATTGAAGGCAAGACCCTCCACCATTAAAAAATTATGACTCACTTTATTGCAATACTTACTTTATTGCAGTGGTCTAGACCCGAGCTCCAGTATCTCTGAGGGGTACCTCTAACTGATCTTTATTTTTTAATTTTTATTAATTTTAAATTATTGTGTTTACATGGATTCAAGTGTCTCACTGAATATAACACCCTCACCCCCACCCCCACCCCCATGTCCCTTTTTATACCCTCTTTGCCCCTCCTTCCCCTAAATCCCTCCCTTCTTCCCTCTGGGATTTGCTGTCCTGTTATCTGTATCTATGTGTTATGTATATATAGTTTCACAAATCCCTTCACCTTCTCTGATCCCATCCCCTCGTCCACCTTTCCTCTGACTGCAGTCCCTCTGGTCCCTGTGATCCCGCCTCTGTCCTTATTTCATTCCTCAGTTCACTTTGTTCATTGGATTCCACATATATGATATTTTTCTTTCTCTACCTGGCTTATTTCACTTAGCATGATAATCTCCAGAAACATCTATGCTGTCGCAAAAGGTAAGATTTCTTTCTTTTTCATGGCCACACAGTATTCCATGGTGTATATGTACCATAGCTTTTTAATCCACTCATCCACAGATGGACACTTGGGCTGTTTCTAGATCTTGGCTATTGTAAACAATGCTGCAATAAACATAGGGGTGCATATCTTCTTTTGAATCAGTGATTTGGTGTTCTTAGGATATATTCCTAAAAGTGGGATGGCTGGGTCAAAAGGCATTTCCATTTTTAATTTTTTGAGGAATCTCTATACTGTTTTCCACAGTGGCTGCACCAGTCTGTATTCCCACCAGCAGTGCAGGAGGGTCCACTTTTCTCCACATCCTCACCAGCACTTGTTATATGTTGTTTTGTTACTAAGCACCATTCTGACAGGTGTGAGGTGTATCTCATTGTAGTTTTAATTTGCACTTTTCTGATGATTAGTGATGTTGAACATTTTTTTCATATGCCTATTGGCCATCTGTATGTCCTCGCTGGAGAACTGTCTAGTCAGTCCTTTTACCTACTTTTTAATTGGATTCATTACCTTCCTGGTGTTGAGTTTTAGAAGTTTTTTAATAGATTTTGATTGTTAACCCCTTATCATATGTATTGGCGAATATGTTCTTCCATTGTGTGGGTTGTCTTTTTATTTTGTTCATGGTGTTTTTGCTGTGCAAAAGCTTTTTAGTTTGATATAGTTCCATCTGTTTATCCTGTGCTTTATCTTACTTGCCCATGGAAATAAATTGGCAAAAATATTGCTACGAGAGATGTCAGAGAGTTAATGCCTATGTTTTCTTCCAAGATGTTTATGGTTTCACGACTTAACATTTAACTCTTTTATCCACTTCAAATTTATTCTTGTGAATGGTGTAAGTTGGTGGTCTAGTTTTATTTTTTTGCAGGTACCTGTTCAATTTTTCCAACACAATTTGTTAGAGATTGTCTTTACTCCATTGTATGTTCTTACCTTCTTTGTCAAATATTAATTGACCAAAAAGTGTGGGTTTATTTCTGGGTTCTCTGTTCTGTTCCATTCATCTGTATGCCTGTTCTTTTTTTTTTTTTTTTTGTATTTTTCTGAAGCCAGAAATGGGGAGAGACAGTCAGACAGACTCCCACATGCACCTGACCAGGATCCACCTGGCACGCCCACCAGGGGGCGACGCTCTGCCCACCAGGGGGTAATGCTCTGCCCCTCCGGGGCGTCGCTCTGTTGCGACCAGAGCCACTCTAGCGCCTGGGGCAGAGGCCAAGGAGCCATCCCCAGCGCCCGGGCCATCTTTGCTCCAATGGAGCCTTGCTGCAGGAGGGGAAGAGACAGAGAGGAAGAAGAGGGGGAGGGGTGGAGAAGCAGATGGGCGCTTCTCCTGTGTGCTCTGGCCGGGAATCAAACCCGGGACTTCTGCGTGCCAGGCCGACGCTCTACCACTGAACCAACTGGCCAGGGTTGTATGCCTGTTCTTATTCTAGTACCAAGCTGTTTTGAGTTCAATGGCCTTGTAATATACCTTGATATCAGGAATTGTGATACCACCCACTTTCTTCTTCTTTTTCAAAATTGCTGAGGCTATTCGTGTTCTTTTTGGTTCCATATAAATTTTTGGAATATATGTTGTATATCTTTGAAGTATGCCATTGGTACTTTAATAGGAATTGCTTTAAATTTATAGATTGCTTTGGGTAATATAAACATTTTAATGATGTATATTCTTTCTATCCATGAACACGGTATATGCTTCCATTTGTTTATATCTTCCTTGATTTCTTTTTTCAATGTCTTATAATTTCCCAAGTACAAGTCTTTTACCTCCTTGGTTAAATTTACTTCTAGGTGCTTTATTTTTTTGTTGTTGCAATAGTGAAAGAGATTGTTTCCTTAATTTCTCTTTCAGACAGTTTATTGTTGGTGTATAAAAATGCCACTGATTTCTGAATATTAATTTTGTATTTTGCCACCTTGCCAAATTTATTTATCAGGTCTAGTAGTTTTTTGACTGAGACTTTAGGGTTTTCTATGTACAGTACCATGTCATCAGCAAATAACAAAGTTTTACTTCTTCTTTTTCAATTTGGATGCCTTTTATTTCTTCTTCCTGTCTTATCGTTGTGGCTAGGACTTCCAGAACTACATATGTTGAATAAGAATGGTGAATGGGGTCATTCCTGCTTTGTTCCTGATCTTAAAAGGATTGCTTTTAATTTTTGCCCATTGAGTATGATGTTGGCTGTGGGTTTGTCATAGATGGCTTTTATTTATGTTGAGGTATGTTCTCTGTATTCCCACTTTACTGAGAGTTTTGATCATAAATGGGTACTGGATTTTATCAAATGCTTTTTTTGCATCTATTGATATTTTCAAGTAAATTTTATCTTTTCTTTTGTTTATGTGATGAATCACATTGATTGATTTGTGAATATTGTACCAGCCTTGCCTCCCCGGAATAAATCCCACTTGATTATGATGTATGACTTTTTTAATGTATTGCTGTATCCAGCTTGCTAATATTTGGTTGTAAATTTTAGCATTTATGTTCATCAGGGATGTTGGTCTATAGTTTTTTTTTTCTTTGTAGTGTCTTTATCTGGTTTTGGAATAAGGATAATGCTTGCTTTATAAGAGGAGCTTGGAAGTCTTCTGTCTTCTTGAATATTTTGAAATAGCTTGAGAAGAATAGGTATTATTTCCTTTTGGAATATTTGGTAAAATTCACCTGTGAAGCCATCTGGTCCAGGACTTCTGTTTGTTGGGAGTTTTTTGATGACTGTTTCAATTTCATTTGTTGTAATTGGTCTGTTTAGTTTTTCTGATTCTTCCATATTGATTCTTAGAAGATTGTATGTTTCTAAAAATTTCTCCATTTCACCTAGGTTGTCTAATGTTTTGGCATATAGATCTTTGTAGTATTTTCTTATAATCCTTTGTATTTCTGCAATGTCAGTTGTTACTTCTCCACTTTCATTTTTAGTTTTATTTATTTGAGTCCTCTCTCTTTTTTTCTTGATGAATCTGATTGAAGGTTTGTCAATCTCACTTACCTTTTCAAGGAACCAGCTCTTGGTTTCATTGATTTTTTTTTTAGCCTCTATGTCATTTATTTCTGCTCCAATCTTTATTACAGTGGTACCTTGAGATATGAATTGACCAACATACAAATTTTTTTTAAGATATGAGCTGCGACTCAGTCTGTACTTTTGTTCAAGATCTGAGCAAAATTCTGAGATATGAGTCGTGATTTGGGAAGCTGCCACTAGTTGGTGTGTTGGCACATGCGTCCACTATCAGCAGTTTGATATATGAGTTGACTGACTTACGAGCTCAGTTACAGAACGAATTAAATTTGTATCTCAAGGTACCACTGTATTACCTTCCTTTTACTTCCTCTGGGCTTTATTTGTTGTTATTTTTCTAGTTCTTTTAGATGCAGGGTTAAGTTTTTTATTTGAGCTTTTTCTAGCTTCTTCAGGTATGCCTATAATGCTATGAACTTTCCTCTCAGGACTACTTTTTCTGTTTCCCATAAATTTTGAGTTCTTGTAAGTTCATTTTCATTTGTTTCAAGAAAATTTTTTATTTCTCCCTGGATCTTATTGTTAACCCATTCATTGTTTAATAGCATGCTATTTCGCCTCGAAGTGTTTGAATGTATTTCAATTTTTCTATTGTAATTGATATCTAGTTTCATACCATTGTGATCAGATATGATGTTTGATATGATTTCAATCTTCTTAAATTGATTGAGACTCATTTTGTGTCCTAACATGTGTTCTATCCTAGAGAATGTACCACGAGCACTTAAAAAGAATGTATATTCTACTGATTTGGGGTGAAAGGTTCTGAAGATATCTATTAAATCCAATTGATCTAGTGTGTCATTTAAAGCCACTGTTTCTTTGTTAATTTTCTGTCTGAAGGATCTATCCATTGACGTTAGTGGTGTATTAAAATTCCTACTATTATAGAATTGCTGTTAGTCTTGCCCTTTATGTCCATCAAAATCTGCTTTATATGTTTAGGTGCTCCTATATTAGGCGCATAAATATTTATAATAGTTATATCCTCCTGTTGGGTTGCTCTATTTATTATTATATAGTGACCTTCTTTATCCCTTACTATATAGCTTTTGTGTTAAAGGCTATATTGTCAAGTGTAAGTATTGCTACCCCAGCTTTTTTTTCATTTCCATTTGCATGAAATACTTTTTTTAATCCCTTCACATTCAGTCTATGTGTATCTTTTGATCTGAGGTGGGTCTCTTGTAGACAGCATATGTATGGGTCCTGTTATTTTAACAATGCAGCTACTCTATTCCTTTTGATTGGAGCACTTAATCCATTTACATTTAAGGTCATTATTGACATACTTGTTTATTGCCATTTTATTTCTTAAATCTACATTCCTCTTTTTCTCGATTTTCTTTTCCTTTGCACTTTTTATAGCAGGCTCCTTAACATTTCTTGCAGTACTGGTTTGGTTGTAATGAATTCCTTGAGTTTCTTTGTTTTTGTTTTTTGTTTTCTTTGTCTGGAAAGATTTTTATTTCTCCTTCAATTTTAAATGATAGCCTTTCTGGGTATAGTAATCTTGGTTGTAGGTTCTTGTTTTGCATCACTTTGAATATTTTTTTTCAATTCCTTCTGGCCTCGTTTCTGTTGAGAAGTCAGATGTCATCCTTATGTGGACTCCTCTGTAGGTAATTAACTGCTTTTCTCTTGAAATTTTTAGTATTCTTTCTTTGTCTCTTAACTTTCGCACTTTAATTATGATGTATCTTGGAGTAGGCCTCCTTGCTTTCCTCTTTAATAGAACTCTGTGCTTCTTGAACTTGCGTGATTATTCCTTCATCAGTTTTGGAAAATTTTCAGCTATGATTTATTCAATCAGGTTCTTTATCTTTTGTTTGTTCTCTTATCCTTCAGGCATCGCTATGATGCAGATGTTGTTTCTCTTCATGTTGTCACAGAGCTGTCTTAGATTTTCCTCAGTCTTTATATACCTCTTTTCACTTTGCTGCTCTACTTCTGTGCTTATATTTATTTTGTCTTTGAAATTGCTGACTCGATTATCTGCTTCATCCAGCCTACTTTTGATTCTTTCTAGTGCAGACTTCATTTCTGATATTATATTTGTCATTTCTCACTGGTTCATTTTTGTGATTCTAATGTCCTTGTTGATGCTTGCTATCTCTTTATTTAGGTGTTCATTATGTCCATCCATTGTTGTTCTAAGATCCTTGAACATCCTAAAAAATCATTATTTTAAACTCTGCATCTGGTAATTTTGGTACTTTCATTTCATTCAGTTCTTACTCTGGGGATTTCTCTTGTTGATTCATTTGGGTCATATTTCTTTGTCTGCCCATTTTTTTCTGTATATTAGGTAGCACTATCTGACTTTGAATTTTATATGGTGTATTTCTGAGGAAGATGGGCTCAGTGGTACTGACCTTTAGGTCACCTGTTTTCCTTGTTCTAGGAATGCTGCTTAAGGGTACTATTTTCCTTCCTGTTGTCTTTGAGTATTGAATGCAGTTGGTCCTTTCATGGGTATGCTTATCCCTTCAGGCTGGCTGGTTCTAAGGGTCAACCTTGATCATATGTATTACACACTGTACAGTGTCCATCTATTGGGCATATTTATTCTCCACAGTGTCTGGTGCCTGCTATCCTCTGCCTTTGGGCAAGCTGCTTGTGTTGCTAGCTGAGTCTAGGTTGGTGCTATCACCCACTACCAGTTGTGTTGGTTCTAGATCTTCTTGGGTTTGCATCAGCTGTTGTTTGTAACCCACTGTGGGATACTTGTTTGCAGATACTGCTCTTTTCACTGTTTGTTTATGCATTTTTTGAGCCTGGGTGGTGTGGGAGGGGCCAACCTGTGTATAGTAATCAGCTTCCTCCTGCCTAGAGGTGACAGCAGCTCTGTAAAAGCCCCAAGCTCCATAAGATTTGCCTCTACTTTTCACCTGCTCCACCACCTCTTGCAGTTGCCTGGTCTTCGCACAGAGTCTTCTGTAGAAAGATTGTAGTGTGGGCCCAGACTGACCTCACACTGCCAACCCCTTTGCAGGTTGCAAGCTTGTTGGGTTAGTGCAGCTGAGGTTAAGAATACAACATTAGTGAGAATCCCTGCTTCAGGGGTCTCTTGGTCAGGAGCGCAGTACAGGGAATGTGGCTCCTACTTCAGATCCTAATCCCTCAGCCACTGCTGGATACTCAAATTTTATTTCTCCCCAACAAGGTGAGCAGCAGTTTCAAATTAATGTGAGGCTGACAGTACCCTCTTCAGAAGCTCTTATAGCTTGTGAGATCCTGGTCTCAGGGAGGAAGACTGAAAGAGTCCTCTCCTGGGGCTGACTGTGCCCCTCCAGAAAGTGGCTAAGCCCATTGAACATATCCAACCTTAAGCTTAGAGGGACCCACACTTTAAATGTCCATGCTCCAAGCCTCTCTCTCTTCCCCCAGAAGAATCTAGCCCAGCACTCGGGCTGGCTGACTGTGAAGCTTTATGCTATCTAATGCACATGAGCTGCTGTGCTGGTGCTCATCACAGAGAGTGGAACTTTCCTCAGTTGAGCCAGGTGTGAGGAGTCCTTCCATTGGATACCACTCTATCAAGGGTTGTTAGATCCTGAACCTATGCTTTCTGCAGCTGGCCACTGGTTTTGCCAGCCCTGCATCTCCCTAGTAGGAACCTGGTGCAGTTCAGTGGGAGACACTGCCTGTGACTGACCCTTAGCAACCTTCTTGGAGCTACAGGCAATCCAGAGATTGTGGCTGCTTCTGCTGGGTCCAGGTGCACGTGGAAATACCAAGATGCATACATAGGCTGACAATTATTCACACTGGGCCTGGGGGAAGGTCTGCTTAAAAGGCCAAGGTTTCCTGATTCCTGCCTCCTGCAGCCTCTGTCTGCTGGTTGCTTATTGGGCTCTGCCAGGAAAAAAAAACCTCTGCTTGAGTCTAAAGCCTGTGGCCATTTAGGGATTAGTAAGGGTGGTGAGTGTGGTTCTGCCCCCAGCCCCAGGTGTCAGTCTGTTCAGACTTTTCTCACAGGCCTCAGTAGGGTGTGGCCCTGAAGTGTGGTGGGTGTGGCCTCTGAGATCCAGAGGTGTGGTCTGCCTCTACTCTGGACAGTTTCCACTGGGTCTCCCATGAGTTGGAATTATCAGTCTTAGACTCAGGAGCATGGAGTGTGTGAAGCTCCAGCCTCAACACCAGAAAACTGAGTCACTGGTGCACCCCCTGCTTCCTGGCCTCTCAGAACAGACCCATCACCATGACTGGGGTAGGAGAGCCTTCTGAGGGCAGAGCTTATGCTTCTCCCCAGGCTGGTGCCACTCAGAGGGAATTGCTCTACCCAAGAAATATGGCGACTGCACACTAGAGAATGACTCATTACAGGGGTTCTAGTAGTTATCCCCCACAGTGTCTCTCTGTGGGCCTCCAACTTTACACTCTCCTCATGCAACTCCAGTCCTCTCAGCTCTCCTTCACTAGAGCCCTGGGTAAGTGGCTATGAACAAGATTTTCTGTGTGGGCCCTTTAAGATGGAGCATGCATCTTCGAGAGCTGTTTCTCTTTCTCTCAGACTGAAACCCTGCTCTTTTCACCACCAAATGCTGTCTGGACACCTCTTCTAGGCTCTGGGACTCTAGACAGAAACTCTGGACCTGGTGCTAAGGGCCCACACCTTTCAGGGTGACCCTTCCTATAGTGAGAGTCCCTCTGGACCCTCAGCTGCCTCTCGCTCCTGGGAGCAAGACAGCCCTTTCCACATCTCTGCCCTTTCTACAAGTCTCAATGTGGCTGCTTCTGTGATTCTTGGTTATAGACTCCTCTTCCTTCAGTCCAAAGTTGGTTTTTCAAGGTGATTGTTCTTAAATTAAGTTGTAATCCAATTTGTTCCTGGGAAATGGCAGTTGGAATGTTCACCTACTTTGTCACCATTTTGAATTGCCTCTATCTGATCTTGAAGAAGATACTTTTAGAAGTTTCATTGATATATTTTGTGTGTAGGGGGATATATGTAAGAACAGTGTGTACTCCCAGCTTTGTTGGAGTGACTGCCTGACCTATGACCTATTCTTTGAGAACTGCCTTTCTACTCAAGGGGCTGCCACATAGGAACCTGTCTGCATAGTTCATTCTTTATAGGACACTGACAACAGAGACCATGACCTAATATAGCCTGAAGATATGTGTTTAAAATCAGAAGGTTTAGGGCCCTTGCCAGTTAGCTTAGTAGATAGAGCATTGGCCCTGCATATGGATGTCAGGGCAGACAAGAAAGGCAACTGTCTACTTCTCTTCCCCTCTTCTTGTTCTTTCCTTCTTCTCTTGAAGCCAGTGACTTGATTGGTTGAAGTGTTGGCCCTGGGCTCTGAGGATAACTCAGTTGGTGTAAGCTCATCAGCCTCAGGTGCTAAAAATGTCTCAGTTGATTCAAGGATCAGCCCAAGATGGGGGGTTGCCAGGTGGATCCCAGTCGGAGTGCATGCAGGAGTTTGTCTTATTATCTCTCTTCTTCTCACTTAAAAATAAATCATTTTGGTGAAACCTGGATTTCTGTTATTACATAGCCAAAGTTAAGAAATGCATAAGACATTGTTGCAGTCCCTTTTCTTCTAACTTCTTGTTTCATGCCAGGTCAGCTTCACACCTTTAATGACCTGCTTGGCACCTGCAGGTATTTGAATTGTTAACACATGTGGAATGTTCTTGACAAGCTAGTTTAGTTAACCAGATTTTTTCCTCTGGTCACTTTTAAGTGGTGCTCAGGACACTCCTTGATTTTCACTTAAGATGCAAAGACACGCAAGAATTTGGTCATATCAATGCCAAAGCAGAGAGGGCACATCTAAAAGTGGAAGCAGGATGTGAATGTTCCAGAGAGAAGCAGAGGCCTGAGCTCCTGTAGCCCCAGAGAAGAGTGTAAGCATGTTGATATTGGATCTCAGTGACTTCCAAGTCTCTGGCTTTGGGTCCTTGTATGGTCTGGACCTTATGGTTCTTGTACTTCCTGTCCTCTGAGCTGTGGGGTACCTCTATTTTCTTATCCAGGAGCCCATTTTACTTGAGCTTCATAAATAGAATCTAGTTTTTTGAAACCAAGTAAATCCTAATTAAGAGGCTTTCACATGGTTTTTATGATACTTTGTTTGAATGGGGAAATCGAACTTTAGGTTTCCAGTGATTTGTCATGAATACTCGAATTAAGTTAAAACAAATTTGTAACAACTGAATAGGATAGTCGAGTAGACTGTTGGAAATCACTGGACTACTCTGTTGAAGCAGCAGAACAAAACTTTGGGATCATTGAGCAGTGTTTTGACCATTAGAAACTTTTGAGTTCAAGACTTCCCTAAAAAACTATACCTATTCTTAAGCTGACATACTGATATTTGTCACTGTAAGAAACATTGAAACCTGTAGAGAATAGTTTCTGAGTTATTTGAGCCACACCAACGACAGTTGCTGGGAAGCATACTGTCAACGGATCGAGAAAATGCTCTGGAAAATGGCTGTTCTGCACCTTGTTTTATACGTCAGAATCAAAGGAGAAGACACAAGCAGTCACATGGAATCCGTTGCTGGTAGATTAGGGAGGCAGGAGAAAGCAAGGCAGGGAATCTCTGGAACTGGATTAAAGTAAAAGAATTAGACACTTCTTTTACATTTGTGGATATAGGACAGTTAGCTATCAACAAGTAACACGATAATAACAACAAGGGGATTTGTGATCTCTGCTCTGGTGGTCAGGTATATTATCATAAATGCAAAAAAGGACAACAGATAGGTTAAATTAAGGTAATGATTGACCTTTGTTAGAGAAAAATACCTGCCTAGGACAGTAATACCTACCATGAACTGCTCTTAGTTAGGAAGTTTTAATTTCAGACCATCCTGTGTGGTTACTCTATGTTTCTGAGTTTGTAAGGCTACCATGCAGGGCCCCCTGAGCTTGTCATGTTTAGTATGTGGCCCCTTTTTTATCCACAGATTCCACTGTGATTCTGAATATACTAGAAAGTTGCCTGGCTTCCTAATCTTAATATTTTTAAAAGTATAATATAATATTTTATATATATAAAATAATATATTTGGAGCATAATAAACTAACTACCAAAGCCACAATTCAATTTAAGAACTGTAACATTGCCATTTATCATGTGTTCCTTCCCTGCCTTTCCACTCTAACAGTAACCATTATGCTGAAGGAATGGACGTCCTGGATGAATTTTTTACTCATGCTTTCTTTGCTTTTATTTTCTCATATAAAATAGTTTTGTCACACATATCCCTAAATAAGATATATTTTAGTTTATGAGTGTTATAAAAAATGGCTTTATGTCAGTACTTCCCAGCTTCTTCCCATGATGGCATACATTGAACTTGAAAACACTGTACAGTGCTGCAGGCTAAATGTTTACTTACACCCCAAGACTATGCCAGTCCAGCGACTGTTCAACTGCGGAGCTAAGGGGATCAGGATGTTGGGACACTGTAACCTAGTTACTGAGGCAGAGAACTTAGAAAAAACTGCTGTGTGTAGTCTTCTGTACATGCTGTTTGCCCTAAATTTTTTATCTGTAAGATTTACCCCTATAGGTTTATCCCTATAGATTTATCCCTATAGGTTTATCCCTGCAGCGTGTGGCTACAGGTCATTCCTTTTTGCTGCTCAACAGTGTTTCTCTGTGCACTTACAAGTGTTTCCATCTTCTTCTGTTTAGCCCCCTCTTTGCTTTTCATTTACACTTGGGATTGCACCAGCCTACTATGACTTATGGAAACTGATTTTTTTATCTGAAGTGAGAAGTGGAGAGGCAAACAGACTCTTACATATGCCCGACTGGGATCCACCTGGCATGCCCACTAGGGGGTGATGCTCTGCCCATCTGGGGTGTTGTTCCGTTGCAGCCAGAGCCATTCTAGTGCCTGAGGTGGAGGCCATGGAGCCATCCTCAGCACTTAGACCAACTTTGCTCCAGTGGAGCCTTGGCTGGGGGGGGGGGGGGGGGAGAAAGGTGAGGGGAAAGGTGGAGAAGCAGATGGACACTTCTCCTGTGTACCCTGACCAGGAATTGAACCTGAGACATCCACAGGCCAGGCCAATGCTCTACCACTGAGCCAAACTGCCAGGGCTGGAAACTGAATTTGATTTAATGTTTTTCTAGGTTTTTATATTTTGGTTTTAAAAATCTGTTTAGGACTCTGACTGAGTAACCATCATCCCAATATGCCAAGGTTATGAGTTAAATCCCCAGTCAGTGCACATAAAAGAAACAAGCAATGTATGTATAAATAAATGGAACAACAAATCGATGTCTCCTCTTCTCTCTCTCCCCCTCTCCATTTTCCTCTCTTTCTAAAGTCAACTTTAAAAATATCTGTTTTGGGACTTTGACAGGTTGGCTCAGTGGACAGAATGTCAGCCCTGCATGCAGATATCTCAGATTCGATCTCTAGTGAAGGCACACATGAAAAGACCATCTGCATCTCTTCTCCTCCCTCTCCCCCTTCTCTCTCTCTTCGCCTCTCACAGTCAGTGGCTCAGTTGGTCCAAGTGTCTTTCTCAGGTGCTGAGGATAGCTTGGTTGATTTGAGCACCAGTCACAGATTGGGGGTTACTGGGTGAACCCTGGTCAGGGCACATGTGGAAGTCTGTCTGTCTATCTCCCCTCCTCTCACTTAAAAATCTGGTTTTGGGTCTCAGAGTAGGCAACAAAAGGTAGAATTAATTTGGACATGCAATCATATCTAATTATATCATTAGGATAGAATAGCAATATATGCCAGTGAATCACCTTCAGATCAGTGGAAATTTACTTTAGACAAGCTAACTAAGGAATACTGAATTACAAAGATTTTATAATGGCATCAATGTTTTTGATATTTAATATGTTTTGGGCTCTGAAGTGAACTATATAATTATTTCGTTCAGCAATTACAAATCTATGTCACTTCATGTTCCAGGTCCAGTTTATTGGTAGTGTTTGCCATGTGTGTACTACTGGAAAAGTATTCTGAGTCCATGTCTGGGCTCTTTGGTGAAACATTCAGTGATCAGTTATTGATGTTTGCCCTGAGTATGCATAATGGGAATAAGGACATACATGCAACATATTTACTTTCTGAAAACTAGGTCTCCATATGCCTCTCCTTCTATGATTGTCTTGAAACTGTCTGGATCATCTGAATGTTATTTAATTTGTAGCTTACCCCTGTTGAAAAACCAAATCATAATTAAGTTAAAAAGTTAAAGAGCATCACATAGCTGTGTGGTTTTCTTTGGCCATTTGTTATGGTCTCTAATTACCTTCGCCACAGGATGCTTTCCTTAAAAGTATCGAAAATATTCTACTCCTTTAGTAAGGCATATTTTATCATCATTATTGAGCCTCAAACTGAAAAATAAATAAAATGCCCTTTAGTAGCCTCAGTTTCAAGGTTTTGAACCCAGCTATATATAGATACATCTTGTCCACTGTAATGTAAAACAATTAGAGTAATAAACCTTTATTTTTCCAGAGCCTATTAAACAGTATTTTTAGATAATGTCTTTTTATGTCCTTCATTTATGAGTGTTTGGTTAGGAAATGGTCATAAAAAAGCTTCATAGCTCAATTGAATAATGCATTCTCAAAAGTAACTGCCAAGTGTAAATTCCACTGATATACATTCATGCAGATGAGAGTATATAAAAAACCAGAAACTCATAGCAAAGGTCATTGAATTATGTATAGGTCAGAATGCTTTCCATCTGGATTGTGTCATTTTAGCAAATGACATCATGTGTCCGTTGGAAATATAGCTTGAGTCATTACAGATTGGCTTCTTCTTAGTGGTAAGGCTTAATAAATAAATATATTAGACTCTGTGAGAGCAGATTTGCATAATTAGGGCATAGTGATGAAGGCTTCTTATTCTGGAGAAAACCTTTGGGTCCCATCCACCAATTTCTAGTTTCTTATCCTTCTTAGTCAATTGAAGACAAAAGAGCTGGGAATGAGCCAGACTCTCTGTATCTAACTGCAGTGGATATCGTTCCATGAAATTGGCAGCAGGGAATCAGTGGTAATAAATCTGGCGCCCTTCTAATCTCTTTTACCTTGACAACTGCTCTTCTGAAATACAGCTGCTTGGACCCTGTAAATTTGGTTTATAATTTCTGATCTGATGAGGAGTGGTCACACCAGATTGCCAGGCTCCAGAGTGACTGGCAGGATGTGATGTTGTATGAGATGGGAAGGGATGTTGGCATTTTCCAGCAGGAGCTGAATTTAGCTTACAGACTAAGTGACAAAAGGAGCTGCCAACTTTAGTCATTTCTGATTAGTCAGGGCTTCAGGAGGTAAATGTTACTTGACAGAATTTAATGTGTGATTTTTCCCTCCCCTCAGAATATTTTGGAAATGTTAAAAAGTTGTTGACTTCTTTTTAAAAAGTAGGATGACTTAGAATGAAGGACTGAGTAAAGATTGTCATGTTTTTATTTATTTATTTATTTATTTATTTATTGTCTTTTTAAATTTTTTTAAATAAATTTTTATTAATGTTAATGGGATGACATTAATAAATCAAGGTACATATATTCAAAGAAAACATGTCTAGGTTATCTTGTCATTAAATTATGTTGCATACCCCTCGCCCAGAGTCAGATTGTCCTCCGTCACCCTCTATCTAGTTTTCTCTGTGCCCCTCCCCCTCCCCCTAACTCTCTCCCTCCCTCCCCCCACCCCTGGTAACCACCACACTCTTGTCCATGTCTCTTAGTCTCGTTTTTATGTTCCACCAATGTATGGAATCATGTAGTTCTTGTTTTTTTCTGATTTACTTATTTCACTCCGTATAATGTTATCAAGATCCTACCATTTTGCTGTAAATGATCTGATGTCATCATTTCTTATGGCTGAGTAGTATTCCATAGTGTATATGTGCCACATCTTCTTTATCCAGTCTTCTATTGAAGGGCTTTTTGGGAAGAAATAGAAATGGCCAACAGATATATGAAAAGATGCTCAGCTTCATTAGTTATTAGAGAAATGCAAATCAAAACTACAATGAGATACCACCTCACCCCTGTTAGATGAGCTATTATCAACAAGACGGGTAATAGCAAATGTTGGAGAGGCTGCGGAGAAAAGGGAACTCTCATCCACTGTTGGTGGAACTGTAAAGTAGTACAACCATTATGGAGGAAAGTATGGTGGTTCCTCAAAAAACTGCAAATAGAACTACCTTATGACCCAGCAATCCCTCTACTGGGTATAAACCCCAAAACCTCAGAAACATTGATACGTAAAGACACATGTAGCCCCATGTTCATTGCAGCACTGTTCACAGTGGCCAAGATTGTCATGTTTTATAGGCATTTCCAGTTGAAATCTAAGTTTGATTCTGAGTCCCTAGAAGAAAGAAGGCTTGGGCATTCTTAGCAATGATGAAAGGAATAGTCCTTGCCTTTAGGAAGTTCATGGTCTAGTGGGAAGACAGGTATGCAAACAGATTGCCACAGTAAAAATGATAGCTGTTCTAAGAAGAGATCTCTATACAGGGGTCCCTTGTCTATTGCAGAACCCCCCACAATAGGTGAAAATCCACAAAGTAGCCACCTTATATTTATTTTATTACTTATATATATTTTAAGGCTTTATAAACCCTCCCTGCACTCTTATAAACCTTTCCCACACTGTTATTAACCTTTTCCAAACCCTAATAAACACTTCCTATGCTCTTAAATACTTTCTATACTCTTAAACCTACGTAATTTAACAACATATAAAATTCTATATGGATACTCACCAGTGAATATACAGTAATATTTTTAATATGTTTTAATTAATACTTTATACTATTTTTAATTTTTAGCCTAGGAAATGCTTATTTTACCACAAAAATAATTAAAATAATATATAAAAATACCTATATACCACAAAATCCCGTGATATAGTGAAAAATGTGTAATACAAAATTAGATATATACAATTTAAAAATCCACGATACAGGCCCTGGCCGGTTGGCTCAGTGGTAGAGTGTGGGCCTGGCATGCAAGGGGTCCTGGGTTCGATTCCCGGCCAGGGCACACAGGAGAAGCGCCCATCTGCTTCTCCACCCCTCCCCCTCTCCTTCCTCTCTGTCTCTCTCTTCCTCTCCTGCAGCGAGGCTCCATTGGAGCAAAGATGGCCCGGGCGCTGGGGATGGCTCCTTGGCCTCTGCCCCGGGCACTGGAGTGGCTCTGGTTGCAGCAGAGCGACCCCCCGGAGGGGCAGAGCATCGCCCCCTAGTGGGCAGAGCGTCGCCCCCTGGTGGGCGTACCGGGTGGATCCCGGTCGGGCGCATGCGGGAGTCTGTCTGACTGTCTCTTCCTGTTTCCAGCTTCGGAAAAAAAAAAAAAATCCACGATACAGTGAGATTGCAAAAAGTGAGCTGTGATATGGTGAGGGACAACTGTAAATCAATAACAATAACAGTCAATAACAATTTTTTGACACTTATTTTATTATTCTTGACCTATTTATTTGGACCCTTGATGGCTGAGAAAGCTGTGTATACTTATTATCATGGTATATCGAGAGTAAACTTTCAGCTTTCTTCCCTATATTTTGGTGATTCAGAGACAATATGGCTGCCCTGTTTGAAATGGTATCATTATTACTATTATTATTATTTTTTTTAAAAGAGTGAGTGTGAAAGAGAGCCAGAGAGAGAGAGAGAGAGAAACATTAGTTTGTTCTTCCACTTATTTATGCATTCATTGGCTAATTCATGTATGTGCCCTGACCAGAGATCAAACCTGCAAAGGTTTCAAATTTGCTTTTTTTATTTCCTCTTTTTAGAGTGGGGGAGAGAGTGGGGGGGGGGGAGCAGGAAGCATCAACCCCCATATGTGCCTTGACCAGGCGAGCCCAGGGTTTTGAAGCAGCGACTTCAGAGTTCGAGGTCCATGCATTATTCACTGTGCCACCACAGGTCAGGCCTATTATCACTATTACTATTCTTATTATTATTCACTTAAAGCCTTAACTTTATTTCAGTAAATCTCCATAGATTTTTTTTTTTTTTTTTTTTGTATTTTTCTGAAGCTGGAAACGAGGAGAGACAGTCAGACAGACTCCCGCATGCGCCCGACCGGGATCCACCCAGCACGCCCACCAGGGGCACACTCTGCCCATGAGGTAGCGATGCTCTGCCCCTCCGGGGCGTCACTCTGCCGCGACTAGAGCCACTCCAGCGCCTGGGGCAGAGGCCAAGGAGCCATCCTCAGCACCCAGGCCATCTTTGCTACAATGGAGCCTTGGCTGCGGGAGGGGAAGAGAGAGACAGAGAGGAAGGAGGGGGGGGGGTGGAGAAGCAAATGGGCGCTTCTCCTATGTGCCCTGGCAGGAAATCGAACCCGGGTCCCCCGCACGCCAGGCCAACGCTCTACCGCTGAGCCAACCGGTAGAGCAGTAAAAATCTATGAGTTCCTCCATAGATTTTTAAGGAACTATTCTTTGATTATGTCTACATATACACCAAAACAAGTGGTTAAATGATGAATGAATAAATCAAGTTGCAGTTGTTCCTTGTGATAACTAACAGCTGCTTTCAAGGTTTATCTCCCTCCCCCACACTATCATGATTGGCTGACATTACAATCTGTGGTCATGGATTCATCAGCTGATTCACTGTGATATAGAGAGCACAAAATGGAGCATGTTAGACCAATCTGACCCTTTTACTCAAGACAAAATATTGCCACCCAACAGACTTCTGTTTATGTCTTATTTTACAGAATTATTCCTAGTTGTGAGGGTGCTGGAGAGAAGGGGTTGTGAATAGAGGCTCGATTGACCAATCATTGTATGCCAAACCTTCAGTCCTATGGTCCAAATATAGCCATTGTTAATAAAAGTGATCATATGATACCTACTATTTTCCCTCTTAATAATATCATGATTTTTATTTCATGTTATTAAATATCCTACTATATTATTTTTAGTGTTTACATAGTATTTTACTTTATGGCTGTACTATAATTAGGAAATCTTTTATTTTGCTTGAAATTTAGGATTTTTATGTTTTACTATAAAAAATAATATAATGGTGAACATCCTTGTAGGTATATCTTCCCCAGAATTCTTTGACCTCTTTTCTTTCATTTGGATTCTCCCTTTTAAAAAGTCTTAAAATAGCAATGATATAAATAACCAGATATTTAGTTACTCTCTCTAAACTGAGTCTGGGGAGAACAATTATTTAATAACTCAGATAACTTAGATTATACCTACAAAATGCAAAATATTTTACTGATTGGACAAAATGGGAGAAGCATTTAGCAAATTCAGAGACAGAATAGGGAGGAGAAAAGAGATCTGCTTTCTGATGGAATCAATGTAATCAGTTAAGTTAAATAGCTTACTGCCTTTTACAGGTCTGGGTAAAGGGGTTGGCAGTGTGCAAATATGTTAATGTTCAGAATCCGTTCTGCTTGAAAATATCTGTCTGGCATTGTGTTTCTTTTTATATAAATGTTGTCAAATGAGTGTGTGAAGGTAGTTCATCTCACAGCTCATCTGTATCAGAACGTATTGCAGGCATGTCAGGTTAAAAGCCTGGCATCTACAGCAGCTAAGACTTTGGCTTTCAGGGAAGTAAAAGAGAAAATGCTGACACCTGCCCCACTTCAACCATCATGGCTGTGGTCTTTGAGAAGGGAGGAACAGTGCCTTGCCTTGTTTGAGTACTGTAATGCTGGTGGCTGAGGCCAGGCAGGTTCACATTGGATTTGGGCGGATGGCAGAGAAACTGCAGAGCCAGAAAGCACTGGGCCATTTCTGTTTAATAGAGTCCCACAACAGCATACAAGGAGAGAGGCAGGGAAAACCACTTCACAGGCAAACAAACAGCAAAAATGGCCCCTCACAATGGCGGGCAGGCAATTCACAATCCACCATCTGCCTTGAGTGCAAGCACCCGTAGTTTTACATAGACTATCAACACGTGGCGCTGTCACATGCTTATGCACTAATCAGGCAAAGTACTTGCAGCTGATAAACCAGCGAGCAAGCCGAACACAGCTGTTTCCCTCACATTCCACCCCTTTAGGGTTGCTCACTTCACTATCTGTGCCACAGGTTATCTTCTGGGATGGTCCCTGTGTGAGGAATGCAGTACATTACATAATAGAGTCTATAGCAACAGCACAAGTTATACAGTAATTACAAAGGTGCCCTTCACAATGTCTGCCTGAGCACTCTGCCCAGAGAGTTAACTGGAGGCCACTTCTAGCTCCCATACCCTATGGTAGGTAGAAGGGCCTGTACAGTCCAGGGATATGTCCACTGAATAAAGTGTCCTTGGCATGTTCCTGCAACTGGATGGGAACAGCTTTCCCACGCAGGAGGGCCTTCACAGGTGTTGCACTCCCCATCAAGGTCTCTCATACTGTCCACAAGCAGCATATCTATCCAGCAAGAGAGCCAGTGCCCTCCTCTGGTCGCATCCAAGATTCCATTATACCCCCTCAATGATTAGTCCACGATTGACAGCCCAGCTGTCTGTGCAGATCACCCAAGGTGAAAGGCCATTACAGGCAACTAGCCAGACAGCTCTTTGATAATGGATCTCAGCACCTTTCTGTAAGTGTTCTGTCTGTTGCCACAAGCCCCATCCAAAC
Source organism: Saccopteryx bilineata (assembly GCF_036850765.1). Taxonomy (NCBI): domain Eukaryota; kingdom Metazoa; phylum Chordata; class Mammalia; order Chiroptera; family Emballonuridae; genus Saccopteryx; species Saccopteryx bilineata. The sequence continues at coordinate 78,896,713 of NC_089499.1, forward strand.
CCATCAGAAGTCCAAGCTCACAAGGCCTGATGGAGTCAAATGTACTCAAGGCCTGTGTCACCCTTATAGTTCTCTTTGCTGCTGCTGCTAAAAAGCACTTATTATCTTCTAAGGCAAACACCTGCTGTGCATTAGACCAGGTCTAAAAGTGGCCTTTGACTCCCCATTAGACGGGTCCCTTGGCCCTCCCCCTATGGGTCTTGGGGATCCTCCTTTTTCTCAGCTTTCTCCAACAAGTAATCCTGTAACCATGCAACCCTAACACCAGCCATTTTCTTGGCAACTGCCAGGGCAGCTTTCTTCCCCCACTTTTCCAGCTGCTGGAACCTCTACTCTGGCTTAAGCTACCACCAAAGCTCTAAAAGGATTTTATTAGACCTGCCATCTAATTTCTTTCTATCTGCCCTGGCCGTGATAAAATCTACCAACATCTGTGTTCAGGTAGCCTTTACAGGCCCAGTTCTCTTGTTAATCAGGGGGGCAGCATGGCAGAAGCCCACACAGCCTATGGCCCTGTGCTGTCTCCAGCTCCCCCAAATCCGCTATCATCTGTATAACCATGCTGATGGGCTGCCCCACATAGGAGCCCAAGATAGCCACTAATGACCCAAAAAGTACTGACAGGGCACTACAGAGAATAAGATTTCTCATCCCTGCCATAAATACTTCCTTACCTGACCCACAGGACCTCGAGTTAAAAGCAGCATTCTTCATATGTTGTTCTCAAAGGACCTGGGGCAGCTCACTGTAGCACTGCCACAGACTCACTGCCCCCAGCAATTCTCCAGCATTCTGCTAGAGCTAGACTGTACGAATGGCAGCCATCACCCATTCTAACAGGGTATGGTTTCCTGGGTTGTCACAGCAGTTCTATAGACACTGCCTCAGAGAAGAGTGTGTGATAATGGTGGCCAATTTCTCTATATCTGTCCAGGAGAGCATGATGCCATCCACCCCTATCTCCCACAACTACAGCAATTAAGTTGCCAGGGGCCTGGTGGGTTTCTCCCTGAATTTCACCCCTAACTTGATCAGCTCTGTCTGGGTGTAGGGCCAGACCACAGAGTGCTCCATTACGTGCAGAGGGGGTTGTGCCTGCACCAGAGGCACTCTTGGCTACTGGGTTTTTACCTTCTGGGTGACCACCAGCCAGTCTTTGAGTCTGCCAATGGCAGATTCATCCTTAACCTTCTCCTCAGAAAAGTCGGAAACGACAACCGCTGGCTCAGAGACTCCCATCTTCAGCACCCACTTCAGCTCCTGAGCTGCCGGCTATTGGCCTGAAGCTGGAACTTGATCTCTTGAGCCTGCAGTGGTTTCTCCAACAAATGTGGCTGCCAATATTCAGCTTCTAGGGAAAACTGCAACTTGTGAAACCATAATTTCTTCTCCAGTGATTGTCCCAGTTCCAGGTGCCTTTAGTGTTCAGTATGCATCTCACACTGGAGCTCTCAAAAGTGGTCAGTCTCTTTTTCCAGCAACTATTGTAGTTCCTGCTGCTGTTGGCACTCAGTCTGCAGCTAATCCTGTAGATTTCAAACTCAGGCAACCTCTTGCTCAGAGCTTTCAGTTCCTGCTTGCAGGGCTGTAAAAAACACCCATCCCATGGCCCCTAAAAAGACAGCCACAGGAAACAGCCAATCCTCTATCCTACCCTTCAAGGGTGTTGGTGGCTGCATACTAATCTAATCTGAATCTTGCTGACTATGCCAATTGTAATGCCGATGGCCAAGGCCAGGCAGGTCCATATTGGATTTGGGCAGATAGTAGAGGAACTGTGGAGCCAGAAAGTGTTGGGCCATTCCCATTTAATAGAATCTTGCAGTGGCAGATGAGCAAACAGGCAAAGGAAAACTGCATCTCAAGCAAACAGACAACAAAATGGCCCCTCACAGTGGCGGATAGGCAATGTGCGATCCGCCATCTGCCCTGAGGGCAAGCACCCATAGCCTTACGTAGACTATACATATGTGGTGCTGCCATGTGCTCAAGCACTAATCAAGCAAAGTAGCGAGCAAGCCCAACACAATTGTTTTCCCAACAAGAACTAACAGTAAAACAGCAAGGCTGAACAGGGCAGAGTTCTGGTACTTGCTGAGGACATTACCTCTTATAACAGGGTTTTAAATGTCAATCCTTTTTCTAATATATATGAGGAACCCTAATTGAGAAGCTGGTCCATATGCTGAATCTATATCCAACTGTGTACATGTGTGTTGTTTTATTGTTTTTTAACATTGCAAAATAAAGTTCATTTTTATGGTGAATTGTTCATGGCCGGCTTTCTGTTCTGTGCCAGAGAACTTGAGGGCAGTGGAAACTGATGAGTATTGAAGATAAAAGAGCAGCATTGACCTTTTGGTAAATCATTCATCATACTGCTTCATCTGTAAGTGGTTTTCCAGTTGCAGCTCATATTTGCTAATCACTGCATTTAACTCTCAGTCAACAGGAGCTGATTGTTTTGTCGTAGATTGCCTTTTCCTCCTTCCTTCCTTCCTTCCTTCCTTCCTTCCTTCCTTCCTTCCTTCCTTCCTTCCTTTCCTCTTTTTCTTTCTTTTCTTCTTTTTCTTTCTTTCTTTTCTTCTTTCTTTCTTTCTTTCTTTCCTTTTTTCCTTCATTTCTTCTTTCCCTCCCTCCCTCCCTCCCTCCCTTTCATCCTTCCTTCCTTCCTTCCTTCCTTCCTTCCTTCCTTCCCTCCTTACTTCCTTTTTTCCTTCCTCCCTCCCCCTCTCTCTCTCTTCCTTTTTTCTTTTTAAAGTATTTACTTGTTATTTCTATAGATATTTCAATACCTATTAGTTCCTCCACCAGAGGGGACTTGTAGACAGAGAGGCAATGGAAATTAATAATTCAGTTACTTTTTGCTGCTCTTCATTGTGATTTGTAAGGTTTCTCCTCAGTAGCTGAGATGGACTTCAAGCACTCTATTTATATACTCTGCTTTGAGTGTTCTTTTTCCCAACAAAACTAAGTTATAAGATGACTATCTTTGGCTATGTCTACAGAACAGTTAACTGGTATTAATGGTCTAGCTCCAGGATATATTTTGGTTTCCATGTTGATGAAAGTCCCATCAGGGGAAAACAAAGTGGAAGGAAAGAAGAGACTCTTAGTTCCACCCAGGGTCAAATATTAGAATTGTGGAAGCTGAATCTGTATCCTGAGCCCAGAGTGGATCCACAGCTGGGCATCTGATAGAATCAACCTCACTAACATCGTGAACAACTGAATTCTTCATTTCTGAATCCTTCTGTCTGACTTTGGCCAATTGCTAGAGTCTAGAAGCATGGTTAATATAGAAGGCCCCCTTAGGGCTGAATCAGCCTACAAGACATGAAGACCAGAATGGACATGTCCTGACACCTGGTCTAGGTGAGGACTCTGTGGAGAAAATAAATTTTCTTCTACATTTCTAAGTTCTTCTGGCTGCTCTAATAATCAAATTGACATGAGGGGAGACAAGATGGCGCTGGAGTAGGCGGATGTACCAACATCTACCTCCCAGAACCAAAGTGGATTACAAACTAATTTTATGAACTATCATCTGGAAAAACCAACTTTGGACTAAACTAAGAGGACTCTTCAACCAAGGAACACTGAAGAAGCCACACTGAGACTGCTTAGTATATCCCAAGGTTCTCTTTACCATGCCACAGTCGCAGAGCTCCAGGGAAAAGCTACCTGGTCTCATCTCTCCAGGCAGAGGAGAACAGAAGTTCCATATCCACACATGCTGTAAATGGCTTCTCCAGTCTACCTGAATCATTACCAGCTAGAAGCAGCAGTCACTGGGACTTGGACATGAGCTGCAAAGTATAGAATGGTGACAACAATTCCAGCGCCATGCGGACTTTTCCTGTGTGGACTTTTCCTGGACTCCTGCTCCCTGTGACAGATCCTAACAGACTGAACTGTGGTTGGGTTGCATTTCTCAGGGATTTGGCAGGGTGATGGGGCCAACTTGGACTTGGTGAACATGTTAAGGACACTACTCTTTTATGGGTTCTTGCTGTATTGGCCAAGAGTTTGCTTAAAGGCTTTTAATCACTGTAAAAAAAAAATAGAAGACTGGATAAAGAAGATGGGGCACATATATACCATGGTATACTAGTCAGCTAAAAGAAATGATGACATCGGATCACTTACAGCAGAACGGTAGAATCTTGATAACATTATGCAGAGTGAAATAAGCGAATCAGAAAAAAACAAGAACTGCAGGATTCCATACATTGGTGGGACATAAAAGTGAGATTAAGAGACATGGACAGGAGTGTGGTGGTTACGGGGGGTGGGGGGAGGGAAGGAGGGAAAGGGGGAGGGGAAGGGGAGGGGTACAAAAAAAACTGGATAGAGGGTGACGGAGGACGATCTCTCTTTGGGTGATGGGTATGCAGCAGAACTGAATGACGAGATAACCTGGAAATGTTTTCTTTGAATATATGTACCCTGATTTATTGATGTCACCCATTAAAATAAAAATTTATTTATAAAAAAAAATTGACATGAGACAGAGTAACAGGAGAAAATAATCAAATTTATGATTATATACAGATGTGGGTTCCATAAGATTATTGGGCCCAAAGACAAATTGGGCAGATGAGATTTATACATCATTTTGTGCTAAGGAGAAAGGGATGGGGTGTGGTTTGGACTTCAAAAAGGATGGTAGGCATATCACATGTAGATGAGAAGAAGCAAACATTTGGTAAACAAATTCTTGCCAGGCCAGCCAGAAACAATCAGACAAGTTGTGTATGGGTGCATGGAGGATGGGGGGCTATCAAACAACCAGACTTTGCTAGTTTCTCCCTGTTTGACACTCTGAATTCATATTATGCTAAGGTGATAGCTCCCTTTAAGCAGGTTTTTCTATCTAAATCCCTTTAATATGTATGGCAGAGATAAAGGGATCTTCTTGAGTCTTTTGTTTTCTTAAAAATAACCAGCTTTAAATAATTACCCCCCAAAGCATATTTTGGGGTGGCAAACTCTGCACCCTTTCAACACTGATGGGAAAGATTCTGTCTTATGACTAAGAGAAATTGACCTTTGTCTACCAGGAAATCTGTATAGTTATAGTGCTATGTTGATTAGCTCCACAGAGGTTGTTTTTTAATTATGTGTTTTTGGCATCTACTAACCTAGGGACTGTGTCACCTCTCTGGGGACAGAGAGTATTTTGGTATTTTGATTGCAATTAAATGAAAATTGAGGACTCTAACAGACAGAAACTAATCAAAAGTGTCTTACTATTCCTTTATTCTCCATCAAATACAGTGTCAAGCAATATCCAGATATTAAGAGCACTCTGCCTGTCTCCTGCCTATCCTGGGATTCTTCCACTGGGTGAGTGATCCTGGGCCCCACACTGGCATTGCATATTTGATTGATGAGCACATATTGACAGAGTTGTTGCTGGTTAAGTTTGTAGCCAAGGCTCGGGCATGATCATGAGGCCATTCTGGAAGTCTGTGTGCATGGTAGGGTGGAAATGGAGGTGCACAACCCTTTTTTATTGTTTTGTTAAGGCATAAATTATCGCCTTGTGGCTGTAGTCAATTAGAATACCTCATTTTGGATAACAAAGAACAAACTTCTTTATATTCTTTTATGGAAACACACACAAAAAATAAGAAACATGATTTCTAAACACAGTATCTTTTAACAGGAAATTTTCAGAAGTTGTAGTTTTTCATCCTTTGTTAGAGATAGAAAGCTGGATTTGGGGGAAGGGACATGTAGATCCCAGAAAAACAGGCAAAAGTCATGTCTGTTAATACCAGATGCTTCTTATGAGATGTAATGATAGTTCTGACATGGTAGTGATATTTTAGACTTTTGAAGGAGGCTTTTTGCAAGTGTCTTACTTCTCCATAACAATATGGTATAGAAGTTGGTCCAGGAAGAGGCAGAAATAAATGTAAATGAGTTTTTGGAATCTTGCTTATTGAAAATGCTGATGCTATTGAGCGTAACTTCCCTCCCCTTCTTGCTCCAGACCCATGAACTTTCCTAGATGCATGCATACGCTTGTCCCTTTTCCTTGGGACTCAGAGATTAAGAAGAATTTTCTGTCGCCTCAAACTCCTTTCTGAATGCTTCCTTTACTTGCTGACCTGGTGACCACTGGCCACATGTATATTTCCATGGACAGTTCCTCGGGTGTCCTAGCCTCATTGATAGGCACAGGTGACTGGCCTTATTGGACAGTGTGGGTGGACAACTCCACCAGCATAGAAAGTCCCGCTGGACAGCACTGCTCTGAAGCTCGCGGCTCTGCCACTGCTCCCTGACACCCTCTCAGGCGGCGGCTGCTTTTTCTGTGTCTGGAGTGGAGTCAGCGTCCTCTTTCATCCTCATTGTCACTTCTAGACAGCTTCTTTTCTCTTCATCCCTGGGAGCACTTTGAGAGCATATGCTATCAGACTGTCCTCCTGACTACTCCAGTGTATTTATTGGACATTTTACCACCTAGTTGGCTCTCTAATACGTGTCACTCTCTTGCCATCATTTTTGGTAAAAGCATCTACACAGAGGGCCCATATCTGGCCTCTTAATTTTCTGAGTTTCTTATTTACAAATGTCTCTTTTTCAACCTCATGATCATCCCCCAGGTCAGTGGCTCTCAGTCTAGGAAATCTTACTCCCCTTGGGAGTGCTTCTGGCCTTTGGAGGCAGGAGCTGAGGATGCTAAATGTCATTTGTCACCTGAAGCAGTCCTAACCAGTGAAGAATTGTTTCATCCTAAATGCTACAGTGCCCTTGTTAGGAAACACTGTGCTAACCTTCAAAACATGTTTCAAAGCATTGCTCTCTGACCTCTACCTCCTGTCTTCCCAGGGATGCCAACACATGTGACAGTAGTATTACAACGCCAACAGACATCTTTGAGCCTTTGGGGCCTCCAGACTGTTGACCTGCTGTTCATACGCACTGTTCAGCGTCCCTCTCCAGCCCCGCGTCTTCCCCGGCCCCATTTGGGTGCTGTGGTGGACCTCTCCTTTGCTTTGTCATCCTCGCCTGAAAAACTGACCCTTAGCTTTCTTGTCCAGTTTGGGCTGATTGTGGGTGAACAGGGAGGAACACGGAACTGTGCTAGCCTGCTGTGCTTTAAATGTATGTCCACAGAGTCCCCATGGGTTCTCTGTTATGCTTGGCAGGCCTACATCATGTACCTAGTATTTCTACTCTCCGAGACAACATTTCATACCTTTACTTCGACCTCAAGCCTCCAACTCCCATCTTCAATTTCCACACTCGTCAGATTCCCTCACTTTCATGTTTCATTGGGAAGAGAGAAGCTCCCGGAGCAAGCTACCTCATCTCCTGCACGGAGCGGCGCCCTGCCCACCGCCACCGCCCACGCCCACCGCCTCCCGCCAAGCTGGTCCCCCTACCTGTCCCTTTCGAATTCTGCGCGAACTGTAGGAACTGTATGAAGCCCCCGGTGGCTCCTCCGTCTTCTTCAGAATTCAGTCTCATCTCTTGCTGTAACCTTGAGGCCCATCAAGATCTAGTTCATGCTTTTCTTTCTCACTTCATCTCGCATCACCCTGCTGCTTACCCCCTGTGGCCTGGTCACACAGAGTTTCTTGCTGTTTCCCACGTGTCAAGCTTATTCCCACGTCAGCATCTTTGCCCTGCTGTTCTGTCTGTCTAGAAGCCTTTCCCCCTGATATGTCTATGCCTTCCCCTTCATCTCAGCTTTCTCTCCCACGGCATCGCTGCAGAGAAGCCTCCGTGAGCACAGTGCCTTGAGCACACTGCCTGCATTAGGCGTCCTCCTGGGGTTCTCCACTTCTCATCTCTGCTTCATGTTTCTTCATAGGACTCATCACTGCCTGACACCATATTGTCAATTTGTGTTAATTTGCTTATTTTCTGAATACAACTTGTGAGAATAAGGAATTTGTCTGTCTTGTTTGCTTCTTATCCTCAATGCCTAGAAAAATGTTTGGCACTCAGAGTACTTATTAAGTATTTAACACATTTTTGATAAATGAATATGAATAAATAAAACTTACTGACTACAGTGAGAGAGGCTCTTAATTTGGCATGTCTTTACCTCTCTAAACTATATGAAAACTCAGTTCTTTCAGCAATTTTCTCTGTTTGAAAGATTGGGACTTCTTTTGTACAATGTCCCATAATATCATTTGGCTTTCATTTGATATAAACACATAATTTACATATTAATTCTGCCTTGTTCTTTTCTCATTAGCCCATAACATTTAAAATAGAACATTGCTTGGCAATACTGTGGGTTTTTATGATGTCTTATTAAAGTCTCCATTAGTTAAGTATCTTAATAAGTGAAAGCTTTGTTCGGTAACACTGTCTTTCAGCTGCACACCATCTCCATTGAAGAGCACATTCACAGACACGGGACAATTTTAGCATTAGGACATGCCAACCTAACAGCCAGATGTGCTTGCTGACACATTGAAAGTTAAAAGCTGTCACTGTAGGTAATCATTGGGTGCCAGTGACACTGAGAATAGAACAGATTGGATGGGGGAAAGAAAAGACAAACTCAGGCACTGCTATTGGAAAGTACAGCTCAATTATCAGGCTGTCATTTAAATTCTTTAGAATGTTAATTGGATAAAACCACAAGTTAAAAAAAAATGATCACAGTATGTTTAGAGCTATGAGACTATGTCTTTGGATTTCACTTTGAATGACATTGACCTGCAGGGTAAAGTTCAAAGATCTAGCTTATAATGCTAGGCCCTCATTTAACTGGAGGATGGACTGGAGTAGAAGGTAGGAAAATGAAACCAGGGAGAGAAAAAAGACACTAATACAATTGCTTAAGCAAAAGAAGATGATAGGCTGTGGTGGGAAAGAAGAAGAGAGGAAAGGAAGAGGCAGAATGAGGGCTGCATTAGGTAGGAATGAAAAATAATGGGCAAGGGAAGTACAGAAACATCAGAGGTGGGTGACAAATGGAATCTTTTACGTCCATGTTACAGATAAAGAAATAGAGTAGCAGATTGGCCTTCTGAATTTGGGAATTTTTCTGTGTTATTTGTGTAAGGCTTTATTACCTTGTATCTTTAAAAGAATATAGTTTGCTAATGTGTCTAAATGACTTACTGAGAATAGCTACATTATGAGTCTAAGCTAGATACAGCAGTGCTTGCTGTGGTGTGCAATATTTGGTACATATAGATAATCCTATATTGTTGTTTTTGGGAAATTGATCTATATTATTGTTGAAATAATGCCAAATATACTAGTAATCACATCAAAGGTAAAATGATTCATTTTATCCATCAACAGACAAAGATTCTTAAGTTTGATGGGGAAAGGGGAACAGCTCTATTCTTTTTACAAACTATTTACAAAGGACACACTTGTTAAGGCTTGGGAAGACTGAAAGAAAATAGACAGAAAATGATATAATATACTATAAAATATTTTTCAAAAGAAAGCTGTTGACACTGTGCTACTATCAGACAAAATGCACTTTAAAAAAGTATTATTGCAGATGCAGAGTTATTACTTAATGATAAAGAACAACCTACCTTATCTAGTAGAGTCATTTCAAAAATATGTAAAGTGAAAATTGACAGAATCATCATGAGGTATTGAGAACATGGGTAATCATAATTGGGGAGTCTTAAAACACACCTCTCAGACAGTGATAGATTAAATAAACTAAAAAAATTAGTAAGGATAAAGAAGATTTGACTATTGTAACTGATTAGCTTGATCTAATGGACATGTGTAAAACTTTTAATTTCAGTATCAGAGTACATACATAGGAAACCTTACTTACCACTGGTGAATAAAAATTACATTAGCTATATTCTTTAATCTCAGAGAAAAAGAATCAGGAGACCAAAAATCAAAAGACATCAAACACTTTGTACATTTGCAACCTGGCCAGGTAGGTCAGTTGGTTAGAGCATTGTCCCAATACCCCAAGGTGATGGGTTAAATCCCCAATTAGGGCACATACAATAATCAACTAATGACTGTATAAATAAGTGGAACAACAAATTGATGTTTCTCTCTCACTCACCCTTCCTACTTCTAAAATCAATTAAAAACAGAACTCCATACATTTGGAAAATCAAGATTATACTTCTAAATAATTATTCGGTCAAAGAAAATAAATGATTAAAATTATTAGATACTTCCTTTTAAGTGAGAGGAGTGTAGATAGTGAGATACACTCACATGCACCCCCTCTGAGATCCATCTGGCAACTACTGTCTTGGGTAGATGCTCAATCAACAGAGCTATTTTCAGCACCTAAGGCTGATGTGCTCGACCAACTCAGCTACCCTCAGTGCCCGGGGCAAATGCTTGAACCAATTGAGCCACTAGCTGTAGGAGGGGAAGAGAAAGAGAATGGGAAGAGAGAGGGGATAAGAAACAGATGGTTGTTTCTCATGTGTGCCCTGACTGGGGATTGAACTCAGGAGGTCCATACACCAGGCTGATGCACTACCCACTGAGCCACTGGCCAGGGCCTAGACACTTTATTTTCAATTTTGTGCAATATAGTTAAAGTGGAACATGGATGGAAATTTATAGATTTATAAATGTATATATTAGAAATGAAGGAAGAGTGATTATTAGTGAGGTAAGCATTCAACCAAAAAGGTATAAATAGAATAGCAGAGTATGTCAAAATAAAAGGACAAGATAATACAAAATATTATAAAAACCAATAAAATGGAATACAAAGGAATAGTAGAGAAGGTCAACAGAGCAAAAGATGATTCTTTGAAAGACTAAGCAAACATGGAAACAGCTGGTGAACTTGATCAACAACAGAAACAGAGAGCGAGGACACAAATAGTGTTAGATATGAAAGGGGGACTAAATAGAGATACATTATAAAATAAAAAGTCAAAAGAATATACTTTGAATAACTTTATGGTACTATATTTGAAAATGTACATTCTAATAAATAAGTTTGTTCAATATGCTTATGATATATATACATATTCTGAGCTCATGTCACAAGAGACTGAGAAACATGATGTCTAGCTGAGTTAAGTTTGAGCCTGGATTCCTGGAATGGAAAATTATTCATCCATAAAACAAATATTTATATGCATCAACTATGTATCTGGAATTGTGCTGGTGTTAGCTTATCATGAGGGAGGGGTCATGATACAATTCATTATAAAAATAGATATTTATAATTGTAAGTGCAGTGTAGAAAGGTTAGAACATATAACAGGGAACTTAATCTTATTAGGACAAAGGGCTGATTACTAACGGTTTCTTGAAGAAGTGAGGTTTAAATTGTAGGAATTATTGTGACTAGGAGAGAGTCCTGGGTCCAAAGGATAGATCATACAGTGGGAAGGTAGAAAAGTGTGAGATTTAGTTTCTACAGTTGCCATTGGAACATGGGAAGGATTTATACAATAAGACAAATACATTAAATTTACCCATATCTGAAAAGTGCAGATATATCTTCCCTCATTAATAGCTTTATGTTACTGCTTAGGACAATAATCTGTAGAGAAAGTATGAAAAGATTGGTGAGAGGAAATAAACCAACTTCATTCAGATGGTAATTGCTTCTAGAGGAGGGAGAGCAGAGGGGGCTTCTACATCTATCTCTTGTGCATGGCTGTTCCTTCCTGAAAGGAAGTATAAAGTTAGCCACAATTATGAGTTTGCTAATTTCTTCATTTAAGTGTTGGCTTTCTCTGGAACGGAGCCTTCAATTATAAATCACCAGGAGAAAATTACAGAAGAGAAACTTAGAGATGTCATTTGAAAAGAGCAGTGGTTTAAACGTGAGGAGGTGGATGCCGACACTCAGAGTAAGAGATTAGAACTGTCCTGTCCGGTCCGTGAGCTCCTAGCTCCATGCGACTGTCGAATACCTGAAACGTGGCCAGTCTGAATTGAAATGTTCTGCAAGTGTAAAATATACACCAGATTTGAAAATAGTATTAAAAAGAGAATATAAAATATCTCAATATTTTTATATTGATTAGATGTTGAAATGATAAGATTGTGCATATTTTGGGTTACATAAAACATTTTAAAAATTAATCTCATTTGTTTCTTTTTATGGTATTTTTCTGGTTACTAGAAAGTTTAAAATTATAGTTGTGGCTCACATTATATTTCTATTGGACAGTGCTGGTTTAGAAACTATAGCAATTTGGCATTGCCACAATACCGAGTACATTTTTTATTGTGTTTGTAAATGGATTATCAACCCACAGTATATTGAAAATGAGAAATACACTGTACTATAATACTATTCTATCGCAAATAGTTTGCAAAGCACTGCTTTAAGCCATTCCTGTCTTCCACAGTACTTTAGCTACTCTGCTTATTATAGGAAAATATTGTATATTGTCAACTTCTCAGGGCTCTGTGAAATATTCTAAGTGACTACTAAATTGACTTGTCCTTCTGAATATGAAAAAACTGACTGATAAAGATGTTATCATATAACCCTCAGATTTACTTGTATTTATTTAAAGTTACATAACTTGTATATTGATTGGTGTTGGAAAGAATGTAATGAATACTATGGTAAAGAATTCATTTTAAAAAAAGTCTAATTGAAAGATCAGTTTGCCATCAATTAGTTGTTATTTTGAGAATTAAAAAAGCAAGAGCTGAAGAAGCTCATATCTTAAATTAGCTACATTGCAGCATTGGTAATATACTTGAGTAATTGTCTTCGTAGGTTTTGTTCTATAAAATTGACTTATATTTTGTCAGAATGGGTTAGGCTTAATGTTGGACTTTGAGTTTGGCACAAGTGAGTTTGTGATTTACAGGGCAATTTTTCTCCTCAAAACCTGGGCAGAACCATTTATTTTAAAACCAATATTTATTTTACAATTGGAAGATAGAGCAGATTAAAGGAGCATAAAACCATGATAAATTACCCAATCTTAATCCCATAGAAAATCTTTTAAATGGCTCTTAAACTAATGGCAGTAAAACTGTCTCATAGGGTTTGTATTTGGATGCTTTTCTAGCATATGGTATAATCATGTAGATTAAAATCTAATGGTATAATCATGTAGATTAAAATCTAATTAACAGGGAATTTATAAATATTTAGATGTGGTCTACATGATTTTTTTCCATAAAAAGTTCAATGTGTTTTTTCCTTAGACAAATTGGGGTCAGGCTCGTGACTAAAGCAAATCCTATCTAAAATCCTTAGCTGTTTCAAATCAAAGGCCCAAGAAATGAAATCTCTTTTAGTTTTTTAATTTAGTGATCAATTTTTTTATATTAAATCTTCAAGAACATGTATATCTGTATTTATTATAGATTATTATGCAAGAAAGGAATTTTTATAACATCTCATTTTGTTTGATTTGGTTCCCATTGATATCTTAGGTTATAATAATTTCTGTAGTTGAAAATAATGGGGCTACATTCTCTAATAGTATTCTTTAAGACTATTATAATGATAAGTAAAGTTATATCATATACAACCTTTGGACTGATTAACCTACGCTAAAGGGTAGAAAATATTTGAAATGATAGAGATCTTTTTGTAGTCATGGTGAATTTTCTAAAATGGGACCTGTGTCTTATTGTGGAATAGACATCCCATTGTGAATGTTATGTCTCTAATTAATTGTAGACTAGGTCAGTGGTTGGCACACTTTCTGTAGAAGATGAGAGACTAAATATTGAAGGTTTACAGTCTTTGTTCTAACTATTTGACCCTGCTGTTATTGGGTGAAAACAGCCTTAGGCAATATATAAATGAATGGAAGTGTGCATATCTTTTGACCCGATAATTCTATATCTAGGGATGTTTATTAAGGAAATAATCAAAGGTTTTGGCAAAGAAGTGCATACAGAGTATTTGTTACTTGATGACATGGAAAGCTGCTTTTAAGTCTTGGTTAATTAAAAGCAACAAAACAATTTAAGGTATGATCCTGTTTTGATATAATGTGTACATATGTATTAAGTTGAGACATGCAGAATTGCTGATAATTGACTGGTTTGTTTTTTTTTTTATCTGCAAGATGGATATTTTATTCAGCCAAACTCTTTTTACTATTCATTTGTTACAATGAATATATTTTAAGTTGCAAGGAGAAAAAATGACCCAGGTTTTTTAGGACAAAGGGAAGACTTTGCTATACAAATTGTGGTTACTCTGGGATGGAAGGAAGTGGAGCCCTCTTTGGAGGAGGTGGGCCTCCTGTGAGGAATTGGGGGCACTGTTTACCTGTTGGCAAAGCCATTCCTGTGTGGCAGTGGGTCCCTAGCAATGCAACCAGCTCTCTCTGCTGCATACCCCTTCGCAGACTGCCTCTCCCCCCTGCCACTTGACATCAATTCATCAACTGAGCTCTTTTTCAGATTCCTTACACATCAGGTTCCTGTGTGATTAGGATTTGGCTATCTTCAGGAAGGGGAAATACTGGTCATGCTTATATCTTTGTGACAGTTATATTGCAAATTGTAGACTTCTACTTTGACACTCTGATCTTATGCATTGGTCTTGTGAGCTTGTTTAAAGAGGCCCACCTCCTGAGAAGTGGATTCCATATTGTGTGTTGAGAACAAAGGCCCCGGGTACTGGGTACCGACTGGTAAGGGCACTTCCTAAGGTGCTGATGACTTGAGTTGGTCCCTGGAGCCTGCTGCCCTTCCCCAGACAGCACAGACCTTTCCGCACTGTTGGGTGCCTGAGTTTTTTCTCCTATGTGAGTTTTGGCTGTTCCTATCTCTCAGTTTTGCAATTCTTTTTCTCTCTTCAGCCTTTGTGTGCTGTTTTTCCCATTTCTTCTTGTCATCTGGCAGAAACACAGTGGGGAGAGACTGCTACACAAGAGAGATTTTTGATGCTGGCATTTGACTTTCTCCTGGAGTTTTTGTTGGATGACATTGATTCCTAGAGCAAAGGGCGCTCAGCTTTGGAGCCGGACTGTTGAGAAACAGAGACCCCGGCCCCCAGGCCTGCATTGAGGCTGACATCTCCGTGTCCCAGCAACAGGGTGTGGGATTTGTGTGAGACTGTGGGACATGTCCCTGGTGCCTAGAGCTTCGCACAGGGACCGTCAGTGTAAAGCGAAAGCAGCAAGTCGTTTCTCTGCCTGGGGGAGGCAAACACTTCCATCTACCTGAGCGAGCTCACATGTTTCTCATCAGAATCTAAAACCGCATTTCACTGTATTTTGATACAAATTTTCAACTCCACTTCAGGGATAAGTTTTGCTTTGATTTGGAGCACAAGTCAGAATGATTGTATCTCCATTAGAGAAACTAAAGAGACCTCAGTAACTGACACTAATTTGTTAAATAGAAAATATTTTCCCAGTAGGCAAAAGTTACTGGCTAAATACAGCCCCAAATCGAAAATCATTTCTACCAAGGACTCCTCTTATGTTAGCTTCCTTTTTCTGTGAAATGATATGGATCTGTGGAATTTACATTTCTTACAGAATATTTACACATTTTTCCTTTTCAGCAGGTGAGAGAAAATCCTAATTTGAAACATATTCTCTGTCACTTTGGAGGCTGATTGGGAACAAGAGCTCTTTGTATTTAAAGAAATCCCCTGTGCTGTTGGTAAAGCTGCTTACAGAATTTGAGGTTACACATCTTTAGGAAGATGTAGGTCTGAAAATTTACAAGACTTCAAGTCACAAAGTGTTGATTGCATCACTTTGCTTAGGAATACTGTTAAGTAATTTTTAAAAAGTCAAGTGACTACATTTTGGCCTCATCAATGAAATGTATCAAGAACTATACAGTAGTGAAATGATGTGAAGAAAAATAACATTTTATTTCTATTTGTGTTGGAAAAAGTGAAAATTACCCTCTTTCCCTTTGAGTTCCTGCTACTAAAGCTTATAAATTTTATGTTAAGCATTTAGATGTTTATGTGAGGGGAGCTCAATTTATGAATCTGAATGCTACCAAAATGACAATTAATTTTAGAAAATTGTCAGTCAGTGCACATATTGGACATAGAATAAGATGATTCATTTACTATATAGGCAATAATGTATGTTATAAAAAATCAGGAGTTAGTCACACAGAAAGGGGAAAAATGAATATAGATCAATAATTTAATTTAGCTTTGATCTAGCTAAGTTTTCTACTGCATGGTTCATAATTTTTCAATGAATAGACTTAACATTTTACATATAGTGCCTTAGTTTTGTATCGATCTTCTCTAATGTATTCTTTATGTCAGAGAAGGAATAGCCTATCTCAAATCTTCAACAAAAACATGTGTCAGCCTGCAAATGTTAACCAAAATATGACAACCTGTTAAATGTTATTTATTCTATTTTCAGAACTACTTTTCTTCATGATTATATAATTTAAAAATTTAGAAGAGAAATGGGTAGTAAATGAATGATGACTTGGAGGGCGAGTTCATGGGGCTCTCAGCTAATAGATTCTTAGTCTTTCTGCATTACTTAATTGCTTATTAAAAGTAGACTCTTCATGTACTATGTATAGTGTATATTTATTCTGTAGAAAATTATTAATTTTTAATGGAACTAAGTGACTGCTTGGACAAGGGACTCTAGCTATTAATCAAGAGGCAAGTGATCGACTGACTTTTGTGTTCATTAATTATTCATGAAGTTCAATTATAAGGTTTGAAACAGTAGAGAAAAGTTTTTTATTAGTGATCTACACATATACACGTGCTTGCTTTGGTACTTTCTAGTATCATATTCATTTTTATTTAGCATGTGCCATGTGCCATAAACTAATGATTCAGTGATGACAAAACCATCAGCCTCTGCCCTCACAGAGCTCCAGGGCAGTAAGTAAAACAGAAGTGTTTCTGTGAGATGAGGGTAAGTGCAGAGTGCTATTGACAGTTTAGGGGACTCCATTTTCCTGGACACTCCTATACACAGAAAACAATTATTTCCTGCAAAAATTTCCTAAGTCTTCTGGAAATTCAATCTAGCAAATTCTAATTGCCATCTGAAACAGTATTTTTCTTAGAATGATGGAGTCATGGTTTCTCAGAGCTGGAGAAGACTGGAGAGTCACTCAGGGCTGAACCCTTGTGCTCCTGGACGCCAACCTGAGCACATCCAGTACAGGAAGGAAGTGGGCCGTTCATGGGGTCATTTCTGGGTGTGTGAATTGTTTAAAGTGCTTCTGGTGAGGACCTGAAACTTATTCCTGCATATTCTCTTTATTGGTTCCAGTTTGGTATCTTGGGCAAAATCATCAAATCACATTTACCCATTATTTGGAGCACTTAGCTCAGTGTTCCACTTATCTGTGTGATCTTTTATTTTGACTCTGTTATCCCTGTGAGATGTATGTATCCTGACAGCATATTTGTGTCTGGTTTCGCTCACTGACATTTCCCTAGCACTATCACAGCACTAGCGAGCCAAGGGACAAATGTTCTGTCTTGTTCCAAAAGGCTTTAGGGAAAAATACTTGGGTTAAAACCTCACATAGTACTCCATTAACTGTTTGACAGCAGCTGTCATGGTTTTCTCCCTGCTCTTATTTTTTTTCTCATCCTCAGGTTAAGCCTCATTTCTTTTAACTTTTTTTTTTTTTTTAACAAATGATGGTGTCTAGCCCCTCACACCAAAGTCATCTTTCTCCCAATGCACCCCACTTTGTTGATATATAAAGTGCCAGTCTTATGAGGAGGTTTTGGGAAGGCTTCATGAAAGAGGCTCACACTGACCCTGTCTAGGTCTGAAAAGACGAGAAAGAGTTCTTGGTGCCCAGGAGCTGGACGGGCACTTTCTCAGCTGCTCTGAGAATAGTGGGTCAGAATGTCTCCCGCCTCCCGGGCTTCTCACTGGGCTGTCTAATGCTAGTTCCTCTCTGAGCACTCTGTTTCTCTTTCTCTGTCCATCTTCCCCATGCACTTTTGAATCTTTCCTCTTTATCCCTTCCTCACTATCGTCTCAAAGCTTGAGGCAGAGCAGCCTGAGGTTCAGATAGTTGGTGTTCAAATCTGGTTGAACCCATAGTTTGCATGTACTTCAGCAGGTAGGATACTTCATTGAGATTTAGCCTTCTCTTCTTTAAAGTGGAGAAAATAATCACATTCATCTTATAAAGTCATTGTGAGAATTATCAGATAAATTACCTGGGAAGAGCCTGACTCATAGTAGGAACCTCACACCCTGTAACAATTACACTTGTCCCGCTCTAGCGAACCTGCTGCAGCTCACTTTTCATGGTCTAACCATCTGTCCAGAGGCCACAGCACATGCAGTGGCTCGGACATATTGCCATGGAAACCCCATCATTCTGGTCAAGATTTCTATCAATAGGTTTATTGCAGATTGCTGCAGCTGCAATTAGTGTTTACAATCTAATGGCAACTTGCAGATTAAAGCTTGTCATCATTATTTAACCTCAAATTAAGCAGTTTCTGATCCCATTCCATGCCCTTCCACAAGCCCCAGATTGCTGCTAAAAGTGCCCAGAGTACTGATAGATTCTAGGACTAGAAAGCAGGGGCTGGCTTAGCAAGGACTCTGAAGAACAGCAAATCTGATCCTTACTCACATGCCTGAGGCCTAAAGCGAGGCAGCTATTCAAAAATCTCTGTAAAGGGAGGAGAAAACAGAAAGACATTTTTCTAGTTCTGGGAGCATGTAGTCTATGAACTGCAGAGATCATGAGCCAAAAGATGTTCTGGAGACAGAAACAAATTCCATTCTTAATATTTAAAAACAACCTCAGTTTTTATTTTACAGAGGTAGTATATGTCAATAGTAAAACTATAAATGGTAATTGTAAAAGAAGAGATAAAAAAAGAAAGTAAAAATCATACAAATTCCTATGGTCCTCCTGATTTTAAGGTTTGCCTATGCTACTAGCCACAGTGGCTCATGAACATTTAAAACATGTCAGGACTCCTGTCCTGCTCAGGTAGCTTCGCTGGTTAGAGTGTCATCCTGATACATTCTAACTGGGTTCGATTCCTAGTCAGGGCACATAAAAGAATCATCCAATGAATGCCTAAATAAGTGGAACAAGTCAATATGTTTCTCTCCTTCCTTCCTCTCTCTCTAAAATCAATAAAGAAAAAAACTATGGCAAGACTGAAACGACTTGTACTGTGAGTATAAACTTCACATCAGATTTCAAATGCTTAGTATAGAAACAAAGAATTTATATTTATTTGGTTTATGTTTGGTTAATTAAAATATGTCATTAAATGAATTTCATCTATATGTTTTAAGTTTTTAAAAACCTGAACATTTACTGTGCAAACAATCACTGAAATCCTCAGGACTGAGTGACGCGCCAGCTGCCCCTTGGCTTTAGGTGTGCCCTGCACGGCGCCAGGCCCGACACATGCTGCAGGACTAGGTGCCTCCTTCCACCAGTCCCAGCCTCAGCACAGCAGTTACACTTTAGGTGTGCCCTGCACGGCGCCAGGCCCGACACATGCTGCAGGACTAGGTGCCTCCTTCCACCAGTCCCAGCCTCAGCACAGCAGTTACACTTTAGGTGTGCCCTGCACGGCGCCAGGCCCGACACATGCTGCAGGACTAGGTGCCTCCTTCCACCAGTCCCAGCCTCAGCACAGCAGTTACACTTTCTCTTCCTCGGGCAGGGTAGCCACATTTGCCACAGGTAGCCTTCTGAAGGTGGTAGGTCTTAGAGCCACAGAGGCGGCACAACCAGTGCTTTGTATTGTGACGCTCTCCATGTGATGACGTTCTCTTCCTCACAAGCTTCTGCAGCCCAGACCGATGAGCTAGTTTTATTTTTTTTAATGTGGCTACTACACACATAAAATTGCATAAGTGCTCTTTATTGAATTTCTTTTGGACAGACCTTTTCCTTTGCATACCTTAAAACTTTTTAAAAAGTGGGTTATCCTCCATACAACTCTATCTTTTTTCCTGTTAATAATGTAATGTTCATGTCATGAAATGTATGATATGGCATGCATTATCTTTAATTGTTTCTAACTTTTCATTATATGGTGTGCCATAATTGATTAATGCAGTCCCCTATTGTTGAGCACTTAGGTTATTACCATTTTTAAAAATGACAAATTATTTATGAATCTACTTGTAACTATATCTTTGGGCTGATCTTTAATTATGCTCTTAGGATTAGTTGAGTCACAAGGTCGCTTGTGTTGTTTAAGCAAATCGTTATGCAGGAGGGTCGCACCAATTCATATTTACTCCAGTGGTTTATGAAAATGCTCATTTTACCTCATCTTTAGCAATACCAGCTATCATCATTGTCCTTAATTCTCATTTTAATGAGCAGCATTGTTACGGGCTAGCTTAGCAAATTATTGAAAAAGTCTTCATCTTGGTAGATTCTCCACTGCTCCTGTAGATGCTTCAGATGACTTTCTTTTATCTATCAATTTTTGAGCATCATTTGATCAATCAATTGTTGAGCTTCAGCAATGTGTCTAGAACTGCCCCAAAATTTGTAGAAGATGTGATGTCTGACTTCTGGAGATCCCTTCTATTTACTATTTAAGTGGAAAAGAAAAAGAAGAGAAAATAAGTAGGGTATGAGCCATGTGAGTCATACATACTACAATGTTGCCAGCACGTGAACTGAATGTTTGGTATATGGTAGACTCTTGGTAAATATTATTAAATGAATTCATCAATGAATGGATGATAATAAGTGATAAAAAATAAAGGAGCAATGATTTTAAGATAGGGGTAATTAGGGAAGGTTTTCTGTTTGGTTGTTTGTTTTTGTAGTATAATGAAGACAGCAGAGAGGATGGGTAAGTAGGCCTAAACATATTCAGAAATATTGTCATTGTTGTAGTAAAAGTATGGATGTGAGGAGTGAGAGACCCTAGCAGGGGAAAGAGTAGCCTGCTCTGGCCTGGCTCTGCCTCTGTGTGTGTGTGTGTGTGTGTGTGTGTGTGTGTGTGTGTGTGTAGATGGAAATGAAGGGTGTTTTGTGAAATCTCAGGTGGTAAGACTGGCTACCTGGGAGGGTTTGGGTGGCTCCCTTCAGATGGTAATAGAGGGGGGAGCTAGAGAGAGATGTACCAGCTGTAGAGGCTACCCTTCTTTCTGTGGCTAAAATAGATGACACACTCAAATTGAGGACCTGGAGGGGAGTTTAATGAGAGGACAATTGACAGAGGTGTGTGTAGAGTTAAGGGACCCAAAAAAGATGGCAAAGCATCTGTGGAAAGTCTAGAGGGGCAAAGGGAGAGTGCAGTTTCCCAGGGAGAGCCTTGGCTAGGCAGGATGGGCTTCCTGGAGGAAGTAGAGCCATAGGTAGAGGTCATGGGCACTTTTCCAGACTCACAGCTGTGCAGTAACAGGTATGGGGAAGACAGAAGAGCTGGGAATGAAATTCCCAAACTCTTTCTGCCACCGTCTGGTTTTCTGATGCCACCAACCCTTGTCTTAGCCCAAGAGAAGCCAGAGGGCATGGGAGTGGAGTCTGCAGAGGGCTGCCACAGAGGGTCCACCAGCAGGCAGAGGAAGGGCCTAATGGGGAAAGGAAAGGAAAGCCAAGGCTTCAGCTCTCATACCTCCTCTCTGGGGTGAGGCCTTTACCCTCTCTGAGCTTTGGGTTTCTCATCTATAATATGTGCAAAGTTACTGAAGGAGAGTGTTTAGCATAATGGCAGTTTCTTTACTTGTACTCAGCAGTACAAGTAAAGAAAAAGAAATGTGACTTAGCCACATCAAGTTTTCATCATCTTGTGCATTTATCCTTTCTTACAAGTTATTCAGAAGGGAAAACAGAGGGGGAAACTTACCCCAAGACCTGTACTGTACATTTAGATTTGAAAAGTGTTATATACCCCAGCAGGGTGGCTGTTTGCATTCTGAATTGTGCATATCAAACCCTTATACTCTGGTAAAAATACATAGAATTTTTCATGTAGTTGGATAATTAGGCCACATGCTGTTGGCTCTGCTCAAAAAAGGTCATTTAAGTGCCCTCTTATTATTTTTGGCATCCTCTGGGAAGTTTAAATAGCCACTGCTGGTGAGGTTTCTATATAGAAGTTCTTTTAAAAATACTGAAATTGAACAGAGTTTAATAAAATTGCACTGTTAGGTGTAGCAAGCTCTCCCAGAGATAAACCTGAAAAAACGAACCCCAAACCCCAAAGTAAATACTTCTGTAAATCAGGGACTTTCACAAGCACTCCCTGGGGAAAGTAGTTTGACTCACTTGGAGTTTAGTTTACAAGCCAGGGTAGAAGCTGTCAGATGAGGCCATGTGACCCCTCCATTCTCTTGTACTTAGTGGGGATCTGTGCAAACAATGAGTGGCAGCATTTGAAGCTATGCTGAAATATTATCTCTTTAATCCTCATGTAGAAAAATGAAGAGTGCAGTAGTGTAAAATAAGTGAATATATTCCCAATATATGAATGTTCTTAAATTATCAGACCATTTTAGAAAGTAAAATGATTAAATAAATAAGGCTTTAGTTAAGAGAAACCATTTATATTTATTAAACCTATACAAAGTCCTAGCCACTATTTAAAAGGCTTTAGGTATATTATCTCATTCAATCCTTGCAGTAGCCCTAGGAATGGATAGTGTTTTCTTCATTTTGCTGAGAAGGAAACTGAAGCTTCAAGAAATGAAGCCAAGAGAGTCCAGTCTCACATTTACTAAGTAGCAGAGACAGGGCTGAAACACGCAGCATTTGACTCCAGTCTGAACTCTCAACTGCTGTCCAGGCAGTCCTTCTGAGTCATTTTCAGAACTCTCACCATGGCCATGGGTGAGCCCCTTCCATCCTTCCTTCCTTCCTTCCTTCCTTCCTTCCTTCCTTCCTTCCTTCCTTCCTTCCTTCCTTCCTTCCTTCCTTCCTTCCTTCCTTCCTTCCTTCCTTCCATTCATTTCTTTATTTCTTTATTATTTCTTTATTTCCATTTTGAGTGCTTTACCTTTCCAGTCTCCCTTTTAAGGTTTACCTCTGCATAATGAGTGGGGTCAGCGAGTGTTTCATTTCCAGGTATCTCCCTGCTGCAGGTGCTGCCTGGAGAGTTGCCCTCTGTTTGGCTTGCGAGCCTCATTTATTTTCCTGAGCTTTCTAATGTGGGCCGAGCCCAGCCGCCTACATTATTAAATTATCGTTATTACGCTGTGATGTTTGGGCATGATCAAGGGCTGAATTGGAAAGTTAGTGTTGGGCAGGGAGCGTGTTTTCTCCCTTTCTGGAGCTGCCCCAAATGGGGTCTGTAAGAGCACCAGAACTCCATGAAGACAAGGGAGGACCTGGCCATGCTGGAGGCATTTCTCCAACTCAGTGTGAGGAAGGGGCATTTCACGTTGTAGTGGGTTGTTTTGATTTAGGATAACCCAGACAATTAATATTGTAAATTTGGGGGGAGAGGGGCAGCATTTGATATTCAAAGTTATTTGACATTTTAAAAGCTATAATGTCAATAATATATATGCATGCAATTTATTTATAGTGTACAGAAGCTTTCAAAGACTGTCTACTCTTAGCAGAGAAGTTTTAATTAAAAATACTTTATTGCTACTCCAAACCTCCTTAAATTAAGGAACTGCTCTTTAGTTCTCTGTTTCTTTTTCCTCTCACATTCCTATCATCAACCTCGGGTTATATCTGATGATAACAGTTATTGTTGCCATATTTTAAGTGTTTTCTCATTCATTGCTGTATAACCAGTCCTGCACAATGCTAGCCCATTGTAGGTGCCCAGTGGATTCTTACTGATGAGTGGTTCAACACTACCCACGCAGTTTATGTTCTATCACATACTCTTTGCTTGCTCCCACATTTGGAATTTTACTCGCCTCTCAGAAA